>NW_011494954.1:6180716-6181984 GCF_000754665.1 Bison bison bison | reverse complement strand
TATATATACCTGTGGCGGATTCATTTCAATATTTGGCAAAACTAATACAATATTGTAAAGTTTAAAAATAAAATAAAATAAAAAAAAAGCGCACAACCAATAAGGGCCTTATCTTCACGACCCAGATGCTCACGATGGTGTGATCACTCACCTAGAGCCAGACATCCTGGAATGTGAAGTCAAGTGGGCCTTAGGAAGCATCATTATGAACAAAGCTAGTGATGGAATTCCAGCTAAGCTATTTCAAGTCCTAAAAGATGATGCTGTGAAAGTGCTGCACTCAATATGTCAGCAAATTTGGGAAAATCAGCAGTGGCCACAGGACTGGAAAAGGTCAGTTTTCATTCCAATCCCAAAGAAAGGCAATGCCAAAGAATGCTCAAACTACCACACAATTGCACTCATCTCACACGCTATAAAGTAATGCTCAAAATTCTCCAAGTGAGGCTTTAGCAATATGTGAACCATGAACTTCCAGATGTTCAATGGGGTTTTAGAAAAGGAAGAGGAACCAGAGATCAAATTGCCAACATTCGCTGGATCATCGAAAAAGCAAGAGAGTTCCAAAAAAACATCTATTTCTGCTTTATTGACTATGCCAAAGCCTTTGACTATGTGGATCACAATAAACTGTGGAAAATTCTGAAAGAGATGGGAATACCAGTACACCTGACCTGCCTCTTTAGAAATCTGTGTGCTGGTCAGGAAGCAATAGTTAGAACTGGACATGAAACAACAGACTGGTCCCAAATAGGAAAAGGAGTACGTCAAGGCTGTATATAGTCAGCCTGCTTATTTAACTTATATACAGAGTACATCATGAGAAACACTGGGCTGGAGGAAGCACAAGCTGGAATCAAGATTGCCGGGAGAAATATCAATAAACTCAGATATGCAGATGACACCACCCTTATGGCAGAAAGTGAAGAAGAACTAAAAAGCCTCTTGATGAAAGTGAAAGAGGAGAGTGAAAAAGTTGGCTTAACGTTCAACATTCAGAAAACGAAGATCATGGCATCTGGTCCCATCACTTCTTGGCAAATAGATGCGGAAACAGTGGAAACAGTGTCAGACTTTATTTTTTTAGGCTCCGAAATCACTGCAGATGGTGACTTCAGCCATGAAATTAAAAGACGCTTACTCCTTGGAAGGAAAGTTATGACCAACCTAGGCAGCATATTAAAAAGCAGAGACATTACTTTGTCAACAAAGGTCCATCTAGTCAAGGCTATGGTTTTTCCAGGAGTCATGTATGGATGTGAGAGTTG
>NW_011494954.1:6164460-6180616 GCF_000754665.1 Bison bison bison | reverse complement strand
ACGCTTACTCCTTGGAAGGAAAGTTATGACCAACCTAGGCAGCATATTAAAAAGCAGAGACATTACTTTGTCAACAAAGGTCCATCTAGTCAAGGCTATGGTTTTTCCAGGAGTCATGTATGGATGTGAGAGTTGGACTATAAAGAAAGCTGAGTGCCAAAGAATTGATGCTTTTAAACTGTGGTGTTGGAGAAGACTCTTGAGAGTCCCTTGGACTGCAAAGAGATCCAAACAGTCCATCCTAAAGGAGACCAGTCCTGGGTGTTCATTGGAAGGACTGATGTTGAAGCTGAAACTCCAATACTTTGGCCACCTGATGCGAAGAGCTGACTGGTTTGAAAAGACCCTGATGCTGGAAAAGATTGAGGGTGGGGGTAGAAGGGGACGACAGAGGATGAGATGGTTGGATGGCATCACCGACTCGATGGACATGAGTTTGGGTGAACTCCGGGAGTTGGTGATGGACAGGGAGGCCTGGCATGCTGTGATTCATGGGGTTGCAAAGAGTCAGACATGACTGAGTGACTGAACTGACTGACTGACTATATAGCACACTGAAAGAAAAGAAATAAAGAAAATGAAGTCACTCAGTTGTGTCTGACTCTGCGACCTCATGGACTGTAGCCTGCCAGATTCCTCTCTCCATGAGATTCTCCAGGCAAGAATACTGGAGTAGGTTGCCATTTCCTTCTCCAGGGGGTCTTCCCAACCTAAGGATTGAACCTGGGTCTCCCATATTACAGGTGGACTCTTTGCCATCTGAGCCACCAAGTAATCCCCTATAGCACATGGAACTCTGCGCAATATTATGAGGCAGCCTGGATGGGAGGGGAATTTGGGCGAGAATGGATACATGTACATGGATAGTTGAGTCCCTTTGCTGTTCACTTGAAACTATCACAACACTGTTGATTGGCTATACCCCAATACAAAATACAAAGTTAGGAAACAAACAAACAAAAGATCAACTCACCAGTAACCCTTTGCACGAAGGCTTCTTCCTTTGGAGTTTTCACTTCATCTCAATACTTTGAAAGGAATCCTGTTCCGGACTTGAGCATGAGTCTATCTCTGTAGCTCCATATCTTGATTGTGCCTGGGAAATAGTAAATACCCTAGAAACAGTTTCTAATATATGAAACAAAAGTTATTATTTGTATGAAGTCAAAATCTACCTCCCTGAAATTCCACTTGGTAGACCTAGTTCTCAGAGTGCTCAGTCGCTTCAGTCATGTCCCACAACTTGTAGCCCTATGGACTATAGCCCACCAGGGTCCTCTGTCCATGGATTTCTCCAAGCAAGAATACTAGAGTGGGTTGCCATGCCCTTCTCCAGGGGATCTTCCCAACCCAGGGATTGAACCTGCGTTTTCTATGTCTCCTGCATTGCAGGTGGATTCTTCACCACTGAGCCACCAGGGAAGCTCCCCCTAGGTCTATACTCTATTCAGAAAAGAATGTGCTAACTTCTTCTTTTGAGTGAGAGTGTTTTGATGTTTAATCACTCATCAAGTTTTCCCTGCTGTAGATTAATCCTTATTTCCCTCAATTAATTATTTTCTTGAGCAGCTGTGTCAATCATTTTGAACTTTTTGGTCAACTAAAACCTTAGGCCTTTTTTTTTCCTTCTAGTAATATCAAGGAAACATTTCCCCGCCATCTTTTATTGGAACAATGCTTCCTCCCCCCTGCCAATTTGTTATCTATCCCATTTATCATTGTACAATTTAATCATATTGGTTTTTCCGCATCTTTCTACCTTATTGAGAATTTTTAAATGCTTATTTTGTCAACAGCATTGTTGCTGTTGTATTAAATTTTTGAAGATTTGATCAATATAGTTGGTAACAGGTAACTGTGGGCATTCATGCCTTGGTATATGCCATTAGGGTCTTTTTCCCCTTTAGGGTGGCACTAATTCATCATTTACCTTTCTCATTTGATCATTAGGCCTACTAAATTTCCATACTGTGCTAGAAATGACTTTTGAAAATATAAAACATATTGATTTTCTTCTCCAGTTTTGTGTATCAGGATACTGAATCCCAACAAGTCCAAAGTTACATAGCTGGTTAGTAGAAGCACCCAGATTAGAGCCAGGGCCAAGTGTCGCCCAAGGCAGGTGCTGTTTCCTTTTTATTATGGCTACGCTTTTTTAAATAGACTTTTTAAGAGCAGTTTTAAGTTCACAACAAAATCAAGTTGAACATACAAAAATTTTCCATATACTCTCTGTCCCCATTCATGAATAACCTCCCGCACTATCTACATCCCTCACCAGAATGATTACAACAGATGAACCTATTATTATTGACTCATCATTATCAATACAGTCCATAGTTTAGGCTTCATTACTGGTATTATACATTCTATGGGTTTGGAAAAATTTATAATGACATATATCCATCATTGCAGTAACATACAGAGTAGTTTACTTCCCTAAATATCCTCTATTCTTCACCTCTTCTTCTCTCCCTGTCCCCTAACTCCTGGCAAACACTGAACTTTTTTTTTTTTAAACTATCGTTATAGTTTTGCCTTTTCAAAGTGTCATATAGTTGGAATCATAGTAAGTAGCCTTTTCAAGTTAGCTTCTTTTATTTAGTAATATGCATTTAGAGTTTCATGGTTTGGAATGCATCTTTTTAGTGCTGAATATTCCTTTGTCTGGCTTCCTGGTAGCTCAGTGATGAAGAATCTGCCTGCAATACAGGAGATGTGGGTTCAGTCCCTGGGTTGGAAAGATCCCCTGGAAGAAGGCATGGCAACAGACGCCAATATTCTTGCCTGGAGCATCCTATGGACAGAGTAGCCTAGTGGGTTACAGTCCACTGAGTTCCCGAGTCAGACACAATTGAAGTGACCAAGTATACATACATACATGCATTCCATTGTCTGAATGTAGCTCAGTTTGTTATCTATTCACATACTGAAGGACATCTTGGTTGCTTTCAAGATTTGGCAAGTATGAATAAACCTGCCATAAACATCCATGTGCAGGTTTTATGTGGATATGGTTCTTATCTCCTTTGGAGCATGATTGCTGGATCATATGGTAATAGTATGTTTAGTTTTGTAAGAAACCACTATCTTTCACAACTGTTGTTCTTCATATCATTCTCAAGTTTAACACTAGATAGACATTTAATGTTTAAATGTCTTCTTGAAATTTCCTAGTCTATTAGGTGAAAGTCTTATACTAACGTTAATTTGGAGATAAGGTGGTAGTCTTTCCCCCTTTCTTTTTCTAAGACCATCAGTAAAATTCCTTCCATTTCTAACAACTGGTACATTATAGGTAGAAGTGTGTGTGTGTGTGTGTGTGTGTGTGTGTGTGTGTAGTTGTGTGTGCATAGCTCAACCCACAATTAAAGACTAGGAGAAACAGGATGATTTACTGGTCAGTGAAAACTTTTCACGTAAAGGCAAACTGGTCATTTATGCACAGTCATTTGGGGTGAAGGTAGCCTTGCTTCATGCTCACTAAGGGAGCTCTCTCTTTGATGAGAGACTGTGCATTTGTTCAATGGAAAGAAAATAGCTCTTTGTACCTTGCTGACTGAATTCCCAACTATTCTTCAGGTCTCATTGTTCCCATTATTCAGTATTTAAATACACATAATGTCTTTACTACCATTAGTCAGTATTTCCAAAGAGCTCTTTTTTCTGAAATCTCTGAAATCCAGGACCAGAGAACACTTTTCTCTTAGGTGTATTTTATTATGGGTTACAATAGAACCATCCATAAATTTTCAAAGTCAAAAAACGGTAAGAAAAAGTTCCCCTTAAAATCTTCTTGGAACTTAGCTTTAGTATTAGACAATGTTTTTTTAAAAAAGCACCTTTAAAATCTGTTGTTTCATCAGAATTGTTTGTAAGGAAAATGTAAACTCAGTATTGTTTAACTGTGGTCCAACAGAGGGCTATCCTATTGCACTTCTAATCAAAAAATAAATTGAACATAGTGGTAGGCTTACAGAAAGAGAGAATTAGATTTGATTAGATTAGCTTTAACCTGCCTGGAATAAAACTGTCTGCCTTTCCTGTTATTTGTTAGTGTTTATAGCAGGTTTTGTCTACAATGCCTTCACTATTATTTCCAAGCGGTAAAAGGCAGTCAAGCAGAAAAGACACTCATAAATGTCAGAAAAGAGTAAATTTTTTTTGCATTTCAAGGGCTTTGAAGGTCAAGTTCAACCCACGTAAGGGAAACAGAGTGATGGATGTGTATAGCATGTTGTTAGTTGGTGTATTTAGGCATATAATTTACGTGAAATTAATGCATATATCTATTATTTGAAGAAAGGGAAATATCCTGGGAAGATTCTATTTGTTGCATACATTTCATTCCCCGTTAGAAGGTTCAATAAACCAAATTTCCATAATTTGGGATGGGGAAGGAAAGATGTTCAATTTGTAAAAAGTGATCAGGATTTGGAGCACTGTAATTCTTTACTTGTTCTTCCTATTACAATCTGATTCTTCTTCCTGGCAGCTTCTCCACTCCATGCTATGAAAAAAGCTCTGTCAAGAATTTTTGCAAACCGGTGAGAGACTTTTTTCCTCCAGAAGACTTTATTGAGATATTTTCTTTCTCTGTATGAGACTTTATTTTTTTTTACCCACCAGGAAGCCTGAGCAATTATAGTTTAAAGCTACCGAAAATAGGTATGTTCTTTGATATCAAAGAGCTTCTTGAAGATTTTTCCAACTAAGGAGACCCAAAGGTTGTATTTCAGGGTGTTACTAGCATGGGCCTTTGTAGTTTAAAACTCAGAATGTTCTACCACGTGTACTATTCTTTGGAGATGTTGGACTTTAGTGCTATTGCGTTTGGTAAAGGAAAGGTATTTGAGTCTCTGTGTGTGTGTGTGTGTGTGTTCCCACCTCTGCTGAACTGAGACTTAGTAGTTACAAATTGTTTCTCTCATGATGTAGTGTGAATAGAGAGGTGAGGGAATAGGAGACAGAAGAGACCGTTTACTGAATACTCGCTGTGTGCCAGTTACATAATATATATTACTTATTACTTTTCCAATCCTCAGTGTTACTATGAGAAGTGGAGGCTCCTATCCTCATTTTCCAAATTACAAATTCAGTAAAGTGCAAATTACAGTAAATTACAAATTTGGTAAAGTGCGCTTGTCTGGAAGCAAACGAAGGTTTCTTTAATGTCCATAGTTAGGGTCTTTGGAGTCTCCACTTGGGTAGGCTTCAGAGAGGAAGAATTATACACAGGGAAGGATAAAGCCTGGAGATCAAAACCAAAGTGTGTGTGTGTGTCTGTGTGTGAGTCTGTGTGTCTGTCTTTATATGTTAGGTGAAAGGAGGAAATACATTTTCATGGGATAAAATGCTTTGAGAACTGTAATATCAGTAGATGGTGAAAATTCATTATTTCCTAAGGAAATGTCTTTTGGTCACTCCAGTTAGATCCTGGCTTTCTCCTACTTTCCTGGACTTGTTTTCAATTGGCAAACTCCTGTTGCTTTTCCTAAATGGAAAATTCACTTCTCTGTTAACATTTGCCCTCCATTTCCAGACCATGTCTTATCTTAGAAACCCCAAGTGTCCATGATAGTATTTTACTAAACAATGAGCTATGAATGTATGTTCAATAAATGTATCTTGAGCACCATCTTTATACCAGGTATTATATGAGGATGATGTAGTACCAACAAAAAGACAAATAGTTCCCACCCCTTATAGAATTTCAACCTAATAAGAAAGAATGACATTAAATTAAATTATTTTATAAGAAATACATTAGCTTTTCTTCTTCATATTCTTTCTGCTATCACCAGCTCTTTTATTTTAGGAGAACAGACTGAACTCAGACCATGTCTAGACATGGTGTATGTATGTATGTGTTTAGTCACCCAGTTGTATCTGACTCTTTGCAACCCTATGGACTGTAGCCTGCCAGGCTCCTCTGCCCATGGAATTTTCCCAGCAAGAATACTGGATTGGTTGCCATTTCCTCCTCCAGGGAATCTTCCTGACCCAGAGATCAAACCAGTGTCTCCCGCATCTCTTGCATTGCAGGCAGATTCTTTACTGCTGAACGACCAAGGAAGCTTCAAAAAAGTTAGACATGTTGTAGGTGCTCAATAAGTGTGCACTGATTTGTAGAAAATATTAAATTCGTTAGTCCTCATCATTCTGCTTACAAAAGTATTATTTTAAAAATAAATAGTCTTTAAGGAAAATCATCCTGTGTAGTTGACTGTCAAAATCAGTCAACATTTGTATTGAAATTAGGTGTTTATGAAGAAAGGGCTTTTGATAGCCTTTGATCCCCTGGAAAAGGTCATAGCTACTCACTCTAGTATTCTTGCCTGGAAAATTCCACGGACAAAGGAGCCTGGTGGGCTACAGTCCACGGAGTCACAAAGAATCAGACACTACTGAGCGACTAACACTTTCATTTTTCACTTTCCTAAGAGTTAAAGCTCATAAATTTTTGAGGAAGGGGCTCTTATAATCTCCATTTTACATTTTAGGAATCTGTAGATAGGAACTAATTTGTCCACTATGGAGCTAAGATTATAGTCTCTTGTCTCCAAATCATCTTTTGACTACACTGCCTCTTGAAAATGATTAAAACAAAGCATCAGAATATGTACAAGCATCTCAGTTTCCACTCATAATAACTATTTTTTTTTCATTTGAAAAGCACAGAGGCAAATTATTGCATTCATTTAATTTATTGATTCATCAACATTTCTTTCTTTTTCTTCACCAACATTTCTTGAGCACCTTGTATATGCCAAAGAATGAGTTTCCAAAACTAAGTGTCCAAAATGCAATCTTTTCCTTCAAAGCATTATAGTTAATTGAAGTTGACAAAGATATAACTTAATAAATACAGAGCTATGAGATAAGATATCTTTGAGGTATAATGGAAAGATCACTAGATTCTTGGAGAGTCTGGTTTGAATCTTGACATCACTACTAATTAGTTCTTATCCTGGGACAATCATTTTTCCCCTTTGACCAGCAGTTTCCTCAACTGTGAAGTTGGGGATAAAAGTATTTATGTGTATTTCAGTTGTAAATATTAGAGGAAATGTGTGTAAAGGGTCTAGCACAATTCCACACAAGTAATAGGTGCTCAATTAGTGCTACTACAATTACAACATGACTGAACCAGTGCAAATTATACATATATATGTATATATATTTTGTTTTTATGTCTCCATTTGTTCTTTATCTCTCTTTCTTTTCCTCTCATCTGGCCAGGAACTCCCCAAGATCTAGGGACGGATTTCCTGATGAGGCAGTAGAAAGGCTAGGGGAACTGTCTGAAAGGAGGTAAAGTTTTTTAGAGTATGAAGACAGATTTTTTTGGGGTTTTGTTTTGTTGTGGGTTTTTTTTTTTAACCCCTGAACTGAACTTTTGGATAGAAGGAATTATGCCAGTGTATGAAGCTATCAAAAAGCATAGAGCCTTTCAAGAAGCACAGGATGCTTACTGTAACCAAAGTATGAAGAATGGGCTTTGGAATACTGAGAGCTAGGCTGGACACACAGTCACGGGTCAGATCATAGAGGGGCTTGTATGTCATGCTAAGCCACCTGGACTTTACTTACCATACAAGCAACTTCTCACCTAAAGAGAAAAGGACAAGCCTAGAACTAAAATGGTTGAAACAACTTACCTTGTTTTGTGGAGTTCTTGGTTGCGCAGAAAGGAGAGGAAATCTATTGAAAATGCATTTGAAAACCCCAAAAATGATGTATATTGACTAAGCATTTTTATAATCAGTGGATAATGGAGAGGTGCGAGTTCTAGTGAAATATACCATTAGGAAGCATCTTAAATCAAGTACCAGAAGACGCATGTGGTGTTGAAATGCTGCAGGCCAAAGCACCCTGGGGCAAATTTCATCCCTTACATAGCAAGTTCTAAAGCGGCAGAGACAGGTTCAGAGTTTCTGGACCCCAAATAGAACACTTACCTTTTTCCCTGAAAGTCAACATAAATATTTGATAACGTCCCCCTTTCTGTAAAGGGGCCCTCTCTCAGTGGGAGTGGTATGTGGTATCCCTCAGCAGAGCAGATTTATTTGTTTTCTTAAGCTTTTCTTTATGATCCAGAGGTGGATTCTAAAAGCTCCTAAAGTATTTTGATTTTGAATTCTCACAAAAGTATTTTTTCCTTCACAGTAATTCAATATAAAAGGCAATAAAAGTGATATATTCAGAAGTATTCGGAACCTGCTATCAGTGCCACACGGGAATAAACTACCTTGCCACTTGCTCATCCCACAGGAGGAAAGACTCACAATTCACATACAGGAAATACTGCATGTGTTTGCCTCCGTTTTGCTTGTATTGTCTGCTCTGCTGAAAGGCAGATTTTTTTGCAGATAAAAGCCGCCCTGTCTTGCTGAACTGCTCATCTGTTTTGCTCAGGAAGAAAAGGCTTTGTTAAAATCAGGAGCAAAGCCTGATTTGCAAAATATCACCTAAAAATAACAAATCACAGAAAAATGTCAAAATATGCTGACTATGGTCCAACTTCATGCTTTGGGAAATTATCGAACAAAATCAGCAATACTGTTTTTTTTTAAGTGAACAGGAATGATGTGTTTTCTAAGCACCATCCTAGTCATTGGTGGTTAGATGGTTAGAGAGCAAACAAGGGTGTGGAGGTGGCCTCGCCCTTCTAACTGACTTTTTGGTGTTTACTCGCTAAGTCATGTCCAACTCTTGGTGACCTCATGAACTGTAGCCCTCCAGGCTCCTCGGTCCATGGAATTTCCCACGCAAGATTATTGGAGTGGGTTGTCATTTTCTCCAGGGTATCTTCCTGACCCAAGGATGGAACCCAAGTCTCCTGCATTGGAAGGTGGATTCTTTACTCTCTCAGCCACCGGGGAAGTCCTGTAGCTGACTGAGACCAGGAGACATGTAGTTAGAGAAGATGATCTGTGCCAGACTCAGGCAGGCCTCCAAAGCTGTTTCCAGATTCCTCATGTGTTTTCGAGGTCTGTTTACACAAGGCTGCTGGCTTGGCTGCTTTTGCAGGTGGTGAAGCACTGGTGAACATGAGAGGTAGAGCTTTGGATTTTCAAGAGTTCATAGTCCTGCAGGAAGAGAGATGTTAAGCTAGTCATTCCAACAGTGAACAGACACACTTAGTGAATAGGAAGTTCAATGTTAGGGATGGTGGTAAACCCTTTAGCGGTTGTGAAAGTTTAATCGTTGGACCTAGTTCTGTAAAAGAATACCCACCTAGGCAGGGTCTTGGGCACCAGAGCTGAAATTTTAGTTTAAATATTAAGATCTAGCACAAGCTTACCTCTCATCCACTGAATCTGTTTCTAAATCTGGGGAAATGGCCTTTGTTTCTTCACAACTATTTATTGGTAATTCTTTTCCTGGAACTACCATGGTATATATTTTTATGATAATGTTTACTGAATAAATCTGAATATTTGGCTCATAGAACTAATCTCCAGAGAAACTTCATCTTTAATGCAGTCACTTACAAGATACAATGGAGAAGGAAATGGCAACCTACTCCTGTACTCTTGCCTGGAAAATTCCATGGATGGAGGAGCCTGGTAGGCTACCATTCATGGGGTTGCAAAGAGTCGGATACGACTGAGTGACTTCACTTTTTTCCTTTCTATAGTTCCTTTTGGGGAGGGAAATGGCAACCCATTCCGGTGTTCTTGCCTGGAGAATCCCAAGGACGGAGGGGCCTGGTGGGCTGCAGTCTATGGGTTTGCAAAGAGTCGGACATGACTAAGTAACTAACACATACATACGCATAAGATACAAAAACAGATTTTTTTCTTATTTTAATAAATATACATAGAATTGAAAATGTTCAGACTGTCTTTGCTTTGATATCAAATTTTCAACAAAATAACTCAGTGGACATTTAAAATTCCTATTGAGAGGGTCAGGGCTCAGTGGAAGTGGTTTGGCCAGGGGTGTTAACCCGCTAGTGTCCATATACATGTGAAAGACTGGACCTGATCCTGTTCTATACAACTGGGTCAAATTACATGGAAACTTCTTTTCAGACAAGGGTTAAAAAGGAAATAATCTCTTTTGCTGCAAACTTTTTCTCAGCAGGTACAAAATAGCTGCAATCAGGTAGGCTTTGGTAAGTGGCAGCTGCTATCTACCAAGTTGAAAGATCACAAATTCTCACCCCATTTCTATTTCAATTACATAGACACCAGGTTCAATTTTCAAGTGTCTGAAGGCATGCCTAACTCTGTGATAAGAAATGGGCCTGGACCCAGAGTGGGGGCCTTGTGCAGAGCTGCGCTACAGAACTTCCTTGAACTGACATCAGTTTTGACGTATCAGGGTCCCTGGTCATCATTACAGTGTCATTAGACTTGATCACCAGCTAGTTTCCTAAAAATATTCTGTCGTACAGGTGAGGAAATCAAGACCCAGAGAGGATAACAATCATATCTGTGGTCACATGGGTTATAGACTTATCAAGACATAGCCTCTGATCTTAAGTTGCTACCTGTTTTGTGCCACAGAGGTAAATATACCAGGCTGATTTATTAGCATTACTACTGCCTGGAACATTGTGTTGAAAGGGTTTTGAACTTGCATCCTTACTCAGGGAGAAATGATACTATGGCTGATTAGTAATGTCTGTCTGGGGAAAAAGAATGTGGAGGCATGGTATGCTGTGTGTTCGCAGAATTTGAATGATGAAGGTTGCCTGGTAATTAAATAATTACCAGATGAATGATCTTCATGAATTATGCCTCAGAAAAAAGTGTTCTGAAATCTTTAAGGGTGATCAGGATTGTTTTGGAAGAGATGATCTTTTGGCTTTAGTCTCAAAGAATAAGTAGCAGTTTTCTGACAGAAGCTTGCCTGGTGGCTCAGACAGTAAAGAATCCACCTGCAATGGGGGGGACCTGGGTTCAATCCCTGGGTGGGGAAGATCCCCTGGAGAAGGGAACAGCTACCCACTCCAGTGTTCTGGCCTGAAGAATTCCACGGAGAGAGGAGCCTGGCGGGCTACTCAGACATGACTGAGTGACTTTTACTTTCTTTCATTTTAACTTTTCTGACAGAGAAAGGAAAGAAGAAGACAGTCCATGAAAAAATGACAGCTTGTGTAGGGAACTAGTATGTGGAGAACAGAAGGAAATTAATGATCATTTATTGCCTGCTATGCTCAGTCCTAAGCTTGGTCCTTTATGTGTTTTCTCATTATTTAATTTTCATTATGATTCTATGATTTTATAGATGAGGAACAAGGACAAAGAAAATTAAGATGCCCCATGTTGTATAGCTACTAAGCAGAAGTGTGATTTTAAGTATTGGCACTCCAAAGTGACTTTAATGGCAGCTACTCAGAAGCACACTGTAGATAAGGAAGAGAAGGTATCATTAGTTTGGATTTGGACTACTGCTATTGAATTCGAGTTACCTCAGATGTCCAAATAGAGATGGCTAGTAGGCTATAGGAAATACAGCACTGACTGATCTGGTTATGGTAAAAAATATATCAGGAACTCACTGATGACAGACCTTGTGCATAACAATGGAGATCTTTCTGCCTTTGCTATTTTAGCACAGGAAACTATAAGTAATAAACTAATAGACTTTATGTTTCATGAGCAATTCAAATTACTGTCAAGAATTGATAGGAAACCTATCTTACTTAGAAATTCAAATGTTCATGACACAGTACTATTTATTATCATCATGAAACTTATGCTCTGGCAAAACTCTATTGCTGTTCATAAAAAGACTGTTTAATATGTATGCATTCCTCTGCCAAGGTTCAACTTTGACCTCCAAGAGCATTCTTTAAAGAGATACTAGGACGTGCAGGAGGTGCAACAGTTGATATCGGTGCATGGAGATGGGGCCCATGTGCATGTGTGTGCAGGGTAGTCTAAACATTTTCCAAAAAAGAAGGTGACTTTTTATTTGTTTAACTTGTGCAATTTGGACAAGAGGGGAAAAAAGCTCTTGAGTGTTTTTATATTTGTGAATTCCAGTGTCCTGGGAAGTTCCAGCACTCTGTCAGACTCTGCGGATTTGTGGTTATGCTTCCTTTAGAGTTTAGGGTGAGGGACAGGTGTTTAAAATAGTCCAAGCTCCATTCCTGGTTCTCTGTTCCCTAGGATGACGATGATGATAACATTGACACCTATAACAGCAATACCGCCATTGCTCAGTCGCTCAGTCATGTCCGACTCTTTGTGACCTCATGGACTGCCAGGCTGCTCTGTCCATGGGGTTCTCCTGGCAAGAATACTGGAGTGGGTTGCCCTTTCCTTCTCCAGGGAATACCATCATATTTCATTTATTTAAAAATATCTTTCTATTTTTTTGCATCTCTGAAAATGAACAGAGTCTTATACACAGTACCTAGTATTTTCTATCTGCCTACAATAAAGTTTAATTCATCCAGATGGGATTTGTGTGTCAGATGGTCATCTGGGGATACTACCATCTGGAGATCACTTTAAATTGAGTTATTTACTGACTTTTTCCTTGAATCACAGTGGTTGTGTGAACTTGTATCAGAAGGCTGCTTGAGTACCTGACTGTGGTTCAGGTTCTTGGGGAGATTATTTTTCCTTTCTGTCTTCTTGCTGTGCCTTTTAGGATGGCACCTTTATTTCTAGAATATTGTAACTTGAAAGGAATAGCATTTTGGTGTCGGCTCCCCACCTTGGTTTCCTTTCTTAACATATTTAGACTAATGTTATATTTACTCTAGTAACATATTTAGAGTAATGTTGTGATGAACAATTGGAGAAGGCAATGCCAACCCACTCCAGTACTCTTACCTGGAAAATCCCATGGATGGAGGAGGCTGGTAACCTGCAGTCCATGGGGTCCCTAGGAATCGGACACGACTGAGTGACTTCACTTTCACTTTCATGCATTGGAGAAGGAAATGGCAACCCACTCCAGTATTCTTGCCTGGAGAATCCCAGGGATGGGGGAGCCTGGTGGGCTGCCGTCTATGGGGTCGCACAGACTCGGACACGACTGAAGCGACTTAGCAGCAGCAGCAGCAGCAGTGATGAACAATGGATGGTGTCTTAGATCTGATGAGATACTCTAACAATAAAAGCTAGCATGTGTTAAGCACTTTCCTTTTGCCAGGCAGTGCTGTAATGCCCTTCATATGTAGTAACTCATTTAAACCTTTTACAATCATATTAGGCAGGTGCTATCCACCCCCGCCCCCCTTCTATTTTCATGTAAGAAAATAGAAGCACAAACAAGTTATACAGTGTGCCCAAGGTTACCTATATTGGCTCATTTAGTGTAACTTGACCACCCTGAGTCTACAGATAGGCTGCTGGTGAGAATCTAATTTCATCCCTATAAGATTCCTGGCACAGTACCTGATGCTTGCTGAGCACACAGCTAACAGTTGCAAGTTCCTACTCTCAGAAAATGGGCCATTGTCCTTATTAGAAGGACAGGCTACCCTTTTGTTATCCACTTCTCATTCCATGATGTGGGATTCTAGCTTTAAGAGTTTTCCTTGGACAAGAGCTGGTTTTCTTAAAAATGTGAATTATTGTAAGTCTTTTCTTTATGTGCTGTAAAAAGGATGTTGCTCTTAGCAGATCTGTGAGTTCTATCAGAACTTTGAAGCAATGCTCACCAAAAAGTCCAGTTTAACAAGGACTAGAATTCTTCCCACTTTAAGTTCCCCCATGCCAGTGTTCCTCCCTTGTCTCCTCTCCATGCTCACATCAAATCTGCACAGGTAGTTTTAAGTAAAGTGAATTACAAAGAAGAAAGAAAGGAAAAGTTTGTGGGTTTTCCGCTCATAAGAAAACATTTTTTTTCCCTAATGACCCTAAACTACAACTTTTTGAATTATTTACTGCCTATATTTAGAAGAGAATAACTTGGAATCCATCCATCCTTTCTTTCTCTCTTTTATTCTTCAACAAATATTTGATATTCATTCTTTTAAATTCAAGACACTGTGTTTCATGCTGCCTGTATGAGGGATGTTTCTCAGATTTTGTTCACATCCTCGAGGAATTTTTATAAACAGAATTATAGGAGAATCATTCCCTCTCCCTTCCTCACTCTGCATTTCTGCTAATCTCTTTCTTCTATCTTCTTTCATTACCCACCCCACCGTTATTTGTGAACTGGGAGTCAGGGAGAAATAGAGAGTTTTAAGAAGATTACATGATTTAGGCTGAGTTATACTTGAACTTATAGAGATGGGGGTGGTAGAACGCAGCAGGGCAATAGTGGGGAGCAGCCCAGACAAAGTCACAGGAACTGGGAGCCAAGGGGTGTTGGAGCCTAGTGAGAAGCCCAGCTGGAAACGTGAAGGGAATGAAAGGACAGATAGGAGATGAAACTTTCACGCATCTGACCATCCCATCTTATCTCACTGGCTATGTGGAAAATCAAGTGAGGTGGTAAGTCTGAAAGTGCTTACAGGCAAGTGCTGTACACTGTAATGCTGTATAGATTCATCCTTGTCATTCTAATCATTATCATGATGCTTCTAGGCAGGACCCCCTGCCCTAATGACATCAGGATCACCAGAATTTATCCTTATGCTCCACTTCTGTGTCCTAAAAAGGAAGTAAGAATTGGATTCTAAAAGACAAACTCAATGGTTTAAGAGTAAACGATGCCAAGCTGATGTTTGTAGAAATCTAGTAAGGCCAATGAAGACTATGTGTTGGCTGAGAATAAAACAAAAACTTTGGTCTGCTGACCTAATTGTCTTCATCACCCCTCGTTAGTTAGCACCTCTCCTCCCTCAACAGAATGCCAGGGCATAGGGAGAGAACAGCAGGTAGACTGGAACATATTTCTTCCTATAAGTACAAAGATTTAAGGGAAAAAACATAACTTTAGGTTCATTTGCCCCAATCTCTGATGCTCTCACCATGAGAACTGGCCTTTTGGATTAAATCTCTCTATGTCTATCTGTACAGCCACAATGAGAGATTTTGCTTGCTGGGTTCTTCGCTTTACATATTCAATACCCATCTCCAGTTCTATCTTGTGTTTCTGAAGAACTTTGATTTCTTTCTCTATATGAAAGGATATATGCTGAAGCAATATGTTTAAGATGAAGAAGCAAAATGATATAAAACTGATTTTATATTCTTTTACAAAATAAACTCAGTGAATGTAGCCATGATTGTTTTCATTTCATATTGCAGCAGTTTGAAAATCAAATTAGGCCAGAAAACCTAAATACCCTCCTCAAATAAAATAAGAAAAATGTGCAGGCATATTGAAAACTCATTGACATTTTTCATTAGTTTTAAAATAAAGTGTTAGAAAGTTCAGTGTGACCTCTTAACATGACACCTGATACTCATAATGTTCATGTTAACTTGAACTTCTCTATGGGCTTCCTTGGTAGCTCAGCTGATAGAGAATCCTCCTGCAATGCAGAAGATCCCGATTTGATTCCTGGGTTGAGAAGATACACTGGAGAAGGAATAGGCTACCCACTCCAGTATTCTTGGGATTCCCTGGGGGCTCAGAGAGTAAAGAATCTGCCTGAAATGGAGGAGACCTGGATTTGATCCCTGGGTTGGGAAGATACCCTGGAGAAGGGAATGGCAGCCCACTCCAGTATTTTTATCTGGAGAATCCCCATGGACAGAGGAGCCTGGCTGGCTACAGTCAATGGGGTCACAAAGAGTCAGACACAGCTAAACGACTAAGCACAGCACATGTTTGCAGCTACAGAAAGTTTCCTTTGGAGAAAAAAAAAAAAATCCCTAAAGAAATTTTCAGTCAGTTCAGTTCATTCGCTCAGTTGTGTCCGACTCTTTGCGACCCCATGAACCACAGGACGCCAGGCCTCCCTGTCCAGTACCAACTCCCGGAGTTTACCCAAACTCATGTCCATTGAGTTGGTGATGCCAACTAACCATCTCATTCTCTGTCGTCTCCTTCTCCTCCCGCCTTCAATCTTTCCCAACATCAGGGTCTTTTCCAATGAGTCAGCTCTTCGCATCAGATGGCCAAAATATTAGAGTTTCAGCTTCAACATCAGTCCTTCCAATGAACACCCAGGACTGATCTCCTTTAGGATAGACTGGTTGGATCTCCTTACAGTCCAAGGGACTCTCAAGTGTCTTCTCCAACACCACAGTTCAAAAGCATCAATTCTTCAGCACTCAGCTTTCTT
>NW_011494954.1:6140081-6164360 GCF_000754665.1 Bison bison bison | reverse complement strand
AGATGGACCTTTGTTGACAAAGTAATGTCTCTGCTTTTTAATATGCTGCCTAGGTTGGTCATAACTTTCCTTCCAAGGAGTGTCTTTTAATTTCATGGCTGTAGTCACCATCTGCAGTGATTTTGGAGCCCAGAAAAATAAAGTCTGACACTGTTTCCCCATTTATTTGCCATGAAGTGATGGGACCAGATGCCATGATCTTCGTTTTCTGAATGTTGAGCTTTAAGCCAACATTTTCACTCTCCTCTTTCATTTTCATCAAGAGGCTCTTTAGTTCTTATTCACTTCTACCCTAAGGGTGATGTCATCTGCATATCTGAGGTTATTGATATTTCTCCCGGCAATCTTGATTCCAGCTTGTGCTTCCTCCAACCCAGCATTTCTCATGATGTACTCTGCATGTAAGTTAAATAAACAAGGTGACAATACACAGCCTTGATGTACTCCTTTTCCTATTTGGAACCAGTCTGCTGTTCCATGTCCAGTTCTAACTATTGCTTCCTGACCTGTATACAGGTTTCTCAAGAGGCAGGTCAGGTGGTCTGATATTCCCATCTCTCTCAGAATTTTCCACAGTTTATTGTGATCCACACAGTCAAAGGCTTTGGCATAGTCAGTAAAGCAGAAATACAATTTTGGCCACCTGTAATTTTCCTAGTATTTTGTATAGAATAGTTTATGACAGTGGGGATGCCCATGAGACCTCTACTGCTTTGGTTTTGTTGATTGGATTTGTATTTCTTATTGGACTGTACCCATGTCTGAAAGTGACATGTTGATGTGGCTCCACATTCTTAAAGTAGATCACCATATTGAAGATGTTCTACAACTAAAAAAAACTCACTTTAATGTTTTGACTTTATTTATTTATATATTTATGTGTACATTTATTTAAAGAAACCATCAATATTTTGCTGTTTGTTTTTTTTCTTTCTTTTTTTAAATTTTATTTTATTTTTAAACTTTACAATATTGTATTAGTTTTGCCAAATATCGAAATGAATCTGCCACAGGTATACATGTGTTCCCCATCCTGAACCCTCCTCCCTCCTCCCTCCCCATACCCTCCCTCTGGGTTGTCCCAGTGCACCAGCCCCAAGCATCCAGTATCGGGCATCGAACCTGGACTGGTGACTCGTTTCATACATGATATTATACATGTTTCAATGCCATTCTCCCAAATCTCCCCGCCCTCTCCCTCTCCCACAGAGTCCATAAGACTGATCTATACATCAGTGTCTCTTTTGCTTTCTCGTACACAGGGTTATTAATACCATCTTTCTAAATTCCATATATATGCATTAGTATACTGTATTGGTGTTTTTCTTTCTGGCTTACTTCACTCTGTATAATAGGCTCCAGTTTCATCCACCTCATTAGAACTGATTTTGCTGTTTGACTGCATCTTCATTGAATAAAAAGATTATGGAATTGTGGAGCTGAGAAGGGAAGACATACCCATTCAGTCATGTTGGTTCCTGTAGACTTCCTGAATTAAGACTACATAGTATTGATTGACTAAGGGTACCTAATATCCTCTATCGCAAGTGGAAAGATAATTGCTTTATTTTCCCTTAGAGCTAATGTAGTTGTATTTTTAATACTGAGAATAGAGCCAGAATTAAATCTGTCCACAAATTACTGATTTTGAAATAAGTATAATTACCATGTTTCAGATCAGCCTCTTAATTTTCCATATGAATTAGGTATTTTGCTTATTGACAAATGTATTACAAAATCTGCTTATGGCTAGTACCAGTTTTTAAAATTTCTGAACCAGTCCTATAAGAGTGTTCCTCTTGGTATGAGTAACAATTAACAACTTAGTTAATTCATACACTAAAAGACAGACTCTAGAGTCAGAATATCTGAGTTACATAGATGTCTTTACTATTTTCTTGCTCTGTGACCTTGGACACATTACTCAACCACTCTATATCTCTATTTCTTAATCTAGAAGGTAGGGATTACAGAAATATTTCTCCAACTAATCTCACTCATTAAATGCTATCTTCTATTAAGTTTATGATGGTTATTCACCCATGTCTGCTATATCTGGACTTTATTCCCATTGGCTCTTCTAGGAAAAGAAAAACCAGTCGTTGAAAGTAATAATTGCAGTTTTCCTATTGAGAATTTTTAGTGTCCATTAGTGATATCTGAAGAAGTAATCCATTGTTGCCTTTTTTCATTGTCTTTCCTGAAGGATCTCTCCATTCACTTACTACACTACCTCCAGAGTGAGCTTTCCATGATCAAGTCTGACCTCTCTATCCCATACTTAGACCCCTTCTTCAGAGTCTATAGTGAAAGTGCAGACTCTTTGGCATGATGTATAACCTCCTATAACCAAATCCCTTCCTACTCTTTTAACTTCACTCTTCTGCACTCTTGAAAGCTTGCTCCCAAAATGTATTGCTTTTTCCTATCACATTTTCTTCATTAGCCTCCTGGATTCTGAAGTGCTGCTTATTCTCCCCTGTTGACCTTGTTTGACATTCACTTCTCTCTTCTTGATGGCCTCAATGATTCTATTACCAGCTAGCTGCCTAAGGCTGCCCTTGATAAGCTCCTGTGTGGACTCCACCAGTCTAGGATTGTCTACCTTTTTTTTTTTTTTTTACCCTCTTTTTCTTATCCCACCCAACACATGAGTGAGATTTTCCCCAGAGTTTACCATAGTTTAACAGTCAGGATCCAGTTTGTTGATTCAATAAATAAAATGAAACAAATGAAGGTTATATTTATATATCCTGAGCTTTGCTAATTCATCCTTATACAAAAGGGATGAAGCTTTGTTGCATTCAGGGAGACCAGATTTGGAGCTTGGCCAATGGCACAAGGTAGAATTACATTGAAGATATAGCTTTTTATACAGGAAAAGAAATTGTATTTGATAAGTCACAAATAAGCAATGAGTAGAAAGCTGAGTGCCAAAGAATTGATGCTTTCAACTGTGGTGTTAGAGAAGACTCTTGAGAGTCCCTTGGACTGCAAGGAGATCCAACCTGTCCATTCTAAAGGAGATCAGTCCTGGGTGTTCATTGGAAGGACTGATGCTAAAGCTGAAACTCCAATACTTTGGCCACCTCATGTGAAGAGTTGACTCATAGGAAAAGACCCTGATGCTGCAAGGGATTGGGGGCAGGAGGAGAAGGGGATGACAGAGGATGAGATGGCTGGATGGCATCACCAACTCAATGGACATGAGTTTGAGTAAACTCTGGGAGTTGGTAATGGACAGCGAGGCCTGGTGTGCTGCAATTCATGGGGTCACAAATAGTCGGACACGACTGAGTGACTGAACTGAACTGAGGTTCCCATCACTGTGTGAGGTTACTGAGTAATGGTATAAATAATACAATTGACACTGTGTTTCATATTTATTATTGAGTAAGTGATAGCATACGAACAAAAGTGAGCCATTTTACCACATAAACAGCTAATTTAGTCATTAAATAATACAATTTAAATAGAAAAATATACCTTTATACTGTTGTCTATCATTTACAGAAAATAAACCAAAAAAAAAAAAAAAATCTAGCAACCAACTAACCTAAAAGTTAAAGAACGTATTCTGTGGTTACAGTCTGTGATAAAAAGAATAAAAACATAAAAATGTTAATATGGGTTGCAAAATTGCTAGGTCCACATCTCTGCAATTGTTTTCTTCCTAAATCATGAATTCTCTGTGGGTTTTATTTTGAAATAGGTATTTCTGCTATAAAGTCTGATAAATGATATTCCTACCCTAAAGAGCAAGCAACTGGAATGCCACATTTTTGATGCATATTTTTGCAGCACAGAGGGGATTAAATTCTAAATGTCTCAGCTGTTAAAGGCCCCTTCAGACTTGCCCAAAAGAAGGAGAAAGCTTTCTGCAAAGCAATTCATCAGATCTATCTGGGCATGGTGACATTCTCTCAGAACTCGCGTGGATGAGTTGTGCTGAATGTTCATGTGTCTGCAGCTGCTTGGGATATTTAAGAAAAAGGTATCTCTCAGTTCTTATCATGTGCTCCCATGGGCTAGCCTGTACTCATCACTGGCTCATGTCCTGCAAGGATTTCACCATAGTGGTCATATTGTAATAGTGACATCTTCCATTTTTGAGTGTTTTTGCTTTGCTTTTTCCACCTATTATATCATTCAGTGTTCACTGTGTGAGCTTAGGGGAATGACTTATTAAATTTATATCTGTTTTCTACAGTGTGAAAGTTTGTTGCACTGAATCTTGTGCATTATTAACTTGACAAGTACTTACTGTTGCCTTCTCTTACCTAATTGTTGATTGTTGAATCTGGAGAATGCTCTGATTACTTCAATAAAAACAGCAGTGATCAATTCCATAAACAAATTGTTAGATGTAGAACACATGTGTAAACAAGTAGAGTCATTTGCTGACTGTTGATGGACTTAAAACAGTTAAAAGAAGAAGCAACTGATAGGATAAACTAAAGTCAAACAACTGGAAACAAGTTGTGGTATGTTAACTGGCAATTTGTAATATAAAGTGATGGACACATTTTCACTAGATTTGAAAGTGAAGAATAGAGTTATAAAACAGCACTTTATGCATTTATTTTCATTATCCTAATGTATGGGAAGTGGGACAAATAAATGCATCTGACTTCATGCATTTGGTTTATTATTTTTTGTTATGATTTGAACCTTGTCCACTTCCCAGCATATCTCCCAGTACATATGAAATGTATTCATCTTATCAAATGACTTGCATGTTTCTGACCAAATTCAGGCCTTTAAAAAACTTCTGTGCCTTTGTCTAAACTGTTCCCTCTGCCTGGAATGCCCTTCTCATCTCCACTTGTCTATCTCCTCCTGATTCTTCAGGACTCCATTTCAACATCACCTCTTCAGACAAGCATTCTTTAGATTGTTTCATGCATGGCTGTCCCCCTCTTCCTCTGGGGTGCCACACCGCCCTGTGCATACCTCTGTCACCCGATTTGATATGTGGTATTCTAATTTTCTGTTCACTTGCCAGGTGCACTAAGTTGTGACTCTTTGCAAGCATGGTCTATCTTCTGTAGTTTTATTCCTGGTTTTCAGCACCTCGCCAAGTCTATACAGAGTGTGGACTCAATGTGCAGTTGTGACTTGGAATAAATATATTCATATTCAAGTATATCATGGATGCACATCTCTGGTGGCTCAGCAGTAAAGAATCCTCCTGCCAGTGCCTGTCAATGCAGGAGACATGGGTTCAATCCCTAGTCCAGGAAGATCCCCTGGAGAAGGAAATGGCAACCCACTCCAGTATTTTGCCTGGGAAATCCCATAGACAGAGGAAAGAGGAGGCTATAGTCCATGGGGTTGCAAAGAGCTGGACATGACTTAGCAACTAAATGACAACAACATATCATGTTGGTATTTTGGATGGCATATTGGTATTTTGTAACTTCCCCAGCTCCTATGTCCCTATATGGACACACATACATATTCTCTCTGCGTTCTGATGTATGGAAACTTCGAGTAGCCTCATTGTGGTTTTGTTTTAGCTGTTGAAACTCAAGGTCATGATCTGGTAGAAGGGACTACTAGAAGAATGCATTCCACATTAAGTCCTGCTGTCCTTGAGTCCAGAATATGCTTGTAGACCTTTTCTAGTGAAACATCAGGGTGTTTCATATTAGGACTATGGGACTGAGTTTATGTTAAACAAGAATATGGAAATATGAAGGAAGGCAAAGGATGAGGGTCAGACAATGCAATAGAATCGAGGCTGAAGCCGGAGCCATGAAAGAAGCCTGTCTGCCCACTGCAGACTGTGGTGTAGGTCCAGCGCAGAGGAGTGAGTGTCTGGCTTTCACTCCTCATTTGCCCCCCTCATCCTCTCTGTGCTCATTACTTGGTTCCCTTTGATAGAACATGGGAGGCAGACATGGATTGCTAGGTAGCAGGCTTTTACGACTATGATTTCATTCCATTTTGAAGTTTCTCTCAAAATGGCTGATTTATTTTCCTCTCATGGGTACATTATGTATGCGTTGTTTTGTGAGATCAGTGAATTCAGACAGGCCCTCCATGCTTTTGTCCCCCAGCCCCAGCCATGCAGTGCAATGCGGCAGCTAAGAGAAGCAGAGAGCCACGCTGGGCACAAATCCCACCTGGTTTCCTTCAAAACAAGCTACTGGTTTGCAACAAACTACTGGATGGTGATAAAAAAGGTTCTTACCTGTTTACTTAATGGGTGACTGGCCCCTTTGCTTTTATTTAGCAATCTGTTCTGGTCTATGTCCCTTTAAACTTGTAAGATCCATCACCTCATTTAAGCTGTTACCTTGACACATTGCAATGTTGTGGACATAATGTTCCCACAGAGGAACAAATTAAAACAGTTTTTCATGATTAGAAGGTTAAATGAGGTAAGGCTGTGGTAGTAAGTGGTGAGATAAGGGGTTCCGAGGAAGCAGAATTCAAGGGACTTTCAGGTGACTGGAAAATTAGGCTGGCAAGACAGGGGGATGGATGGGGCTTTTACAAATCCTGGGAGCTGGGCAAGAGAGAAGACTTCCTTTGCGTGTCTGACTTTGAGGCCTTATTCTGTTGCCCTTTCAGAGACTGTGACCATGGGCCCAGGGAGGATTCAGGGGCCAGCTTTGGGCTTCTTTTCTCCTTTGGGACATTCTGTGAGAAGTAAAAGGAAGCTGACTCTACCAGAAAGTGGCAAGCTAAAAACACAACAGCACCACCAACAAGCATTCAGTCTTTCCCAGAAAGTAATTTGGTTTCCCTTAAGTTCGAAGAAGAGTCAAGGGCAAAGCCCTTCCTTTAGGAAGGACTGTTTAATTGTGTCTTCACCCTGGAGAGAAGGCAGTGTTGTTCCTAACATCTGTCCTCAGCTCTCTTCTTTCTTCTTACTCTAGACTTGACTTTCTGTCTGACCCCTTGATAACCCATTTGCCCTTGAGAACTAGGACTTAGAAAGTCAAGCTCTTTTGTCCACTTACTCTCTTAAATCATTTCCTGCCCTGACCACCCTGGTTTCTCCTGATATGATTAGTGTTATTGCAGCTACCTGAACTCAACATCTGAGGCATCTCTGAATTTTCTGTCTGCCACTTCTATTCAGTCAGAAGCCAAGGTTTCTGTCTTCCACCTGAATTGAGTTTTTCTCATGTCTTTTCTCACCTTTTTACTCTCCCGCCACTATTCTCACTTCCATTCCTCATTACTTCTGTCCTAGCCAATTGAAATACTCTCCTAACTAGTTGCTGCCTGTGTTTGGTTTCACTCTGCTCCAAAGTGCCTCAAACACTGGCGTTTGATTATGATATAACAGTCACATTTCAAAAAGTAAATAATTAAACAAAAAATCTCCTTAAGTTTTCCATCATCTAACAAACTCAGTAGAGACTTAGCTTGGTATCTGAGACAGTCTATAAAGTTATCATCTTTATTTTCAGCTTTTTCTTCTTCTCTGTGTCACAGTAAAACAAAATGCTATGTGGCTATGTATAACCTCATGTTTTCTTGCCTCCTTACTCTGTTCCCTCTTCCTAGAAAGCTCTGCTCACACATGTCTAGTGAAAAATGCATGCATTTTATCAAGTTCAAGCACAAATACAGCTCTCCTTTCCCCATGGCAGTCTGATACAGTTGCTCCTACTCTGGTTTGATGACAAACGCATTTAGGGGATGTTCTTATGCTGCTTGATGTGTTTTTTTTTCCTACTGTTAGTGTTAGCTTTTTTGAATCTTACTTTTGCATATCCTATAGCACAAAGTTTCTTGCCTGTAAAGTGCTAGATAAAGATACAGAATAATGATTTATAATGAGACTGGGTCTACCAGAATGTGCAAAATTCATTTATTCATTCACACACATGTTTGTGACTGCCTACACTATGTACTGTGTTAAGGACTTAGGATACAGAGCAATATGGCATAGTGCAGCTCTGTTCTCCAGAAACTCAAAATAACATGAAAGAAAAGTCATGTAAGGAATTATACTATGAAAAATGCACAACAGGAGAAGGGCCTTCAAAGTACTGGAGGGGTGGGACTTCTTACCTCTATTAGGGTAGATAGGTTGGGAGTGAGGGGACGATACTGGGGAAGAAAATGAACAGGTAGGAAAGGCTTCCTATAGATGGGAAAGTCTGACTTGGGTTTTGAACGCTACGTAGGAGTCACCGAGGATGATAGGAAGGTGAGGAGAGCTAGGAATGGGATGGAAATATAATCCATACTCGGTTTGTTTTCAGAGGCTCAGCACATTAGGGCAATCTGGGCATCAAATAGTTGTTTTCTGTCTCCAAGTGAAATATCCTTTTTCTGAGACTGTTTCTGATTGAGAGCCATTCATTCTTCTTCCTTTTTTAATGTTTTCTAGAGAAAGTCTGTGATTGCAGCGAGCTTCATAGCAGCGTTCCTTTTCCTGCTGGTGGTGCGCCTTGTAAATGAAGTGGATTTCCCATTGCTACTAAACTGCTTTGGACAACCTGGTGCGAAATGGATACCATTCTCCTATACATACAGGCGGCCCCTTCGAACTCACTATGGATACATAAATGTGAGGACGCAAGAGGTAAGACCTCAGAGGGTCACGTAGGGTTCAAGGGTGTCCATGGTAACAACTTCTCTTTGGGTGCGAGGTGGCTTCCCATCACTGAACTTCCTCTATGGCCCAGTGCGCTTCTTTGGGTCCCTGACATTTCCTGGTTTCTGGTTCTTAGACACTTTCTGACACGTGTCTAAAGTCTGTCGCCCCCCCTGCATCAGATCTTCTGATGCTTCATGTGGAGTTGAGGAAGCAATTACTTGTTTTCCTGGTGGTTTGTGGCATAACATATGTATCTTTCCATTTAGAAACTCTGATCAGCGGTCGCCAGCTGGGGAAATGGCTGGCTTTATTTCCTGGAGGTCAGCTGGTTGGGGACAGCTCTTTGTAGAACTGCAAAGAGGCATTTATACTCTTTAAAACTCTGTAATCCTTAGACCTGGAGCTAGAAAAGGCCAAGCTGATTTAAAAATTCTCAGTGGCTGCAGAGATAATGGGATTTAAAGAGTTTCCAAATTTAAAGGGGTTAAAATCATTCAAATCCTATAATCACTGAACCTCTGAATCTTTGTAGCCCATTGATGGTACAGAAGAGGATGGAGGTATCTTGACAAGTAGAAAGTGCACACTGTGCTAGCATTTTTGCAAGCAAGGATTTGTATCATGGAGTGAAGTAAAAATCAAAAACTTCACAAAATACATGCAGTGTATAGAACTGATTAATATAATTGTTTTCACTATTTGTTTCCATGGAGTGGGATGAGTGTGAGATTAATATTCATCGCTGCCAAGTCCAAGCCTTTGGAATTTGTTGGTGAAAAAGGTACAAATCACGAGTGTATCTACATCACTGGAAAGAATTTTGGATCAGATCCCACTGAAAGGTCATTTTTGCAAAAATACTAGAGAAGGGAATTACCCACATAATGCAACTCCCATCCCAAGAATTATTCTTAGCGTCAGTGAGGGATGTTGAAAACTGACTTTATCCATCCTCTTTTGTAGGCAATATCATGCATGAGTCATTGCTTCTGGTTAAATTGATTCTTTGAAAATTGTTTCTATACATGCATGATTTATAGGCTTTTATTAGGTTTTTATTAGACTTTTATAGTTAAAAAGAAAAAGGCACCATTAATAACATATAAATTCTTAGGAGTCTTGCTTGTGTTTATCCTTTAATTGGCTTTGAATTAATTTTTTTAAGTGTCTATTGCTTGAATTTGTTGAATGTCCTAATCAATTGATTACTTATATAACAATGTATCTCTTAGAGAATAGTTTGTTTCACTTTTGTCTTTTGTTACTTTATTTCAGATGGTCATTTAATATTCTATAACTCTACTGGATTATGTTAATCATTTCACAAGTGCCTCTCATGGGTAGAAAATGAAACATGTGACTGAACTGTCTCACAAATTACTCTCATGAGAGAAATCTCACCAAATATCAAAGAACCTTTCATTTGTTTATATAATAATGGATTGGATTTTGGAGTATTAAGAGGAAAACTGACCTAGGGCTGCAATTATTTAATTACTCACATTAACTAGCCACTTTTGAACTTCTTTTGGTGTGATTTGTAATACAATGACTTTGCTACAAGATATGGATCATGATTTTGATCCTGTGAAGGTAATTTCTTGAGAGGGAACATGATTACTGGAAAGAGCTGTTAGACTACAGATGCGCACAGGCATGATTTGAGTACTAGTTCTCACACTTAGAAAAACAAGATCAACTAGCAAGTTATGGAAATGGCACCCCACTCCAGTACTCTTGCCTGGAAAATCCCGTGGACAGAAGAGCCTGGCGGGCTACAGTCCATGGGGTGGCAAGAGTCGGACACGACTTAGTGACTAAACCACCACAGCAAGTTATTATGACAATTAAATAGGACAAAGTACATGAAGTGCCCACTTCTACACTGATGGTCAATGAATGAGTTTCTTTTGCTTGCTTTGTACTTATCAGTTATGTCACAAAATGCCTAGTATGAACAACACCAAAATACAAAAGTTTAGAATATGAAATTTAAAATTTTAAGGAATCTGGATTCAGGGAAGTAAATAAATGAAGGAGTTCCTAGTCTCATTAGAAATCAAAGTTTTGCAAATTTAAAACCATAGTGAGAAGGAAGAAAAAAGCACAAGGAGGTGAATGCTTACTAAAAATCAGACTGACAAAAAGATCAAGAATCTGACAATACCAAGTGTTGGTGATGATGATGTGGAACGATAGGAACTCATATATTAGTAGAGGGAATAATTACTTTGGGAAAAAACAGCTTCCCATTTTCTAGTAAAGGTGAAGATATGCATATTCTACATCCCAGCATTTCTAATCATCCATGTATTCACTTGAGACATGAATGAATGCATGTAGTGGGAGGCACAGATATCATGTATAACAGCATTATTCTAGAACCTGGACATGTCTCTTAGTAGGAAAATGGTTAAATGTGTGGGATTCCATCCAGTGGAATCCCACACATCAATGGAAACGAGGAAATTGCAGCTATGTGTGACAACAGGTGGGCTGCCCAGGTGGCACTAGTGGTTAAGAACCCGCGTGCCACCACGGGAGACCTAAGAGATGAAGGTTCGATCTCTGGATCGGGAAGGTTCCCTGGAGGAGGGCATGAGAATCCACTCCAGTATCCTTTCCTGGAGAATCCCATGGACAGAGGAGCCTGGCCGGCTACAGTTCATAAGGTCGCAAAGAGTCGGACACAACTGAAGTGACTTAGCATGGACGCACATGACAACATGTATGGATTTAAAAAAGCATAATTTTGAGCAAAAGATGAAAAATAAAAGAACACAAACAGTGTGATTCAATTTATAGGTCACAGGAAGACTTAAAGGGAGATGTTTCAGAATGCTGAAACATTAGTGCAAGTAATAAGCAGAAATTTTGCATGGAAGCTGAAGAACAATGTATAACACCCCAAAAGAATGACAGATTTTCCTCTGAACTCTGGTAGTTGTAAGGCTAAATTGGGAGGAAAACAAAATTTGGTGGCTCTTTACCTCCATCCTCGTTATTTCATCTTTCTCAAAATTCTTCTTTTCCCACCGCATGTCTGTATTCTCTTGCTCCCGAATGCTCTGTGCATGGGTCCTCACCAAACAATGGTTTTAAGTCCTCACCAAATAATGGCCTTAAATAAAGGCCTTCTCAGAGATAGTTACGTTAGACTATTAGACTCAGAAGGAAAATTCTTCGAGTCTAAGTAATACAGCAAAATTGATAAGTGGTATATTTGATGTTCTGGGGCAAATAGCTATATTAGTGGCCCTTGAATTTTGTTTCAAGGGTAACCAGACACTCCTGTGTTCCTATTCACTCTGTTCTAATCTGGAAAAAGAGTCAATGGCTATGGCTGAGCTGAATTAAGTGGTCACCAAGATGATCTATTTATTTCAAGATCTTGGTCCTTGAGGTTTTCTCAGGAGTTTCTCATAAGAAAGAACATGCTTTCTAGACACCACCAGATGTCCAAGAATTTTTTTGAACATGTAAACTTGCCAGCAATGATTTCCAGACTCAGAGCAGCTGCAAACATCACATTGTCAATAATGGTTTTACTGCCCAGTGTTTCAGTTGAGGGCTTCCCTGGTGGGTCAGAGGTTAAAGCGTCTGCCTGCAATGTGGGAGACCTGGGTTCAATCCCTGGGTCGGGAATGTCCCCTGGAGAAGGAAATGGCAACCCACTCCAGTATTCTTGCCTGGAGAATCAGACATTGCTGTCACTAGACTAAGATTTTAAGAGCAGAAATGTTTACAAGAAAGGATGTCTCTCCACTACTGTCTAAATAAAGATGCGGGATGGGCGTGGCAGAATTAGGTTGAAGATTTTGTGGACACCAGAGAGCTGAGTTGCTTGGGAGCAAGATGTGATTCTTTTGTTATCTTTAAAAGTGAGCTGAATTCTGGTCCTTTAGGCTTGGCACAAGTAGAAGAATAAGCTGTCTCATGAATCTGTGACAATCTGTCATGAAGAACTCTCATATAGTAAATTATATCCAGTTGAAGCTTGGCTTCATTTGATCAACTCACATAGTTTTTGAACGATCTATTCCCCAAGGAAGTACAAGAAGTAAAAGTACAAAGAACACAAGAGAGATAAATAGGTGCACTTGCTTATATTTTATATGTTGTTCAGTTGATAAGTTTTGTCTGACTCTTTGTGACCCCCATGGACTGCAGCATGCCAGCCTTCCCTGTCCTTCACTATCTCCCAGAGTTTGCTCAAACTCCATTGAGTCACTGATGTTATCCAACCATCACATTTCATATGGTTGGAGTATTTTCTTTTCCTGGTCTAGATCCATAAAAAGGAATATGTAGTGAAAATTATGAGGTCTAGTCTAGAGGAGATAAATTGAAAAAATTAAAATACCCATCCCACCATAATAATGACAGTCTAAATATTGGCTCCCATCTTTTGCCGTGTCCCCCTTCCCTTTCTTAATATAGGCTAAAGTTCTTATATTTGGGGAATGAGAAATCTTGACAAGCAGGGTAACAAAATGAGTGTCAACTAACCTGGTGAGTGATGAAATTCAGGAAGTCCCTGCTGACCAGAGAACCCAGAATTCCTCATCAATACTTGTTTGAGCTGACAACCGGCAAGAGGCAAGTGCCATCCTGAAGCTGAGACCAGGAAAGATTTAGATTTTCAATAGGTCCATAGCTCCCCTGTGTCCCACCCCCACTTTAACCCCTGACTCCCAAGCTGCTCATACTTGCCCTCTCATGTCACTACTGATGAATAATGCAACCTTCTATTTTAATAGGACCGAATTTGAGAAACTCCACCTATAGCTTTATGGCAGTTCCTGAATTATCATTTGACCTTGGACATAGCAAAAAGCATAAAACACCCATATGTGTTTCAAAAAGACACATCTATGCTTGTCAGTATCATGGGAATTCTCCTTTTTCCTTAATGCAGATTTTAATGATTCTTTTGTGGCAGAATAAAAGGTATATAAGACTAAGGGACTGCAGGGCTTGGTTACAGGTAATCATTGTTTCTCCCTGTTGAGATCATGGCAGATCTGGAGGAAAGAGAGGGAAATGAACTCTAGGTTAGATTCTGTTTGTGATCTCCAGTCCACGGAATCTGTTGTCTTTTTGGGTGGTGACCTGATGTGAAGACATTGCTCAGAGCAAGCAACCTGCAACATATTTGCATTAACTGCTAAATAAGAGAGTCAAGCTCTGAGGATCAATAGGATGCCACAGCCAGATCTTCCTGGTAATTGGGGGGAGGGTGACAGGTGTCTCCTTCAAATCTGATAAGAGAGTCCTAACACACTAGAACTGAAGAAGATTTCAGGTGTTTAGGGAAGAATGCCCATTCAGATGGTGCTAAAGATTCACTAAGTGAAGAGGCACAGGATTTCTCAAATATAGCAATCAAGTTGTAGGGCTGTATATTGATTTAACAATTTAATGAGGCCGAAATATGTCTCTTTAAAAAATGAGGACATTTTAAAACCTCAAGTAGGCTAAATAAGAATACATAGGATCAGTTGCTATGACAGGCCGTACTAGCCTAATTAAAGATGTGCATACCATATTGATGTTGTAATAGAATTTCCCAAATTGTGGTTATAGTGACAATTAAGAAACAGAGCTGACTTTCTTGGCAATAAAAGCACACACTCTACACATTCAAATAAATGTACACATGTAACTAAAGCTGACATGAATAGGCTTTCTGTTTTTGGGAATATGAGCTTTGGATTTTACATAAGTATACTGAAAGCAATTATATGCAAATATATGTTCCAGAAGTTTAAAACTCATCAATTTAATTGTTAATTAAAATCTGATCATTGCATTTGTATAACCATAAAGTAAAATAACTTTCAACTATTAGATTGTTATAGAAAAGGAAACAACTAAATTAACATACAGCAAAGATGACTTCTTTGGCATGTGCATATTGAATTTGTCATTTGGAAGATAATTTATCTTTTTCCTAAGTATGAGGACATATATTTATTGAGTGGAAAAAAGATTATGTTTCCTAGTCTGGTTATGAAATAGCAGCTCCCAAACAGTGGCTGATCTCAAGGCAATCTCAGGGGCACCACTGCCAAAGAAGAGGGACAGACCTTGCTGTGGGTTATAATTCTAGGAGGCTTTGTTGGGGAGGTGAGACACTTGCATAGGGTAAGGATTTGGATGGGATAGAGAGAGAAGAGAAAGCAGAGTTGGGGAAAAGAGCTAAAGCAGAAGGTCTGAAGGTGAACTGTCCATGTTCCTTCAGCTCCCACCACTCCCAATAGGTCAAGAGCTCTACACAGAAGCCATAGTGAACTCATGTTTGCACTCGGAATCCCCTCCATCTCACACTCTGTGCATTCCTTTCTTCCTTCCCTCTGGTTCCCTTACCCTTAGTTCTTACCTTCCAGCTCCCCATATTGTTTGGTTGGTTATGCAGTCTTGGAGTATTCATATCTTGGTCCTGATGCCACAAAAACTGCATATAAGGTGACTTTTAATAATGCTTCATTCTGTGTACCCCTGATTTGGATATGGCACCCCATGCCCCCTGAGGTACTACTATAGGTCTGCATGATTCTCTGACTTTCCAAAAAAGGAAATCAGACACATGTAGGGGCAATAAGTAGGCCAATCTGCCTGGAATGCATTTTACTGTTGGGGATAGAAGATAGCGGATACATTCACTGGTAATTATGATCTGGGGATGTAAATGGGATCCCCCGAAAAGGAAAAAATACACTCTTACTTGCAAAACAGTAATACATGTGTACAATTTATGCATTCATCTATATTCATGAAGTAGTATATACAGATATACAAAAAATACATATATATTCACATATACAAGGACAGGATAAGTCACAAGACTTTCTTAAAGACAAACATACATAGACTATATGCTGCTAAGTCACTTCAGTCCTGTCCGACTCTGTGCGACCCCATAGACGGCAGCCCACCAGGCTCCTCTGTCCCTGGGATTCTCCAGGCAAGAACACTGGAATGTGTTGCCATAGACTATATACATATAACTATATTACATAATAAAATGGTTAATATATATAATTCCCTGATTAAGTGTATACAGTGCCTTTTATGTTTGCCACTGTCCCTTCATTACAGAAACAGTCCCTTCACTTCTGACTACAGTGGTGAGCAGAAAATTCAGACCAGTGTTTGACCAATGATGTGATGGTTTAAGGGGTGGACACATGGTCCCAGATGAGCCATTCTTAACCCTTCCAAAAGCTTATTGTTCTTCTGTGTAATACTGTGAGAAAGACACTTTTCTTTTAGGAAAAGAGATGTTGAGATAAGACTCTCTGCCTGTCAGTGGCTGTGTTCCCTGGAGTCAATAACACCAAGACATTGAGAGAAGCAGAGCTCAAGCAAGGGCCTGGACAGTACTCTAGTACTGAGACCAGCCGTTCTTGAAGCCAGCCTGCCCTCCTCTGTGGTTTGAGTGTGAAGCCAGTAAATTCCTGCCTTTCATGTCTGAAGGTTTGGGTCATGTTTTGGTCATCCACAACCAAAAGAGTCTAGCTGGTAAATACATTATACATGATGGTTGTTTTACAGCAACAGAAACCAAACATTGTGAAATTCATCTTCAAAGAAGGGGTTGCCTGGAGGATGTGAGGACCTATCCTTGCAAGCCCATACTCCAAACCTGCTGGGAGGCTGAGCATAAGAAGAAATATCTGTCAGTCCATCAGTTGGTTCAGGTGTCCACAGAGACGCACACTGTATGTCTCCCTGATCAGGGACATGTGTTTAGGAAATTAGCTTGTGCTTTTGAGGGAGAAGTGTGAAGCTCACAATTTCTCCAGATTGTAAAGCCAAAAAATGGCCCAATAAGGCTCATTATTTACTGAATTTCTGGTCTTACTCAACTGATTAATCATATATTTTTATTATAATTATTCAGATGAAATCTTCCTTATTGCTAAGAGACATCATCAGTCTAAACATTGATTTTCACTTTACAAATCACATCTGTTATTGAGGAAAGATCCAGTGTTATCATAGTTTTCAATGTAGTCATTGATTCCCCTGGAAGATAAAAGGAAATTTTATTCATTATCCTACCTTAGATAGAAAAATGCCATTTGCCAATTGTCATGTTAACAGTCTTGAAAAAGGCTTATCAGGAATTCAAATATCAAACTGCCTCATTCGTGACAAGCAAAGAAAAACAGAGCAGGGTAGCCACAAAGACCACCCTGAATTTAAAGTTGAAAAAGATCATAGAATTGGGGCTCCAATGGTAAGAGATTTTGTTCATCTTTTCTCAAGTTCCAGCTAATAGCCTGACAGTGTGGCCAGCACAAAACTATTCATCAAGTGGAAGTTTAGTCACCAAATATTGAGTACGTCCTTGTTCAGTTCCAGACAATGAGCTAAGGATCAACAATGAACTCTATTTAAAAAAGAAATTAAGATTGGGATTCACTAAAGAAGAAACTGGAGGAGGGCATGGCAACCCACTCCAGTATTCTTGCCTGGAGCATCCCATGGACAAAGGAGCCTGGTGGGCTGTGGTCGATAGGGTTGCAAAGAGTCAGACACAACTGAATGACTTAGCATGCATGCACACACAAAGAAAAGAACCAAATAGGTTTAATATAATCATAAGTATCTTGGAACAACACTACCTAGACAGCACTGACATTTCACCATAACAAATTTATTCTGTTGCTATTAAGAATAGATAGCATTCGAGTCATTTCAACTAAGCAATTGTATTCAATGTCTGGAAGATAATTTGTCACTAAGTAGATGGCATCAAATTGTGATTTCTCATTTTCCAGAGTAGGCTTACAAAGACTTATTTACAAAAGAAAAATATTCATTAAAGAATTTTTATCTCAAAAGTAACTATATAATGCCTATATCAAATATTATTCCACAAGGCTTGGGAAGTGGTATACCTGGTTAATGAAAAATCTGGCTAATAGAATATTTTAAGTATTTAATAAATAGATTGTTTATTTAAAAGAAAAATGAAATTAAGGGTTCTGGTCTAGCAATATGGTAGGCTAAGAAAACCTGACGACTCTGCTATAACCCAAGGACGTGTTGGATAAAATAGAAATTATTATTTACTGCTCAGCTGGCTTTGCTAGAACGAAGGGAAATCGTCTGGCACCAGTAACTGAGAAGTAATGGAAAGAGAGATATAAGCAGGAAAACTGATAGTGTTGTTTCTTGGGAGTTTATCAGCCTCAGTGACTGAGGGAATCGATAATATTCACCCTATAGGTTGGAGAGCAGGGCCTGGGTCCAGCAAAGGCAAAGAGCGAGAACCCCTTCCTCCCTTCCAACCTAAAGCTGGGCCCTTAACAAGCTTTCCCTAAGTGAAAGGGTGGGTTAGGAAAGAAATCATGAAAACTGGCTCAGATAACAGATAAGGAAGTTTATTTATATCTTTGGCCTTTAGATAACAAAAAATTATTCCTGGAAATGCAAAATGCCAGTCCTGAATGTTAGTGAGTCTTTTAATTTTACAAGTTGGTCCCTAGATGGTAATAAACTGAGGCTGAAGGAACTGGGACTCCTCTAGAGTCCAGCCACAAGGGCTTTTTAGAATCTACTTTAAAAAATTATAAAACACAAGGAATTGGTCTATGTATTGTTATGATTCACTTACTTTGCTTTAGAAAATATGACTGCTTGACCACAATGTGTTTCCCTGTGCCCAATCGTGGTGTTTCATAATATATTGCACATTTGCCCTACCGTCCTCCTCAACTAAGGAATTCTGAATTCCAAAATATACCTAGTCAAAAGGGTTTGGGGTAAGGAATCATGGGCCTGTGTACTTAAACACTTCACATACCATTACCTTGTAGTCCTTAGAAACTACACACTATTTCATTGATTTAACTCATTGTCCAAGGCCCAGAATTGGTGATGCTATGCCTGTGACTTTGGCTTTCCTGTAAGGGCAAAGGAAGAGAAGAAGATTGCTTTTGTCAGCAAATTCCATTAAATTGTTTCATGGAGGCTTCCTCCATTCAAGTCAGAAAGCTCATTGGATCACACTTGCTGAAGCCACTACATGCTGGGAACTATGCTAGGCTCTGGAACTGTAGAGAAGAAAACACTCAGTCTAAAAAAAATACAGACTAATTTTTGTTAACGTGAAATGGTAATAAGCCAGATAGAGTAGTATATGTAGAGAATTATTTTAACTCTAAATGTAGACATAGACGGTTTGAAGATAGTGCCTCAAAATATCAACTTTAGTGGTCTATGAAATCTGCCTGCTAATGCAGGAGACCCAAGAGACACGGTTCAATCACTGGATGGGGAAGGTCCCCCGGAGAAGGAAAAGGCAATCCACTCCAGTATTCCTGCCTGGGAAATTCAAGGGACAGAGGAAGCTGGTGGGCTTTAGTTGGGTCACAAAGAGTCAGACACGACTGAGCAGCTGAGGACTGCAGCACTGTCTGAAGTGGTACATTTTAGGTGAGCTTTTGCTTAAACACGTTTTCTAGTTTTTATACAATAAGCATGTGTTATACTTACTAGAACAAATTACTGGAATTAAGCAGTTTATTTTTTAAGTAGTATCTTTCCATGAAACACTCTGTGTCTATCAAAAAATAGAATTTAAATGTCTAGATAAATATATTACTTAGAACACTTTTAGAAGTGAATATTCTTTTACTCCTCTGTGGGTAGCTTATAGTGACACCCTTCCAAAGAGTACAACATGGAAAGGGAGAAAAAAGTAATTTTAAAGTGGAGAAATCTGACAAACACTACCTCAGCCAGGTGATCAAGGTCAATATCAATAGTGATAAATCATGTTGGTAGCATGTCCCTTAGGAGGATATGATTAAAATGGCACTTTGCCTCTGTGGTCTTCTATCTCCAAACCTGTAACCCCTATCTAATGAGAAAAATCTAGGGGGAAAAAAAAATAAGGAAAATTTGAGAAACTACTAAAGCCAAGAGGATTCTAAGAAGATATGTCTACTAACTGTAATGTGGTATCCTGGATGGGATCTTGGAACAGAAAAAGTGCATTAAGTCAAAACTAAGAAATATCAATCAAGTATGGACTTTAGTTAATAGTAATTTACCAATATTGTTTCATTCACTACATCAAATGTATCATACCAAAATGTCATTTTGATAATAGGGGAACCTGAATGTGGGGTATATGGGAATTCTGCATTGCCCTCTCACATTCTATAAATCTAAAACCGTTCTAAGAGAATTATTTTAAAAAGTGGATTTAGGTTTTTGACGTGTGTGTCTGGAAGGTCAGAACTGTCATTAACTGAGATGGAGGAAGCCCACAGAAAGAATGGTTGAAAATAGTTTAAAATGTATACTAGTCCAGCTCCATAGAGAAGGGATGCATAAGACAAATGCATTGCAAATGCATCATTGTTTTAATTTTGCATACTGAACACAACATACTTTCAGAGAAAAATTAGTATTATATTAATAGAAATAATTCCTGCCTTCTCCTCAAAAAGTTTATGAAATACAAGTTCTTCAAGGATTCCGCCAAGAGTACATGTGGAGGTCAGTGTGAGCTTTTAAATTCCTGCTAGCTGTTCTCATACACTTGAGCAGTTTCTTTTATTATACTGCAAACCACTTTTTGGCAATGTAAATTATTTGTGGAATTCCTGGGAAGAAAAGGTACAAAGTAAATAACTTTTTGGTGGATCCATATGGTATTATATTTTGCCAATAATTTTTTCTAATAAAGTTTAATAATATTTGCTAGATTGAGAACACTTAGCTATCATTCGCTTACCTTTCCCAAAGCTCACAGGACAATGTTTTCAGCATGTCCCCAAAGGATGGTAAGTGTAACATAACAACAATAATAATAGAGATGTTACATGTGATAATAAACCAACACACATGGAGCTTACTAGGTAACAGACATTGTTCTAAATGGGCTTTACATATACTAATTTATTTAACCCTCATCAGTTCAGTTCAGTCACTCAGTCGTGTCCAACTCTTTGCGACCCCATGAACTGCAGCACGCCAGGCCTCCCTGTCCATCACCAACTCCTGGAGTTCACTCAGACTCACGTCCATCGAGTCAGTGATGCCATCCAGCCATCTCATCCTCTGTCGTCCCTTTCTCCTCTTGCCCCCAATCCCTCCCAGCATCAGAGTCTTTTCCAATGAGTCAACTCTTTGCATGATGTGGCCAAAGTATTGGAGTTTCAGCATTCCTTCCAAAGAAATCCCAGGGCTGATCTCCTTCAGAATGGACTGGTTGGATCTCATTGCAGTCCAAGGGACTCTCAAGAGTCTTCAACACCACAGTTCAAAAGCATCAATTCTTCGGTGCTCAGCTTTCTTCACAGTCCAAAGCTCACATCCATACATGACCACAGGAAAAACCATAGCCTTCACTAGATAGACCTTTGTTGGCAAAGTACTATCTCTGCTTTTGAATATGCTATCTAGGTTGGTCATAACTTTTCTTCCAAGGACTAAGTGTCTTTTAATTTCATGGCTGCAGTCACCATCTGCAGTGATATTGGAGCCCAAAAAAATAAAGTCTGACACTGTTTCCACTGTTTCCCCATCTATTTCCCGTGAAGTTATGGGACCAGATGCCATGATCTTCGTCTTCTGAACATTGAGCTTTAAGCCAACTTTTTCACTCTCTACTTTCACTTTCATCAAGAGGCTTTTTAGTTTCTCTTCACTTTCTGCCATAAAGGGTGGTGTCATCTGCATATCTGAGGTTATTGATATTTCTCCCTGCAATCTTGATTACAGCTTGTGCTTCCTCCAGCCCAGGATTTCTCATAATGTACTCTGAATGTAAGTTAAATAAGCAGGGTGACAATATACAGCCTTGACGTACTCCTTTTCCTATTTGGAACCAGCCTGCTGTTCCATGTCCAGTTCTAACTGTTGCTTCCTGACCTGCTTCATAACAATGCTTATAAGAAGGGATTATTATCATCCCATTTTTCAATGAGTAAATGAGAAAAGAAAGGTTAAAAAAGACTTGCCAGAGGTTACATTGTCTTTAAGTGGCATTGCTGAAAGTTATACCCTGGCTCCAGAGTTCCTGCTCTTGACCACCACACATATCACTTCTTGTAATAATAGCTAACATTTATATAGAGTAATCACATTTCAGCTGTGGAAGGGCTTGTAAAACTTGAGGATAAAGAGTTCAGTTCAGTTCAGTCACTCAGTTATGCCCGACTCTTTGCAACCCCATGAATCGCAGCACGCCAGGCCTCCCTGTCCATCACCAACTCCCGGAGTTCACCCAAACTCATGTCCAACTAGTAGGTGATACCATCCAACCATCTCATCCTCTGTCATCCCCTTCTCCTCCTGCCCCCAACCCCTCCCAGCATCAGGATCTTTTCCAAGGAATCAATTCTTTGCATGAGGTGGCCAAAGTATTGGAGTTTCAGCCTTGGCATCAGTCCTTCCAATTAACACCCAGGACTGGTCTCCTTTAGAATGGACTGGTTGGATCTCCTTGCAGTCCAAGGGACTCTCAAGAGTCTTCTCCAACACCACAGTTCAAAAGCATCAATTCTTCGGCACTCAGCTTTCTTCACAGTCCAACTCACATCCATACATGACCACTGGAAAAACCATAGCCTTCACTAGGCAGACCTTTGTTGGCAAAGTAATATCATTGCTTTTGAATATGCTATCTAGGTTGGTCATAACTTTCCTACCAAGGAGTAAGTGTCTTTCCTACCAAGGACTAAGTGTCTTTTAATTTCATGGCTGCAATCACCATCTGCAGTGATTTTGGAGCCTAAAAAAAAAGCCCATTAAGTCAGCCACTGTTTCCACTGTTTCCCCATCTATTTGCCATGAAGTGATGGGACCAGATGCCATGATCTTAGTTTTCTGAATGCTGAGCTTTAAGCTAGCTTTTTCACTCTCCTCTTTCACTTTCATCAAGAGGCTTTTTAGTTCCTCTTCACTTTCTGCCATAAGGGTGGTATCATCTGAATATCTGAGGTTATTGATATTTCTCCTGGCAATCTTGATTCCAGCTTGTGCTTCTTCCAGCCCAGCGTTTCTCATGATGTACTCTGCATATAAGGTAATTAAGCAGGGTTACAATATACAGCCTTGACGTCCTCCTTTTCCTATTTGGAACCAGTCTGTTGTTTCATGTCCAGTTCTAACTGTTGCTTCCTGACCAGCACACAGATTTCTAAAGAGGCAGGTCAGGTGGACTGGTATTCCCATCTCTTTCAGAATTTTCCACAGCTTATTGTGATCCACACAGTCAAAGGCTTTGGCATAGTCAATAAAGCAGAAATAGATGTTTTTCTGGAACTCTCTTGCTTTTTCGATGATCCAGCGGATGTTGGCAATTTGATCTCTGGTTCCTCTGCCTTTTCTAAAACCAGCTTGAACATCTGGAAGTTCACTGTTCACGTATTACTGAAGCCTGGCTTGGAGAATTTTGAGCATTACTTTACTAGCGTGTGAGATGAGTGCAATTGTGCGGTAGTTTGAGCATTCTTTGGCATTGCCTTTCTTTGGGATTGGAATGAAAACTGACCTTTTCCAGTCCTGTGGCCACTGCTGAGTTTTCCAAATTTGCTGGCAAATTGAGTGCAGCACTTTCACAGCATTATCTTTCAGGATTTGAAATAGCTCAACTGGAATTTCATCTGTAACATTTGTGCACAGTATTTCCATGGGAATGGTGTTTCTTTACCATCTGCATGGAAAATAAATGCAAAAAAGCAAAATCGCTGTCTGAGGAGGCCTTACAAATAGCTGTGAAAAGAAGAGAAGTGAAAAGCAAAGGAGAAAAGGAAAGATATTCCCATTTGAATTCAGAATTCCAAAGAATAGCAAGGAGAGATAAGAAAGTCTTCCTCAGCAATCAATGCAAAGAAATAGAGGAAAACAACAGAATGGGAAAGACTAGAGATCTCTTCAAGAAAATTAGAGATACCAAGGGAACATTTCATGCAAAGATGGGCTCGATAAAGGACAGAAGTGGTATGGACCTAACACAAGCAGAAGATACTAAGAAGAGGTGGCAGGAATACAGAGAACTGTACAAAAAAGATCTTCAAGACCAAGATAATTACGATGGTGTGATCACTCACCTAGAGCCAGACATCCTGGAATGTGAAGTCAAGGGGGCCTTAGAAAGCATCACTATGAACAAAGCTAGTGGAGGTGATGGAATTACAGTTGAGGATAAAGAGAGGGATTATTTTTTCCCTCAAAAATTGCCTCTTCCCCATTTCTTATATATGCCAGAGGTACGCAAATGCTCATGGAAGCATTCTGATAATTTCAAAATATCCTATATAGGTTATCTTGACCGTAGTTTTAGTACATGGAAATACTGTGCACTAATGTTATGTTTTTCTGGGTCTTTATTATTTCTCCCCAAAACAGTTGAGACAAATGTATTTTTATTTAAATGTGCTGTAATGCAATCATTCTCTATATATTCTTTATCTTTATGTACACATATTTATGAAATTGTAATTGTGGTGTATGTGAAAGTTTGCATACTTCTTTTTTCAGTACTAAGCTATTCATCATTATGCTATTCTACAGTCTTCTCTATCCCTTTTTTGGGGGGAGCCTATTTCATATGTACTTATTTTTATCATTTGATCTTCATGAATTGTGAAATGATTACCACAGTCAGATCAGATCAGATCAGATCAGTCGCTCAGTCATGTCCGAGTCTTTGCGACCCCATGAATCGCAGCACGCCAGGCCCT
>NW_011494954.1:6115412-6139981 GCF_000754665.1 Bison bison bison | reverse complement strand
CAGTCGCTCAGTCGTGTCCGAGTCTTTGCGACGCCATGAATTGCAGCACGCCAGGCCTCCCTGTCCATCACCAACTCCTGGAGTTCACTCAGACTCACGTCCATCGAGTCAGTGATGCCATCCAGCCATCTCATCCTCTGTCGTCCCCTTCTCCTCTTGCCCCCAATCCTTCCCAGCATCAGAGTCTTTTCCAATGAGTCAACTCTTCGCATGAGGTGGCCCAAGTACTGGAGTTTCAGCTTTAGCTTCATTCCTTCCAAAGAAATCCCAGGGCTGATCTCCTGTAGGATGGACTGGTTGGATCTCCTTGCAGTCCAAGGGACTCTCAAGAGTCTTCTTCAACACCACAGTTCAAAAGCATCAATTCTTCAGTGCTCAGCCTTCTTCATAGTCCAACTCTCACATCCATACATGACCACAGGAAAAACCATAGCCTTGACTAGACGAACCTTTGTTGCCAAAGTAATTTCTCTGCTTTTGAATATGCTATCTAGGTTGGTCATAACTTTCCTTCCAAGGAGTAAGCGTCTTTTAATTTCATTGCTGCAGTCACCATCTGCAGTGATTTTGGAGCCCAGAAAAATAAAGTCTGACACTGTTTCCCCATCTATTTCCCATGAAGTGATGGGACCACAGTAGGTTCAGTTAATATCCATCTTCTCATACAGATACAATAAAAACACAAAAAAAAGAAGGGGAAAAGGATCATACTAATTTTAAACACTTTTCTGAAAAGTGTCTGTTTTGCCCATAATTTTTTTCCATTTTTTAATTGAAGTATAGTCAGTATACAATATTGTGTTAATTCTAGGCATATAGCAAAGTGATTCAGTTATATATTTCCATTACAGATTGTTACAAAATATTGAATATTGTTTGCTGTGTTATTCCTTTTATTTCTGTGTTTTATGTATAGTAGTTTGAATCTGTTAGTCTCATAATCCTAGTTATACCCTGTCCTCCACTTTGGTTACCATGTATGTCTGTATGTCTCTTTTTGTTTTGTATATAGATTCATTTATATTATTTTTAGATTCCTCATATAAGTGATATCATATATATTTGTCTTTCCTTATCTGAGTGACTTCACTTAGTGTTCTCTAGGTCCATCCATGTTGCTGCAAATAGCAGCATTTCATTATTTTTTATGGCTAATAGTCCATTGTGTGTCCATAGCCGTATACATAATACTCCATTGTGTGTATGGCTAAGTAATAGTTTATTTTTAATGGCTAATTAATAGTTTACACATATATGTATATATGGGCTTCTCAAATGGCTCAGCAGGTAAAGAACCCACCTGCATTGCCAGAGATGAAGGATATGTAGGTCCAGTCCCTGGGTTGGGAAGATCCTGTGGAGGAGAGCATGGCAGCTCACTCCAGTATTCTTGCTGGGAAAATCCTATGGACAGAGAAGCCTGGGGGCTACAATCCATAGGGTTGCAAAGAGTTGGACATGACTGAAGCAACTCAGCATGCATCTATATAAATTCACCTCTACATCACTTTGTTGAACAAAATAGAAACTCTTGGTTGTATCACACAACTATATGCATAACAGTGTTTGTAACAAATCACCCCTAAACTCAGTGGCTTAAAGGATAATCATTTATTCTTGCTCACTCTTCTATGGGTCAGTAGGGATCCACTGGGCTTAGTCTCAAGTCTGCAAGTTGGGTTCAGGCCTGCTTTCTGCATCACTCTTCATTGATGAACTCTGAGCCAACTGGAGTGTTGGCAAAAGCGCAAGAGATTAAGCCCAACTTTGGAGGCACATTGCCAGCTTTTACTGACTTCACATCTGCTGACATCTCATTGACCAAAAGTAAGTCACAGAGCCAAGCCCAAAATGAAGAGGCAAGAAAGTACACTTCACCCACTGTGAGGCCAAGGCAAGTTCCATGGCCAAAGCCAACATCAGTGGAATGGAAATTGTACTCCCATGGAGGTGAGAGTAGAGAGAATGAATATCTGCTCCAAATAACTTTATCAGCCCACACTAGTGAAATGTTGATTAGAATTGCATTATATGTTAACTTAAAAAAACAGACATTTTAATAACAGTTGCTGCCTAGAGCTGGTGCACTGGGAAGACCCAGAGGGATGGTACAGGGAGGGAGGAGGGAGGAGGGTTCAGGATGGGAAACACATGTATACCTGTGGAGGATTCATGTTGATATATGGCAAAACCAATACAGTATTGTAATGCTAAAAAATAAAATAAAATATAAAAAACAAACAAACAAAAAGAATATATTATCTATACAAGTAATTTGTAAATAATTTTCTGAAAAAGAGCATGTATGTACCTTTTAATCAAAGTTCTTATGGAATCTAATAGAAGTCCACTAAGTGTTTGCTGAACCATTTTACTTTTCTTATCTTTAGTACAAGTTTAAAATCATATTTATAGCCATTTCATTTTTATATGCAGAAATGATATCAATTTTACATATTTGTCTTGCATTTGTTTGCTATACTGAAAAACTCTAGTTAAGGTGTAGAAGTTTCCTTTGGCCTGTTCCAGTCTGCAATCTCAATGTTTTTAAATGATCTTTTTTTCTCACTTTTTTTCAATGTTTATTGCATTGACCAGAGCTTATCAAAAATTACAAACAACAGTTTCTGAGGAGAATTTTTTTAAAAGAATGCTTCTAATGTTTGATCACTCAACATAATGTTGACCTGACTCTTTACCATATTAAGGAAGAACTCAATTGCTTTTAGAATTATTTTTTCTAAAATTATATCTATACATGTTGAATTTTATCAAATGACTTTGGGGCTTATATTGTTATGACTATGATTTTTTTTTAATGTATCAAGATAGAACTTTCTTGCTTTTAACCATCTTTGCCAATTAATTTTGTGTTTTTCATGATATATGTATTAGTCAAGGTTCTCTAAAGAAACAGAGCCAACAGGATGTATGTATATATAGAAAGCAGTTTCTTTTAAAGAATTGGCTCTTGCAGTTGTGGAGGCCTGGTGAGACTGGAATGGTTCACTGTGCTTGAGACTCAAGGAAGAGTTGCAATTTGAGTCCAGAGGCAGTCGGTCAGTCTTTGTTTAAGTAGGATTTCAACTGTTTGGATAAAGTCCATCATGTTATGAAGGGTAATCTGCTTTACTTAATTTAAATGATACTTGCATCCAAAAATCAACCTCACAGAAACATCCAGGACAATGTTTTACCAAATACTTGGATATCATGGTCTAGGCAAGTTGACATTTGCAATTAACCATAACAGTGTATAACTCTCTTAATGAATCATTGAATTTTAAAATTTCCCATGAATAGTTATGAGTTATGTAAAATTATTCTCCTATATTGTAGATAAGGAAATTGAAATAAGAACAGATTATACAGCTTGCTCCAGGTCGTACTTGCTCAAAATGGCAGGATCCAGACTCCAGAGCATCCAGTGTACTGGAACCTTATTCTTTATATTGACCCTACTTCATTTGCTCAGGGGTCAACGGCCTAGGTCTTTCATATGTGACTTAATCTTGATTGCTTTTTTTGAGCCAGATGATGAGTGTAAGAGTTGTGATTTTTACTTACTGGTATAAGCTGATATAAGTCGATTATCTTGGTGAAGTCCACATCTGGATCAAGTACAAAAGTGAAGCCCACCTCCTGACTTTTTACTGTACTGTACTGCCAGGCATAACAACCACAAGACCACCATTCTTGCTATCTTGTGATGAATTGACCTCCTGTTTATCTCCTTGCATTTTTCAAAAGAAACTGCTGTTTTGTGAGTTACTTAAGTTCTATTTCAAAAACAGTATGGCTGATAACTGTATTTCATCTCTGGATGCCCTGAGCCTCTTAACCCTGTAGTTTTGAAACAATATAAGCTTTCAGACAGGATGTGTTCAAAACAGCCTTTCAGAGTGAACATGTTGATTTTCTCAAATTAAAGAACTGGGGGAATATGGTAATATAGTCTCCTGATATTAAATTAGGTGGAAATTGATATTGTTTGTCAGAAATCCACTGAGGATGAAAATGAGGCAAAGTTTTAGGTGCTGAGCTATGTGCCAAATAGCCCTTGTTTCTTCCTCGAATATCTACTTCAAAGAGGCAGATTTGTCTTTGATATCCCTGGGAACCACACGAATATGAACTAACTCCAATTGCCCTCATCATCTCCAGAATTTTATTTATTTATTTTTAGTGCATGGGTCTGTGGTCAATTCGCTTACTTGCTTCTCAAAACCAGCATGATCACTATAACTCTCCTTTTCATTAAATAACCCACTCTCGGCCTGTTGTTATTATCCCCACTTAGAAGCTGGGAATGGGGTTACCTAACATGAGGTCATTCATCACTTCAGTGAGTGGTGTGCCTGTGTTAAAAACACTTATGCTAACAAAACCACGGGAATCATGACAACAGAATAATATTCACCATCTGAGCTACCTTGGCATTTTCCTGCTAGCAGGAACCTTTCTTTTTTCTTTTTTACTTTTAAAATAGAAGAATGCCTCAAATTCTATAGGCTACTGCATCCTGCCCCCATGACTTGTTTTCCCATACATGATGTTAAGTATGCAGAAAGCTAATTAAGAGATTGCACTTAGGATTTCTTCTCTTACTCATTTCCCAATGCTTATTGGCCTAACTACTAGAAAAAAATGACGTTAAAAGAAAAATAATGTATTCTATATTGGCCCTTCCATTTCTCACCTTCATGGCTTAGTTCAGATTAGCAAGGTTCTCTGTGCTATCTTCACATGTAGAAAATCTACCCATTCCTCAGAGCTCAGTCCAAAAGCTATTTCCTCCATGGTGGTTTGCCTGATTCTTCATAGAAGCCATGGCTCCTTCCTGTGACCTTCTTCAGCACTTTTTGTTGTAACTAATAGTGATAAACACTTGCATAGTTCTTTATGCTTTACAAAGCTTATAAACATATTATCCCATTTCATAATTTTGTGAACTTGAGATATTCTCCACTTTGAATTGAAAACATTAAACCAAACCAAAGTACAAAGAGGTTAAGTAATTTGTTAAGTGCCGCACAACTGTCCTTTGTATTCTGACATCAAATTTCTTCCTTTGTCAGCTATATTCAATTGCTCTCAAATCACCATCATCTTAGCTAGCCCTTACTGAGCACTTCTTTTCACCAGGCATTCCTCTAGGTGGTTATATGCAGCAAAAGTAATACCTAACACCTCCTTTTCAGATTCTCACACAGTCTTCAAAGGAACTCTATGCAATATTATTATCCTGCTATTTACAAATGGTAATCCAAAGAATGTTCAAACTACCGCACAATTGGGTTCATCTCACACGATAGCAAAGCAACGCTCAGAATTCTCCAAGCTAGTCTTCAACAATACGTGAGCTGAGAACCTCACAGATGTTAAAGCTGGATTTAGAAAAGGCAGAGGAACCAGAGATCAAAATTGCCAACATCTTTTGGATCATAGAAAAAAGCAAGAGAATTCCAGAAAAGCATCTTCTGTTTCATTGACTACGCAAAAGCCTTTGACTGTGTGGATCACAACAAACTGTGGAGAATTCTTAAAGAAATGGGATTACAGACCACCTTACCTGCCTCCTGAGAAATATATATGCAGGTCAAGAAGCAACAGTTAGAACTGGACATGAAAAAATGGACTGGTTCCAAATAGGGAAAGGAGTGCATCAGGGCTGTATATTGTCACCTTGCTTATTTAACTTCTATGCAGAGTACATCATGTGAAATACTGGACTGGATGAAGCACAAGCTGGAATCAAGATTGCCAGGAGAAATATCAATAACCTCAGATATGCAGATGACACCACTCTTATGGCAGAAAGTGAAGAAGAACTAAAGAGCCTCTTGATGAAAGTGAAAGAGGAGAATGAAAAACCTGGCTTAAAACTCAAAACTAAAAAAACTAAGATCATGGCATCTGGTTCCATCACTTCATGGCAAATAGATGGGGAAACAATGGAAACAGTGACAGATTTTATTTTCCTGGGCTCCAAAATCACTGCAAATGGTGACTGCAGCCACAAAATTAAAAGATACTTGCTTCTTGGGAGAAACGCTATGACAAACCTTAGTTAGTTCAGTCGCTCAGTTGTGTCCGACCCCATGAATTGCAGCACGCCAGGCCTCCCTGTCCATCAACTCTCGGAGTCCACCCAACTCATGTGCATCGAGTCAGTGATGCCATCCAGCCATCTCATCCGATGCCATCCCCTTTTCCTCCTGCCCCAATCCCTCCCAGCATCAGGGTCTTTTCCAATGAATCAACTCTTAGCATGAGGTGGCCAAAGTATTTGAGTTTCAGCTTTAGCATCAGTCCTTTCGATGTACACCCAGGACTGATCTCCTTTAGGATGGACTGGTTGGATCTCCTTGCAGTCCAAGGGACTTTCAAGAGTCTTCTCTAACACCACAGTTCAAAAGCATCAATTCTTAGGCTCTCAGCTTTCTTCACAGTCCAACTCTCACATTCATACATGACTACTGGAAAAACCATAGCTTTGACTAGACGGACCTTTGTTGGCAAAGTAATATCTCTGCTTTTTAATATGCTATTTAGGTTGGTTATAACTTTCCTTCCAAGGAGTAAGTGTCTTTTAATTTCATGGCTGCAACCACCATCTGCAGTGATTTTGGAGCCCCCAAAAATAAAGTCTGCCACCGTTTCCACTGTTTCCCCATCTATTTGCCATGAAGTGATGGGACCAGATGCCATGATCTTCGTTTTCTAAATGTTGAGCTTAGCCAACTTTTTCACTCTCCTCTTTCACTTTCATCAAGAGGCTTTTTAGTTCCTCTTCACTTTCTGCCATAAGGGTGGTGTCATCTGCATATCTGAGGTTATTGATATTTCTCCCGACAATCTTGATTACAGCAAACCTAGACAGCATATTAAAAGCAGAGATATTACTTTACTGACAAAGGTCCATATAGGCAATGCTATGGTTTTGCCAGTAGTCAATGTATGGATGTGAGACTTGGACCATAAAGAAAGCTGAGCTCCGAAGAATTCATGCTTTTGAACTGTGGTGTTGGAGAAAACTCTTGAGTGCCTTGGACTGCAAGGAGATCAAACCTGTCAATCCTAAAGGAATCAGTCCTGAATATTCATTGAAAGTACTGATGTTGAAACTGAAGCTCCAATACTTTGGCCACCTCATGTGAAGAACTGACTCATTTAAAAAGACCCTATTGCTGGGAAAGATTGAAGGCGGGAGGAGAAGGGGATGAAAGAGGTTGAGATGGTTGGATGGCATCACCGACTCAATGGACATGAGTTTGAGCAAGCTCTGGGAGTTGGTGATGGACAGGGAGGCCTGGTGTGCTGCAGTCCATGGGGTCTTACAGAGGTGGACAGGACTCAGCAACTGAACTGAACTGAATCCAAAGGGCAGGAGTTTTCCTGGTAGCTCAGTCGGCAAAAAATCTGCCTGCACCACAGAGGAGCTGAAATCGATTCCTGGATTGGGAAGATCCCATGTAAAAGGAAATGGCAACCCACTCCAGTATTCTTGCCTGAAAAATCTCATGGACAGAGGAGCCTGGCGGGCTGTAGTCTATGCGGTTACAAAAGTCGGATATGACTTAATGACGAAACCACCACCACCACCAATCCAAAGGACAGTGATACACAACTTATTCAAGGTCAGGTAACTTTGAGAAGCTACTGGGAGTGTCAGTATTCCACATCATAAATGTGATATCTAATTAATGAAAATGCTACAGGTCACAACTGCCAGAGGCTACCCTTCAATCACCAATGCTACAGGAAGATTGAGTCCCAATTCAAAACTTGAAGGAGTGCATTCCATTACCAGAATCTGCATGGCATCCAGACCCTAGTGGCCAGGAAATCTGGGAAATGTAGTTGTTAGTTTTCCAGCTCTTGCTATGTAGGATGGGGGGAGAGCATGCTGCTACTGCTGCTGCTGCTGCTAAGTCTCTTCAGTCGTGTCCAACTCTGTGCGACCCCATAGACGGCAGCCCACCAGGCTCCTCGTCCCTGGGATTCTCCAGGCAAGAACACCGGAGTGGGTTGCCATTTCCTTCTCCAATGCATGTGAAAAGTGAAAGCAAAGTCGCTCAGTCATGTCTGACTCTTCGTGACCTCGTGGACTGCAGCCCACCAGGCTCCTCCGCCCATGGGACTTTCCAGGCAAGAGTACTGGAGTGGGGTGCCATTGCCTTCTCCAGAGGGGAGAGCACAGCAGGAGGTAAAAGACCAAAAGACAGTAGCTAGCATAGCTGTAATAATTATGTGTAGCTATTGGCTATTCCTTTTGAATAAGATGCTGTTAAGATGTTCATTAAATATTTAGTAAGTCAAATTTGCAATGGTTTCACCCAACCAAAGGAACGAGATGAACCACTGCATAGTTTGATGTAAAGAACAGTTGTTTTTTAACAAGTAGTATAATACAGGACCAAGAAAGGAGTGGATGTTTCCTACAGCTCTTGAAGAAAAACTTATGCTATCTTTATTGGAAAATTAATAACGGAAGCAAATGCTTGGAAGGCTGTATCTAGATACATACTTTTGCAATCACTGAGTAAATATGTGACTAACTAAATGCTTCTTTAATCCTTCAACTTTCTAAATAATGATTGGGTAGAAACTCTGTTCCCCTTTCCTGCTCAAATGCTATGTCATTAGCATTACTTTTTGCCCATAACCAATTATTTTCTAAATATTCTGCAACTTATTGATTTAAATACTAGATAGATTGCTATCAATTCCTCATCTGACCAGCCACTCATTTCACCAATTACTTGTGAACTCCTATTCTGGTAATGGTCTTATCATGACTGTCTTTTCCCAATGACTTCCAACTGATTAGGGCAAAGTTGGCTCTGATGAGTAAGTGTCTCAAGTGGGTCTTTGTTTAAAAAAGTGTCACTACTTTTATGGGGAATTAATGTAAAGGTAGACATTTATTTACCAAAGAGTCTGGACTTAGGAATTACTAGCTAATAATCACCCCACTTGTCATTGTCTTAGGTCTTTTCTGATGATTCCTCTCTTATTATAAAGAAACCTGCCTACAATATCTCATGGATTTTCTCCCTCAAGTGTACTTTCAATGAAGTTTCCTGGAAGATTGATTGGAACGCAAGGATTTCAGTTCATAGCATCCTGTTACTCAGCTCAGATTTGTTAGTCATTAGTGCTATAACTTCTCCTGTGCTCACTTTCATGATTTTCTAACCTGGAGTTAATTCTGTGGCAGTGTATTAATGTGGACAGTGTACCTTTCACCAAATGAGTGTTTTTAATAGATCTTCCCAGGTTAATGACAATGGGGATCCCCAGAGGGAAAACAAGGCATTTGGTTCAGATGTCTTGTGGGATCTGAACCTACTAGAATGCTCTTCTAGGGGTCTCATCACTAATTGGCCAACAACAGGAGCCTGCACCTCATCAATTCCTCTTCACTGAAGCTGTGGGATGTGGTGCAGTTTCTTTATCTAGCCATTTCCTTTTTCTCATTTTCTTACTCATGAAAGAGATCTGGAAACATTTGGAAAACTTGGGACTCAGCAAATTGTGAGATTGATTTTCCTATGTTGTTCCCATAGTGTTCAGATTGAGATGAGGTACTTCACTGAACTCTAAGTTACCTTCTATAGAACAGAGTCAATACCACTTCCTTGGAAAGTAATAAGGCTGTGATGAGTCAGATTTTTACCATGTAGTCTGCACTAAGTGTCTCAGGGCTAATGGCATCACTTGAGTTAGCGGATAGGGTGGGAACAAGGCAGAGCCTGTGTTGTGAATCAATCTATTAGTCCTTAAGACCATTTGAGGGACTTCTCTGGCAGTCCATTGCTTAAGAATCCGTGCTTCCACTGCATAAAAACATGGGTTCGATCCCTGTTCAGGGAACTATTATACACACGTGCGCACGCGCGCACACACACACACACACACACACCATTTGGTCTATAGACTCTGACATCTTCCTGCCTCTCAGCTAATCATTCATTGCATGCACCTCTTCCCAATGGTGCTCAATGCTTTGACCATGATGAGTCACTTTGAATTCCAAAATACCCTATATATTCATATTTTTCTGACTTTAAATGTCTGCACCTCCTCTCACTTACCTGGTGAACTACTCACCCTCCAGGCCTTTTCTGATTATCTTCTTCTCCTTGGAGTACTTGGGTTCCTAATGTAGCTTCTACCTATTTCTGTTAGAGCACCTATAATCATTTATTACCCTTTCTTGTGTGCAGAGCTGACTTCCTCTATATACCCATAATCTCCTTAAAGGTAGGATCCTCTTTATGTCTCAAATCCCCTCTATTCCCTTCCTGTCTGTAGTGATGCCTCCAGACAGAGAGAAGCATATCCAAAAAATATTTTAAAATTCTGAGTTTAGAGGCAATATTTATTTCAACCCTAACAGAGAAACAAATTAGTTTTATCAGAAGATGTAGCTCTCCTCAGTTGTAATATGTTCAGTGGGTGTGAATTCTCAGGAAGATTTGTATTTCATAAGAATAACAGGAAGGAGGACAGTGATTGGGAGTTGTGAAGACACATTTGAACTCAATATAAGTAATAACTTTCTGGGCATTAGAACGCTTCAGAATTTGAAATGTCCTATGTTGTCAAATAATGAGGTCTCAATGACTGAAAGTATTTGTACCAAGACTCGCAGATATGCTACCAAATATATACTCTCCTATTGATGTGGAATACATGCTTTGCCAAGTTCCTTTCTAATTTTAAGATTCTATTTTTATCTGTAATTTAGTTCAAACACCATTAAGTTCTCATAATTGCTAATTATGGATTTGACATCCGTCAATTTATCTCAGTTTTCATTTAAATTTTTAATTAATTGAAGTCAATAAAAGATTATCTTCTACCTCATTTTCCAATGAATCCAGCTGTCCTTGTTTGTGTATGTTTTTACTCCATGTCTATGTGTATTATAAAATTCCCAAAACTTTTCTGATATCTTTCAATTTAAGAAAGCAAATACCTGAATGGGCCAGGTGCAGCAGGAGATAAAAAGAACATATGATAATGATTATGGTAGCTAACATTTATCAAGTGTTTACTGGTGTTTTACACATATGAACACATTTGTCACAACATTCCTATGTGGTTGGTACTATATTTCTTCCCATTTTATGAATTAGAATACTGAGGCACAGAGAGATTTACTAATTTGCCCAAGATCATAAGGTTGCTAGGTGGAAGAACCCACGCAATCTGATCTGAAATCTAACCTATAACTAGTAAGCACTGTTGACCTTTGGTCAATAAATTTAATAAGATAATATCTCTTACTTCAAAGATGATTTCATCTAGTAGAATTACATGTGTTTATTATACACTGGATAAGGCTGCTGCTGCTGCTGCTAAGTCATTTCAGTCGTGTCCGACTCTGTGCGACCCCATAGACGGCAGCCCACCAGGCTCCTCCGTCCCTGGGATTCTCCAGTCAAGAACACTGGAGTGGGTTGCCATTTCCTTCTCCAATGCATGAAAGTGAAACGTGAAAGGGAAGTCGCTCAGTCGTGTCTGACTCTTCACGACCCCATGGACTGCAACCCACCAGGCTCCTCCATCCATGGGATTTTCCAGGCAAGAGTACTGGAGTGGGGTGCCATCGCCTTCTCCCCTGGATAAGGCAGTCTTTGCTAAAGATTTCTTCTTTGAACCTTCTCTTTATTGTTGTTGCTTTTGTTTCTTTATATTCTTGTTTTATTGACATTGGCTAACTATACCACTTATGATTTTCTAAATTTGCTAACTATATGTCTTTATTTTAAAACTTTTTTTATTTTTAAAATTTTATTGGAGTGTAGTTGATTTGCAATGTTATGTTAGTTTTTGGTGTACAGCAAAGTGAATCAGTTATACATATAAATCTACCCACTAGATTCTTTTCCCATATATGCCACTTCACAGTATTGAGAAGAGTTCCCAGTGTTGTACAGTAGGTCCTTATCAGTTATCTCTTTTATATATAGTAGTGTGTATATGTCCATCCTAGTCTCCTAATTTATCCAGTCCCCCCACTTAGCCCCTGATAACCATGTTTGTTTTCTACATCTGTAATTCTATTTCTGTTTTGTAGGTAAGTTCATTTGTACTCATTTTTTAGATTCCACATATAAAGTGATATCATATGATTCTGCCTTTCTCTGTCTGATTTACTTCCTTCAGTATGACAGTCTCTAGGTCCATCCATTTTGCTGCACATGACATTATTTCATTCTTTTTATGGCTGAGTAATATTCCATTGTATATATGTACCACATCTTCTTTATTCATTCCTCTGATAGACATTTAGGTTGCTTCCATGTCCTGATTATTATAAATAGTGCTGCAATGAACGTTGGGGTGCATGTATCTTTTCATATCTTTGGGTTGAACTCACAGGATGTGATTCTATTTTCAGGATTATGTTAATTATCCTCTGTTGAGACTTCTCTGTTTATATTTTTGTTCCTGTGGAAACCAAAATAGTATCAAATAATCCAGTGACAAATTGACTTTTTCTATAAGCCCACCCAAGTCCCTGGAAAGATTTAGAGAAGCAATTTTCAAGCTTTAACATACATCGGATTCACCTGAAGTATTGGATAAACTACTCATTTCTGGGCCCTAATTCAGGGTTTCAGAGTCAGTTGAGCGGAGGCCAGTTTCAAGAGTTTGCATGTGTAGCATATTCCTAGATAATGCTGATACTTCTGGTCCTGGCACCATACTTTGAAAGGCTAGGCTTTTTAGAGGTTAGGTGTTTCACGGATATCATGAATGTTTTTAGAACACTTCTAAAGCATACCCAGAAGTTACACACATTCACAGTATTATCCCAACTCTTTCAAAATTTTTGAGTTGATGCCATTCAATCCTCTACTGACTCTGTCAGTTTGATACAGAACACTACATTTTTCACTATTTAGTAACATGTCTGCATCTACTTGGTCCAAAAAGTCATTTGGGAGTAGAAATCTGCCTGATGCCTACATAGGAAAAAACCAAGCAAATAATTGAGACTGTTAATACCTCCTTTTCCAAATTATATTTTGCAGTTTTCATACAGCATATAGCAGATGCTCAAAGAATGTTTGTTAAGTGAATGAGTATCTCTTACGGGGAAACCTTATTCCAGCAGGCTAGACTGACTTACCACATATCTCTAACCATGCCAGAGTAGGGATAACTTATTTCTGATTTAAAAAAATCACTAATTTTATTGATCCAAAAGAGCCATGTAAAATTATTTTTCTCTTCTTACTTGTTTCAATGTTTTTCAATCTGGGCTCAGCCAGCAGTGCTACAGCTGAATGGGCTGCATGGATTTTAATAAGGACTCCTATTTCAAGGAAGGATAATAAGTGAGTCTGGAGGGCAGGGTCACACTTTCAAAGCCTGCCTGACATGAGGCAAAGATTAAAATGCTAAGGGCAGGCTGAGAAGGCTGAGAAGAAGATGCAATTTCTCACTGAGGATTTCCTCGGAGTGCCATTAGCTTACCAAGAAGAACTGGAGCTAGATTGCATTTACATAAAAGAAGCAATGTGGAGCTGAGTTACCTTAATATTCTTTTGGCATCATTTCGATTATTTATTAGAATAATAGGAATTTGATCTAAAACATGTTTTCTAGTATCATATTTCTCAGCATGGCAAAGCACAGAATATTTTCTGTTTTCCTCTAATGATTGTCATGGATGCCCTTACATTGACCATATAAGTGAATCCCAAGACACTTAAGTACAGAGATCTCCAATTCTAACAGTAGTGTATCTTGTTGCATAAACAAGGCTATTGTGTCTTGCTTGGCATCAATACTGGAATCTTAGCATTTGGGGCAGCTTACAGCAATCATACACAGATTTGATCTCCATTAGAAATTAATGAGATAATCCTTGGGATTTTAGCTACATTATATAGGTATGGAGACTAAGTCACTACAAGTGTAAGTGATTTGTCCAAAATAAACAACTATAGTGGTGAGAGCTGCGACATCTCAGATTTATTTATCCCTGGCTCAATGACAGATTCCAGAGGCTGTACTGCCCCGCACCTCTGTAAAGCGAAGCTTCTTTTATTCCCATTTCTCTGATGACGAAAAATATGAGGCAGGGGCAAGATCAGGGCCAAAGGGCAAGGCTGATGGGGTGGTGTGAACAGGGGTGAGAGCTGATTCTTTGGGGAAGTGCATCTCCTGAATCTAAGTAGAAACGCATTCCACCCTGCCATGTCAAAGGGATTCCTTAGTTTATATCCCTTTCCTCCCCTCTTAGTCTGGGCTGCTGCAGGTTTGTGAACAGCAGCTGCATTAGCAAGTAGCCAGGGCTCCCTCCAGATGAGCTAACGTGCCGCCAGAGTGCAGACTAGCAGGGCTCCCCTCGCAGACCAAGAAAGAAATCTGCATTTGCCTTGCAGCCTCAATTATTCAAATCTGCCCACACCTCTGAGATGCAGAGATGCTGGTTGGTTCAAGCAGAGGCCAGCCTCTGTTCTTTGGACTCCCCTTTACCAGCTCTGTCCCATCCTGCTGCTTAAGCAGGGGCCAGGCTGTACACCCTTGGAGGAGGAGCACAGTCATTCCCGCAGTCCCCAAGCCCCCTGGCTGCTCTGTCAGCAGTTGAATGCTTGCCTGGGCTCTGCAGGACTCTGGAGTCTGGAGCCTGTTGGCCCGGAGGCAACAGGGCTGCCAGATGTGCTTGCAACCAAATGGCAGAAGCTACTGTGCAATTACAGCAATACAGAAATGAGCTGGGAAATTCTTTCCCCACTAGGCTTGGAATGCAGAGTAACTGAGGTGAAACTAGTGTGCCAATGGCTGTATCTGTTCAAGGATGTCTTCCTCTCGGAATGAGGTCCTTTTCAGGGTAAGGGGTTTAAAAGCAGGTTGTTTAGTATTTGATACCAGAAGTGTGACCTGTAGGTTACCATTCCTTGTAGGTGCTGGTTAGATACATGAAATTCCAGGGCCCAGTCCACACCTACCCAATGAATCAAAACCTACATTTTAACAAGATCTACAAAGGGTTTGCTAGCATGTTTGAGAAGCCCTAACCTAAATAACACTCAGGAGCCTGGGGAGAATCCTAGGGGCTTGCTCAGCACTTGGCTGCATTTTCTGTGTCCTTTCCTAGCATAAGTTGGTCACATCGAATGGGGTTTAACCTCCATTACTGGGGTGTGGGGTAATATTAACCGTTCTGTGCTTTCTGGCCCAGTGTGACATTTCCAGAGGACTGTGTGAAGTGGTGATGTCCAGACAAGGAATTAGTAGTTGCATAAAGACTGCATGGCTTTCTCCTGGCAGTCCAGGAGGCCATGGCCCTCCATGGACCGGCCACTCACAACATCACACCTTATAGTCAGAAAAACCCACAGCAGTCCTGGTGGGGGCAGCTATACAGCTAATGGAGGAAAAGCATACTGAAAATGATGCGGTTATTAACATTTTTATGGCTGGACTGCTTTGCAAAGCAGAGGGAAAATATTACTCTTCTAGGATTAATATTTTTAACAAAAAGTCTGCAGGAGAGGAAGCTTTTGCTGATAAATATAATTCTGCTGCTGATTTATCTAGTAATGGAGACTTGAAATTACAGGAATCAATGTGTATGTGAAAGCCATTGTCATTTGGTTAATTATGTTTTGCCAGCAGTATTGGGGAAGCACTTTGTGCTTGGTGCAGCCAAAAGTATTTCAGCCAGAATTCTGTATTGTAAGTGATGGGACTAAATGTAGATAAAGAAAATGACACCTACAATTTCAGATTCCTGGACACTTGATGCAGCCGGAGGCTTGATGTCCCTGCTCCCTTGCACCTAGGCTGTGGCATTTAGATGTGTTTCCTCTATAGCAGTGGTTCTTATTTATTTTGCTCTTTTTATAAAAAAATATTTATTTTTAATTGAAGAATAATTGCTTTACAATAATGTGTTGGTTTCTGCCGTATATCAACATTAATCAGCCATAGGTATACATATGTCCCCTCTCTCTCGAACTTCTCTCTCACCCCATCCCACCCCTCTTGATGTCCTACTCCATTCACAGTGTATGAGCCACTGTAAAACGGACCTCGATTATTCATTCATTCCTTCAGTTATTAACAATTATCCTGATTATCTATTATGTATCAGGCTCTATTCTAAGCCCCTGGGAGAGAGCAGACTACCTCTAGCTCTAATCTAGTGACACAGACTACCTCTAGCTCTAATCTAGTGACAGGAGCCAATAAACTACAACAAAATATATACATGTATAAGTCATACATAAGTGATAAGTGGTTTGAAGGAAAACTGAAGCAGGAAAGGAAGTTGGAGTCTGGTCTATTTATAGGAGGTGTTTAGGGAAGGATTTTGTGAAAAGGTGACATGTAGCAGAAACCTCAAGAGAGTGAGGGAGAAAGTCATGTGGATACCTGGAGGAAGACTGTTCTCAGCAGAAGAAAAGGCGAGAACACATGGCCTGAGCTGGGAGCTTGTTTCAGGGATTTAAAGTACAGAGAGGGGTCAGGGTGTATAATGATAATATTACCTCACAGAGCTGCCTCAAGAATTCTGGGCAGCAAACATGGAAACCCTGGGTGAATTTAAAAGCACCTTGCAAATATTCATTATTTTCATTGTTGTGGTCCCTCAGAGAGTAATAGTGGGGTTGCCAAGTGACTTGGAGGTTAACCTTCATTTTCTGTCTCTACAAAAGCAAAGAGGGAACAGCTGTTGGCCGCAGACTCTGGTAACTGTGCACAGAGGCCCAGAAATAGGAGTATTTTCCCAACACGGAGCTGATGGCGATTCTGTGTTCCCTTCAGATTGACAAGTCTTTTAGGTTTATGAGGACAGAGTCAGTGGATGAAGATCATTGTTGCTGTGACCGTTCCACCTCACACACCTCTCTGGTTCAGCAGGGTGCTCACCACAAGCCAACTGAGGCTTCAAGCAAACAACTAGTCTCTCACAAAGGTACCTAGCTATACTGGGACATAAATCATTGAGGAATTTAAAGACCTGGTCCCGGCATGGCCAGGACCAGGGAGAAGCAGTTAGGGCAGCCTCTGACAGCCCAGGCTTGCCAACAACTAATCCCCAGGAGGAATCAAGCTCTCCCAAACGATGAAATTGAAATATTTGAAATATAATCTGCATATTTTTTTTCCCAAGGCAGGTGATGGATTGGTCTATTTTTAATAAAAGGCTGAGAAAATTAAAATGCTGAAAGGCTTTGTGTTTGGGAGTAAGACTTGAGAGCTGGGGGCAGGGATTGGAGATGGCACCCCAAAGGCCCTGGGAATCTAGACCTGGCCTGTCTGCCTACTCATTAACATCTTAGGTTTAAGGGGGCTTTTTCAATGTACTTTGCATCTCTAATCTCGTAATGACGATGGCAAGGTCATAGATGATGTGTGTGTCTTCCATCCTTCTTTAGCTGAATAAGCCACTTGTAGCTGAAAGGCATTTCAGTCATTAATTTGATTATCCTGTTAGATTTTTTCCCTCAATGAGTTTCACTAAGCTGCCTTTCCCCACTCTTTGATAGATAAATGAAGTATCTTCAGAACCGAAAGATTAATGCTCATGCTTTATCATCTGAGTTCCAAAGCTTTCTCCTTTCAGACACACAGTAACAAAAGTAAAATGGACACCTTCAGCTTTACCACTTTTCAGTGACAGGGCCTGTTTTATAAAATTTATGCTTTAATATCAGTTAATTCTTCAGTCTACAGGGATTGTTAAGAAAAAAAGCGGGGGAACGGGAGGCGAAGCATAAAGACAACTCGAAACCAGGATAAATGAATGTAAAAAATGTGAGATCATTATGTTCTCTGAGTTCTATGGGAACTGAGTTAACATCCTAGAAGGCTTGGGAAAGTAGTCCAGACCAGACAGAAACCAGGCACGCAGCCAGGATGAGCAGCTAGAAAAACTCTGAGGCACCACGGCCTGTCAACTACGGGTATGACGACGGCTTCCCCTGTCCTCAAGGTCAGAACAGATGCCTACTTTACTTCTTCTTTCTTCTCTTCAACATCTATAGCAAACCCTACAGACTGCAGAGGAGACGAGAGGACCAAATACCTCCTTCTAACTTTGAAGTGCTTTGATAATCTTTGCCTTTTATTTTCTTAAAGCCTTGATTGTGTGTTACTGCCACGGAATAGCAGGATTCCCTTATGTTATATGATAAATGTGCTGGTGAAAAGTAATTGTAAAACAACAGGTTTTTTACAGAGGAATTAAGGCTATCCATGATGATTGCTAGGAGAAGGCAATGGCACCCCACTCCAGTACTCTTACCTGGAAAATCGCATGGACGGAGGAGCCTGGTAGGCTGAAGTTCATGGGGTCGCAAGGAGTTGGACACAACTGAGTGACTTCATGTTCACTTTTCACTTTCATGCATTGGAGGAGGAAATGGCAACCCACTCCAGTGTTCTTGCCTGGAGAATCCCAGGGACGGGGGAGCCTGGTGGGCTACCGTCTATGGGGTCGCACAGAGTCGGACACGACTAAAGTGACTTAGCATAGCATAGCATGATGATAGCTAGAAGGGTATATTCATTCATCTTCACAGAGTCGTCAGGCACTGAGCTGAGCATTGGATGTGGGCAGGTGTGGAAAGACCTTATCCTGGGCCTCCTGCTCATAAATATAAATGGTGGGGGAGACAAGCATGCAAATAAATAAACATGCAATTAAAGTACAAGTTGTAGAAAGTGTTAGATGTGATATATGCTAGAGAGTGATGACTGCCCGGTAAATGATGAGGCAACCAGCTTTGTGTAGCCAGGACTGGCCTGCCTGAGACTTGATCTGAGACCTGAATGATGAGGAAGAGCAAAGTATATAGTAATAGACTAGGGATGGAAACAATTTTTTTCTACTTTGAAAGACAGGAAAGCCCATGAAAAGGAGATTTTGATTGACAGAGTCACATGATCTAAGAAAAGCTTGTCCTCTTATGCCTCTAAGGAGACTTTATCTGGTCCCCTCCCCACCTCCCCTTGGCTTTTGGAAGTACTATTCCCTTTCTTCAGCATTTTTTCTCCCTATTACTAATGTCTGACATGCTTTATAATTTGCTCATTTATCTAATTTATTGCCTATATACCCCACTAGAATGTGAGTCTACAAGGACCTGCATTCTGTCCACTTTATTCACAATGACTGTCTCTGGTTCCTAGAAGAATAGCCGGATGAAAACCATTTCTGCTATACTAAGCTAGTTCTTTTGCCCCTAGAGAGGTATATGGTTTGGAAGAAAGATCAAGAATTTTGAGAACTTCCAGATCTGGAATAACATGCTACTTAAGAGTTACTGTGAGTTTTGAATGAAGAAAATATATGTAAAAATGAGTCCCACACTGGTATATTATAAGGCCTGAGTAGTCGTCATTCTCCAGTGGTTCCCCATCTCTCTTCTGGGGGTGAGAGCTGTGAACATTGTGAGGTAGAAGAAGGAATCGAAGTATTAAAAATCTCCCCATTCTCTGGTTTGGCTTCCTTAGTATATCTGAGTCTTTCCCCCAGCCTTCTTCTCTACCACACACCACACGTGTCTGTACTCCTAGGCCCTCAGGACCATTGGCTCTGGTGTTCAAGGGAACAGCTGGTTAATCTGCAACCGATTCCTGCTGAACCCCAAGCTGATGACTGCTGTCCCGGGAGCATGCCAGCCCTCTTTACCTATTCTGTGTAAGCGTGGGCAAAGCAAGCAGACACCATCAACCTGCTTGTGGGCTCTGCTTCCCTCTCCTCTGGCAGTGAGGAACACACTGCACCAGTGAGCTTCTACCTATCCCACTTTCTTGTTCTAGCTTTTTAAATCCCTTTTTGCACCCCTTTTACTTAGGGTAAAAGCAGGGGAATCAAGCAGTATGGAAGAATGAGAAAACAAGGCTAGAGAGCAGAGGCAAAGAGAGAGGGCAGAGAGCAGAGAGGCGAGGGATGAGAGGGGAGAAGAAGGGAGATCAGAGAATGAATCAAAGAGTGAAGGAGAACAGAGGCAGTGGGCAAACAAGCCTGCTGTATGTCTATAAGCATATCTCATACCCACGGAGAAGATGCTGACAGCGAGGTCCATGATAACCCTATCAAGGTAGTATCTCCAACTTGGAATATTATTTCTATAGCTAAAAGTAGTAACACAATAACATTCATTAAACACAGTGCTGAGTTTTATATACATTATCTCCTCTACATGTTCCTTTCAATTGAAGGTAAGTTCTTGTCATTCCTATGCTCAATATTCTTCAATCATGTTCCATCTTAGAGTAAACCCCAATATATTTATGGTATCCACTCCTCATCCCCACCTCTCAGTAGCATCAGCTTCTCACCCCCATGTCAGTATTTCTTCTCATTCTCTCCCTTGCTCACCTCATTCCATCCACATTGGCCTCTTTTCAATTGTTGATCTTGTCCTGCCTCAAGGACTTTGCACAGGTTCTTATTTTCCCCAAACAATATTTTCCCAAATGTCCTTATAACTTTCTCCCTTGATACCTTTGGGACTCTTCTTCCTTTGCTTCCTTCTTCCTTGTAAAATGTTCGTTCCCCATTGCCACCACGTCCTCTTGCAACCCGTTTTCCTCACCTTGCTTTAGTTTTCTCTGTACTACTTATCATCACCTGGAATATATTATTTTATATCAATTGTTTGTCTTTTGACTCTAGACTGTGAATACCAGGACTATGTCAGCTTTCTTCTTGATTCATAGTAGACTTTCTTGGACAATATAATTTTCTTTGGCCTATTCTTTACCATTAATTATAGTTGAAATTCTATAAAGTTGAAGTTAATGAATAGAAAAGCATGGGATGCAAATCACTACCATCCAATAGAAAAGCAAATTATTTCTAATCGTAGAGAAGCTAACCCCAAATGTTTGGGTTTTCTTGCTCTGTAGACCATAAGCAATTTTGGATATATATCTTAGAAATGTCATTTCAGCAGTCTTTTTCCCATCTATCTCTCCACCCATCTACCTGCCTGTCCCCCTACCTACCTACCTACTTTCCTGTCAGTTTCTTATATTCTCTTTTGAATTAGCTTTATGCTTTCTGGTTCCTTCATTAATGATTTTAACATATCTTTGACACAGGCCTAGTCTGTATTTGTATGTGATTAATTATGTTTTTAACTTTGTGATATATTAAATAGAATAGAATAGAATTGAGATGGAATGATAATATAATATAATATGGTCTCCTAGCAAGGAATTGGTGGTATCTGAGCTATTTAAATCCTGGTGAACCCTAACAACTATCTAGTTCTCATGGTGCTACCCCCTGATAAAGTTGACTGCTTATAGCAGGCTTTACTATACCTTTGCTTACTAGGTATGAGATAGTGGTTAGGAACCAGGGTTTTGGTGCCAGATTGCTGGCATTCAAGTTCTTGCTTTGGCATTTATTAGCTTTTGTGATTGTGATGGTTAATTTTGTGTGTCAACTTGATTAGGCCAACTTGATTGGTTAAGTGTTGTTTCTGGGTGTGCCTGTAGGGTATTTTTGGGTGAGATTAACATTTAAATCAGTAGCCTGAGTAAAGGTTACCCTCTCCAATAGTGGTGAGCCTCACCCAATAATTCTTTCTCTCCACCTGTCTTCAAGTTGGATTATTAATCCTCTCCTGCCTTTGGACTTGGGCTGGAACTGGAACAATACCATCAGCTCTCCTGGGTCTCTAGCTTGCTAAATGTAGATCTTGAACCTCTCAGTCTCCATAATCATGTTAGTAAATTCCTGATTTTAAAGAACCTTTTTGTATATATATCTCTTCATCTCTAGTTGTATCTATCAATCTATCCATTAATCCATTTAATCTATCATCTATCTGTCTATTTATCTATTTATCCATCTATCCATTCATCCATCTTATTAGCTGTGTTTCTCTGGAAAACCCATACTAATACAGTTTGGACAAGTTCAAGTTGCTTATCTGTAGGGCTTTATTTGTATGTCTTATCTCAGAAGGCATTTTTAGAAGTACATTTAAGTAGTGTATATAAACTGTTTAGCATGGTGTCTGGTGTGTGGCTTAACATATAACAGTTATTATGAAATGTGCTTGATGTTCATCTTAGAAACTTAAAGAAAATGGAACTTTTCAAATCTAATGATAGCATTTAATTTTAATACTCTCTGCAAACGTGGCAGTAATTGTATAATGAGACAACTTTCTCCTGGTTTTCCAGAAGCCTATGAACCAGTAGCTCTGAGAACAAGTTTTTATAGTAAAGGATGTTCTATTCTTAGAGAACCCCACAAAACAAAATCACCCATGCTGAATGCACTTGAAAAGTAACTTCTGTTATTTATTTTCTAACTTTCTCTATATCCTGTGTTACAGAGTCAACTTATTATTTAGCACTGACTGTCTGGTCTGTAGTTTTATTGTCTTGTGCACGTTTTGACCCTATTGATTTATCCTGAAAGTCTAATTTAGTGTGAGAGACCACCTGTGATTTTTGTATGTTTCAGAATGTGGAAGTATCCTTCCCAGCAACCTGTGCATTCTAATTTCCGTTGCACATGAGAGTTAATGTGGAAAAGGCAGCTGCGCAGAGGTTGGCAACCTTTCAGAAATGCAATGCCAAGTCTCCATTTATTCACTCTAATTTAAGGTTTTCTGTGCCAGAAAGAACCTCCTCTCCTCTAAACCATTGGAGACCATGAAGTTCCAAGAAAAAGTGAGGCATAAATTGAAATTATCAGTGAATGATAGATTTTTCCTTTTTTTGTTTCCCAAATAACAAGAACTTTAAAAAAAAATGATGCCAATTTTATGCAATTCAAGCAAGTTGATCATAGATGAGGTGGTTAGTGAGACAAGATTGTAGTTTTGGAATTTTAAAGTTTTTCTCACATTTGCTATTTATGTTGCATATCTGTATGCATGTACTGAGCATTAAATTAATATTGGGCCCTTACCCTTATATATGCAATACTTAATTTTTTAATAATAAGGAATATAATGTAAAGCACCTACCATAGTGCCTAGCTTATAGTAGGTATTCAGTGGTAAAAGCCAAGAGTTTTAATCCTTTTAAAATTGTACAAGGTAATTGATGCTTTTGAACTGTTGTGTTAGAGAAGACTCTTGAGAGTCCCTTGGACTGCAAGGAGATCCAACCAGTCCATTCTAAAGGAGATCAGTCCTGGGTGTTCTTTGGAAGAAATGATGCTAAAGCTGAAACTCCAGTACTTTGGCCACCTCATGCAAAGAGTTTACTCATTGGAAAAGACCCTGATGCTGGGAGGGATTGGGGGCAGGAGGAGAAGGACTGACTGAATAAATGTACATATAAAGGATCTAATAGTACACAAGAATTGAAATAAAAAGCAAAAATACCCTGTGTTGCTTCAGTTCTTTCCCAGTCTTTTTTTTTTTTTCGAGTCTTAGTTTAAAAACAAACAATAATTTCTTCCGACAGTTGCTTCAGTTCAGTTCAGTCGCTCAGTCATGTCTGACTCTTTGCGACTGCATGAATCACAGCACTCCAAGCCTCCCTGTCCATCACCAACTCCCAGAGTTCACTCAAATTCATGTCCATCGAGTCGGTGATGCCATCCAGCCATCTCATCTTCTGTCGTCCCCTTGTCCTCCTGTCCCCAGTCCCTCCCAGGGTCTTTTCCAATGAGTTAACTCTTTGCATGAGGTGGCCAAAGTATTGGAGTTTCAGCTTCAGCATCAGTCCTTCCAATGAACACCCAGGACTGATCTCCTTTAGGATGGACTGGTTGGATCTCCTTGCAGATAGTTGCCAATACAGCATTAAATGCTACAGGTACCAGTGGTTATACATTTTCCACTGAGCTCCCATGGAGAAATTCCCTGCTGGGTCAATCTAGATTCACCTGGGTCAGGTGCAAATTTCCTGCTTACCCTTTTTCAGGTGGGGGCCTTACAAGGGTTCACGATTGTGGAATCTAGACCTTGCACTCGTCTCACACGCTAGTAAAGTAATGCTCAAAATTCTCCAAGCCAGGCTTCAGCAATACATGAACCATGAACTTCCAGGTGTTCAAGCTAGTTTTAGAAAAGACAGAGGAACCAGAGATCAAATTGCCAACATCTGCTGGATCATCAAAAAAGCAAGAGAGTTCCAGAAAAACATCTATTTCTGCTTTATTGACTATGCCAAAGCCTTTGACTGTGTGAATAACAATAAACTGTGGAAAATTCTGAAAGAGATGGCAATACCAAACCACCTGACTGGCCTCTTGAGAAACCTATATGCAGGTCAGGAGGCAACAGTTAGAACTGGACATGGAACAACAGACTGGTTGTTGTTCCAAGGCTGTATATTGTCACCCTGCTTATTTAACTTATATTCAGAGTACATCATGAGAAACGCTGGGCTGGAAGAAGCACAAGCTGGAATCAATATTGCCGGGAGAAATATCAATAACCTCAGATATGCAGATGACACCACCCTTATGGCAGAAAGTGAAGAGGAACTAAAAAGCCTCTTGATGAAAGTGAAAGAGGAGAGTGAAAAAGTTGGCTTAAAGCTCAACATTCAGAAAACTAAGATCATGGCATCCGGTCCCATCACTTCCTGGGAAATAGCTGGGG
>NW_011494954.1:6065497-6115312 GCF_000754665.1 Bison bison bison | reverse complement strand
TATTGAAAAGCAGAGACATTACTTTGCCAACAAAGGTCCGTCTAGTCAAGGCTATGGTTTTTCCGGTGGTCATGTATGGATGTGAGAGTTGGGCTGTGAAGAAAGCTGAGAGCTGAAGAATTGATGCTTTTTCACTGTGGTGTTGGAGAAGACTCTTGAGAGTCCCTTGGACTGCAAGGAGATCCAACCAGTCCATCCTAAAGGAGATCAGTCCTGGGATTTCTTTGGAAGGACTGATGTTATAGCTGAAACTCCAGTACTTTGGCCACCTCATGCGAAGAGTTGCCTCATTGGAAAAGACTCTGATGCTGGGAGGGATTGGGGGCAGGAGGACAAGGGGACAACAGAGGATGAGTTGTCTGGATGGCATCACCGACTCGATGGACATGAGTTTGAGTGAACTCAGGGAGTTGGTGATGGGCAGGGAGGCCTGACGTGCTGCAATTCATGGGGTTGCACAGAATCGGACACAACTGAGTGACTAAACTGATACCTGTTGTCCAGGTGGATGGCTTGTGTGAAGTAGTCCACAGTTCAGGACCACTCATCTGAATCCTTTCCGCACTGCTTTCCAGACCTTGTGGGAACTGATCCTTTTCTGTCCCTCCAGGATATCTTCCCCTTCCTTTCTCTGTGTCACCCCTCATCTTATCTCATACTTTTCTCTGCATCCAGTCTTACTCAGCCGCTCCTAGAGGAAAAGCCCTGCAAATCTGATTCTGGCTCTTTGAATCTTTGTTTTCCCCTTTGGTATAGTCTGAGGGTAAGTATGGAAGGAGGAAAATAACACTTGGGGAACAAATAAGAGAAAAGTTGGGGAGAGAAATGCACAGGGAACAACTAAATTAGTATTTTGAGATAGGACCATCCTGCCTTACTTCTTTATTTGCCCTTGCCTGACTTATCAACTTGAGACATTATTTACTGATTTCCCTCTATGAACAGGGGGGGTTTCACTCATCCTTTCTCCCTACCTTTCTTCTCCTTCCCTTTCCAACATTTGATGGTTATGTTCATATTTCATTTCTTCTGCTAGTTCTCTTTCGGTTCTTGTTGTTTAGTTGCTAAATCGTGTCTGACTGTTTATGACCCCATGAACTGAGCCCACCAGGCTCTTCTGTTCATGGGATTGTCCAAACAAGAATACTGGAGAGGGTTTCCATTTCCTTCTCCAAGGGATCTTCCTGACTCAGGGATTGAACCCACGTCTCCTGCACATCTATATCGCAGGCAGATTCTTTGCCACTGAACCATTTGGGAAACCTGTTTTCTTTTTAATTTTAAATAATGAACTTAGATTTTGATCTTTGTTCCATCACCACTAGGCAGCCTGTCTTGTCTCCCCACCAAGATGAGCATGTTGTCTCCCCTGCTCTTTTCTCCCTTTTTACATTGGCAAGGTTGCTAGCATTCTGTTCTGTAATCATACTTGAAGTTTCCAGGTTTTATATATAATTTGTTTATAAAAGTTGTAAACTAATAAACAGGATTTAAAATACAGTATGATTAGCAAAATTGGAAAATGGACTGTATATTAGAAAAATTACTGTTTAACTATTAAATTTCCTCATTTGCTAAATATATTGTGTTTAGAAAAGGAACCATCATTCTACTTGCAATATATATGATGAAGGGTCCAGAGGCATGCACTGTGTTTTCAAATACTTTAATAAGAATATGTGTATAGGGAAATATAGAAAGGTTCCTAGATGCATAAAGAGATAAAGTAAATGTGGCAAGATATTAACAACTGGTGATTCTAAGTACAGAAGATAAACATGTTCATTCTCTTACTCATGTAATTTTGAGGTTGACTTAAATTTTTCAAAATAAAAACTTGAAGGAAACAAACTAGTCTATTTCAAAGTCCAGAAATTTGAACAAGTTTAGAAAGATGAATGTATTAGATGCTTATATCTCCCTCACAAGATTTACCAAGTACCATCTGGTCCCATCACTTCATGGGAAATAGATGGGGAAACAGTGGAAACAGTGGCAGACTTTATTTTGGGGGGCTCCAAAATCACTGCAGATGGTGATTGCAGCCATAAAATTAAAAGACGCTTACTCCTTGGAAGGAAAGTTATGACCAACCTAGATAGCATATTCAAAAGCAGAGACATTACTTTGCCAACAAAGGTCCGTCTAGTCAAGGCTATGGTTTTTCTAGTGGTCACGTATAGATGTGAGAGTTGGACTGTGAAGAAAGCTGAGCACCGAAGAATTGGTGATTTTGAACTGTGGTGTTGGAGAAGACTCTTGCAAGTCCCTTGGACTGCAAAGAGGTCCAACCAGTCCATCCTAAAGGAAATCAGTCCTGGGTGTTCATTGGAAGGACTGATGTTGAAGCTGAAACTCCAATACTTTGGCCACCTCATGCGAAGAGTTGACTCATTGGAAAAGACTCTGATGCTGGGAGGGATTGGAGGCAGGAGGAGAAGGGGACGACAGAGGATGAGATAGCTGCATGGCATCACCAACTCGATGGACATGAGTTTGGGTAAACTCTGGGAGCTGGTGATGGACAGGGAGGCCTGGCGTGCTGTGATTCATGGGGTCGCAAAGAGTGGGACACGACTGAGCAACTGACCTGAAATGAAATTTAAAAAGAGAGATTTTAAGCTTAAATTTTTTAAGATGTAACTACTGAGAATTAATAAGACTAAGAGAAAAACTATGAAAATGTTCTTTGAGTGACACATTTTAAAAGCATTCATTAGAGTCAGATTCTTCAGCTCAAGTGCAATTAATAGTCTACTAAAAGGATCGTCAATAAAATAGGTAAATGTGTGAACCATGGCTTAGATTTTTAAACCAAGACAGGTTGAAAATAAACACATATTCCAGCTTCTTAGATAAGCTTTCTATTATACCAATTCTGTGACATGGATTAAAATTATTATAATGGATTAAAAGTATTGTTTTATCTCATCTAAAGCATGAAATATTAGTGTCATAAAATCTTTTAGTACTTACACTAATATGGGGACTGACAGTTGTGAAGCAAACACTAGAGTTACTGGAGCTTTCCTAAGCATTATTATTCTGATATATGATCATACTATTTTAAACACCACATCTCAATTTTCTGACACATTTTTCACTTTTATAGTTCCAAGGATTTGCAGCATCACATTCTTCTCTAACTTCTTGCTCCTGTGACTAGGAAAAGTGTTAAACTATGTACAAAAGTTCAGAGTGTAACTTAGTTCTGAGAAGTAAGACAGATTTTTGTCCTGAATCATGCATATTAATCAGCTTGTGATGGTGGATTAATTTGCTAGAATTTCTTTGGATGTGCGTGTCTATGTTCGCAAGAGAGACGACTACAGTTTTCTTCTTTGTGTATTAACTGTTTTGGCATTAGGCTTATGCTAGAGTCGGACACGACTGAGCGACTTCACTTTCACTTTTCACTTTCAGGCATTGGAGAAGGAAATGGCAACCCACTCCAGTGTTCTTGCCTGGAGAATCCCAGGGGTGGGGAAGCCTGGTGGGCTGCAGTCTATGGAGTCACACAGAGTCAGACACAACTGAAGTGACTTAGTAGCAGCTTTATAAAATGAATTGGATAACTTTCTATCTTTTTGTTCAGCTTGGAAACATATTATGTAGCATATCATTATGTGTGTTTTGAAGTTTTCAAAGGATATTTTTCCAAAGAAATGTATGGCCTAAATTTGTTTTTGAGAATATTTCATTGATGACATTTTAATTTCTTTCATGATTACCCATACTGTTTTTAAGTCATTTTGAGTTCATTTAAAAAATTTATACATCCCCCCTTTTTATCTAGACTTTCAAATTTCTTAGTATAGAATGTGTATAGTTTTATATGACACATTTAAATGTTATTTCTATGTTTTATGTTATTTTATAACTTCTAATTTGCTTTGTTTTCTCTTTTTTGTCTTGTCTTCGATTTTCCATATTTGCTTATTTTTTTTTCGGTTTTCTGACAAGTCAGCTCTTAGATTTATTGATTTATCCATTTTAGAATTCATGTATTGCCAATTTTATCTTTACAGTCTCTTTCAGAGTTCATGATGATCTCTGGATCACACATACCAGTTTGCCTGGGACATTTTGGTGTTTGCCTACTGTCCCAATACAATTAGTGATAACACCCTTTCCTTTCAAAAATGTATCAGAAAAGTGAAAGTCACTCAGTCGTGTCCGACTCTTTATGGAATTCTTCAGGCCAGAATACTGGAGTGGGTAGCCTTGTCCAGTTTGTGTGTGTCTGTGTGTGTTTTGAACAAGAGTGATTATTGCAGAAATTTGACCATAGTTTTAGTTGGGCTGCTCCATATGATTTGGATTGGGGCTCCTGCCAGGGCTGGGCATGTGGGACAGAAAAGGTTAGGAAGAGGGCAGCTGGATGCAAGCCTTAGAAGGTGTTGGGAGCCAGGTTGTAGGTGAGGACTTTACTCCTGGGCTCCAAGTTCATGGCCTTCACAATGCTATCATCTATTGCTGTGGAGAATCTCTTGTGTCATTTATCTCAAAGAGTGGCAACAGAGAATTATCTAGTAACAGATCTGTCCTTTTTCCATAGGCCATATGGGGTTAACTAGGAGCTGAACAGTGTCTTCCATCTTGGGGGCTCATCCCTACTTTCCAGGCACAGAGGTATTGACTCTCAGACATGGGCCCCCTTGGCCTTTCCAGCCCCATTCTTTTCCACAAACCCCAGCAAGTGGATCTTGGGAAATCCCAGGCTCAAGACGCCTTCTTGCCCGTGTACAGCTCTGCCTGGTTCACCTGGTTTCCAGGCTCTCTTCGGGCCACACCAATGCCAGGGTGACATCTCCCACCTTGACGGTGTAGAGGTGCTGCTGAAACTGTGAGTCCTGCCATGTGTTCACCTCTGCCTCCTGGTAGCTGTCCTGCTCCTACTGTTGTCATGACTACAGACTCACAGTGGCTGCCCCAGTGAGAACAAACCAGTTTGACATCCTGTCCTAGGCTGCTTGGTCTTGGCAGCCCTGCCTACCTGCTGGGCCGCCATGTGTCCTGCACAGTAGTCCTGGAGTTTATCTTAGTTTGGGGCATGGCTCCTTTCTTCCTATTGGCCTTTCACTTCCATCTTATTACCTCCATAGACGAGGGGATCTTGTTGCTCCAGGTAAAATGCACCCTCAATAGCTAGAACAGCACCAGCCCCTCAGTAGGTATCAATATGTATCTCATATTTTATATAATGAATTTTGGCTTAATTCTCATAGATCCAAATAATGAAACTTAAATTATTAAATGCCAAGGCTGTGCTGTATTAAAAGGATGATTGATCTGTCAGTTTGAAAATCAAATCAGTTTTTATTTATGTGAAATGTGTACCTATGTGGCTGGGTATATAGAGGAGAGGTTTCCTTTTTATTTCCTTCCAAATGATTAGTTATGCTTTGCCAGTATTGCTCCAGAAGTGCTATGAACGTTGGTTTGGGGAAAGTAGCCAGTACTGAGTTCTATGTTTATCTATGTTTAGCTATCTGGTTAGTTATTTATGGTTTGTGTTTCTTTTTTCATTATGGTCCTTTAAAACAAAGCAAAGCAAAACAAGACATTTTTGTAGACGTTTTATTGAACTAAGAAGGAAAATTCTGAGGTTAAACAATATAAATTATTTGAAATAATCTTTGGATGCAGAGACTGACTTCATGGACTAAAATAGCATTTAAGAGGTATCTATGAATTCAGTATAATTTAATATATTTAGTATCTCAGCAGGGTGATTAGAATTGCCTGTGGTTTAGTCATCTCAAAATAATCAAATGGATTCTTTTTTGTTTAAATTCAAAATGACTTGAGTTGATATTAAAAAATCCTCTTCCCTCCTCAGTTAATTTCTTCTTTTGGTGGAGATGGCAAGCTGACAGAACTTTAAAATGACCCATGAGCTTATTGTCAAATAGTTTCAAGCCAGTGATCTGTCTTTTAAATCAGCCTGTTTTCAATTTTTTTTCAAATTGCAGAGTAGTATGTATTTATTATAAAGAAATAAAATAGAAAATATGCATATTTCCAGCAAAGAAATTTTCCATTTGAGTGTATTTCCTTTCAGTCCTTTTTCTGATATATGATCTTTTTCTCTTTCACTTTGAGCTATGCATTTGATTTCACTTTGTGATAAAGAGGATAAATCTGCTGGCTCGTTTCCTTTTATAGACTGCCACTTTCTCCACCAACCAAGAAAAAGTGTATTCTGGATTCCGCTTGGTTTGCAGCAATTTATGCTAGAAGAATTATAAAATGTAGAATCTGTAATCTGAATTTGGCCCATTCTGTATCAGAAAAAATAGCTTCCATCACAGGCTGAGAGGAAATTTTACGTATCACCCAGAGAGCCAATGCTTTTGATACATATTTCATGATCACAGCTGAGGCTTTTCCAAGCTCAGAGTTGTCGTATCATTCATTCACTCTTTTAAATTACAAGATTATTTTTGGCTCTTTGTGTTGGCATTCAGGACTCCCATTCCTGATCTGCATGAACCATTTTTCAAGACAAGGGTTTAATCTATCAAAGTCAGAATTTCTCTTTTCTGCTCTTCTGTCTTGGTTTCCCATATGGTACTGTAAATGTATACTGTTGGCTTAAAGAAGGTTATTTGGAATGCAAGGGTTTACCATGTTTCTCTGCTTTTTCAACATAATATATTATGATGCAAAGTGATATTTTATAGGAAACAACAATACTGTTAGTTTCTAGAATATCAGTCTCCAACCCAGCTTCTTTGCTAGTATTACTGGTTCCATTTTTGCCAAGAGACCCTACTTCTTCTATTTACTCACTCTGAAAACTTGAATTACCTTTGATTTCTTTCTCTCACCTTTTCCCAATGTTTATTGAATTATCAAATCCTTTGGATTTTCTACCTCCTGGATATTTTTTGAGTTCACCCATTCAGTAACACAGCAGGCCTGTGTACACCAAACTCTTTTCTAAGCTCTGGAAAAATAGCAATGAACAATAGCGTAAAAAACCTTTTTTACCTCATGGAGCTTACATTCTAGTGGGGACCGGGGAGAGAGACCAAAAATATAACATAAGTATGTAAAATGTAATATGTTGGAGGTTGTTAAGTGCTATGAAGAATTGTAAACTAAGGAAGGGACATAAGGAGAGCTGGGGTGGACAAAGAAGGTATTAGATATAAAACAGGTAATGGAGATGATAATGAAATTTAATTAAAATTTAAAGGGATGTCATGGAAAAAAGAACACAGCGAAAGGCTATAGACACACAGATGGAAATCAAGAATAACATTTGGTGAACTCAGACTGCCGATAGGAAACAGTCTAAAATGCTTAGCCTAATATGCATGCTGCTGCTGCTGCTAAGTCGCTTCAGTCATGTCCGACTCTGTGCGACCCCATAGACGGCAGCCCACCAGGCTCCCCCGTCCCTGGGATTCTCCAGGCAAGAACACTGGAGTGGGTTGCCATTTCCTTCTCCAATGCATGAAAGTGAAAAGTGAAAGTGAAGTCGCTCAGTCAGGTCCGACTCTTAGAGACCACATGGGCTGCAGCCCACCAGGCTTCTCCATCCATGGGATTTTCCAGGCAAGAGTACTGGAGTGGGGTGACATTGCCTTAGTCCTCCATCAACTAGTTTTCCAACCTTTTCCCCTAGTGCTTCTGTTCACACTCCTTAATGCCAATCTTCTGATTTCCTTCCTTGCTGTCTTCTTTTTTTTTTTTTTTTTCCCTAGCTGGAAGACCTTTTTCTACCATCTCTTCAGTTTACTCACCCTACTGGACTCTGCTGAATTTTTTATTTTCCTATAAAAATGAAAACAATGACAACCTCTTCTGAATGTTAATAAATTCTTTTGGGGCATTTTGCATTGAGTTTACTTATACATCAGTATGCCTTAACATTTCTATTGAACTAAAGCTCTTTGAGAGTAAGTGTCTGCCCTGACTGATCTTGTATCATCCCTCACCCCCAGCAAGTGTGGAGCAGGAATGAGGGAATGATTAACAAGAGTGCTCTCTGGCATATTCAAGCAAAATATTGTCATAACAGAGTGCAAGGCACTGGAAATGGAAGAATGTTGTGGTATACTTGATAGATGAAAGACAGGAGATGTTTAGGTTTGCAAGGAGAAAAGTAATGACAGGTAAGTTTTTAAATTCTTTCCTTCCTTCCTCTTTTCCTCCTCCTTCCCTTTTCTTTTTCTTTCTTTTCTTCCTTCTTTTTCTTAGCTGAAATTCTGGCAATATTTTATGGTGTTTACCACTCCTAGCTTTTGAAACATTTTCTTCCCTCCATATTCAAGATATTAACTAATCCTTTTCCTCTCTTTTGCTGGCTTTTCTTCTCTTAGCTGGTATTTAAATGTTGCAGTTTAAGCTTAAACTAGTAGCTCAGTTGGTTAAGAATCTGCTTTCAATTTAGGAGACCAGGTTCCATCTCTGGGTCAGGAAGAGTCTCTGCAGAAGGAAATGGCAACCCACTCCCGTACTCTTGCCTGGAGAATTCCATGGACAGAGGAGCCTGGCAGGCTATAGTCCAGGGGATTGCAAAGAGTCGGACACAACTGTGCGACTAAATTTCAGTTTTAAGCTTAGTATCTTAGGTACTTTATTCTCCTCATTTTTGACTTGCTTATGCAATTGCAATATATATGGTGGAGATCTCTTATTTTTCCATTGTGGACAAGGCTCTGAACCTCCATCTGCCAACCGAAAATTCCCTTCAAGGGCTTCTTAGACCCAACATGTGCAAGCAGAATTCATGAGCCTTTTCTGCTCTTTCCAATTTTAATGAATGGCACTATTGGCCTTCCATGTACCCAAGCCAGAATTCTAAAAGTCATCTCTGACATTCCCTTCTCCTGACTCCTTATAAACAATCCACTTCCAAGCTCAGTTTTTTCCTCCTGACATATCTAGAACTCACTTAGAGACTAATCATTTCTAAGCAAGAGAACACCATCATCTCTTGCCTGGACCATGCACATAGCATCAAACTGGGCTTCTCTGATCCACATTTGCCTCTCACCCTTTGTTCTTCACAGTTATTTACAGTAATGAGGGTGATTTGTAATTTTTTAATTAATTTTTATTGGAGTATAGTTGCTTTACAATATTCTATTTTTGCTCTACAGTAAGTGAATTAGCTATATGTGTACATATATCTCCTCTGTTTTGTATTTCTTTCCCATTTAGGTTACTGCAGAGCACTGAGTAGAGTTCCCTGTGCTGTACAGTAGGTTTTTAACAGGCATCTATTTTATACATGGTAGTGGTAGCTCAGTGGTAAAGAATCCACCTGCCAAGCAGGAAAGCCGGGTTCCATCCCTGCTTCAGGAAGATCCCTTGGAGAAGGAAATGTCAACCCACTCCAGTATTCTTGCCTGGGAAATCCCATGGACAGAGGAGCCTGATGGGCTGCAGTCCATGGGGTTTCAAAAGAGTCAGACTTAGTGACTAAACAACAAGTGTATATATGTCAATCCCAATTTCCCAATTCATCCCAACTTCCCTTCCCCCCTGGTATCCATACATTTGTTCTCTATGTTTGTGTCTGTGTTTCTGCTTTGCAAATAAGTTCATCTGTATCATTTTTCTAGATTCCACATATATGTGATATTATACAATATTTGTTTTTCTCTTTCTGGCCAGGGTGACTTTTTAAAATGTAGATTTATAGATTCATTTCCCTGAGTGAGACTCCCAGTGTTTACCTATGCTTTACCCACAATCCTGTGGGTATGGCCTGCGGGACTCTGTTTTATTCCCTCCGTCCATTCCAGCCTCATCTCTTGCCATGTTCCCCTCACCTCCTTGAGTCCCTCCTTTAAGCATGGAGGACGAGCTGCTCCCTCTATCCAGGATGATTTTCTCTCCCTTCTTCAACTACCTACTGTTCAGGTACTTCACTTCTCAGATCAATCATCACATCCTTGAGGAAGCCTTTTCTCATCTCCCTGATTAGTTCAAATCTACTATTAGGAAGCACATATTACTATTGTAATTTTACATTTATCATAAAATTGGGAGATGATACCTGGGAGAAAGAATATACAGGGAGAAAGAGAGTTCTAAGGAGTAAAACGAGAGAATCTAGGGGCTGGATTATGAAGAATTTAGTAAGACAGGGATTTTGTCTTAGAAGTAGTGAGGAGCCATTCGATTATTTGAAGAGAAAGTGACAGTATCATATTTATATTTTATAAGTGTAATGAATTGTGTCCTCTCCATGCCACCCCTGCCATTCATATATTGAAGTCCTAGCCCCAGAACTTCAGAATGAGAACTTACTTGAAAATAAGATCACTGCAGATGTAATTAGTGTAGGATGGGCACTATTCCAATATGACTAGTGTCTTTATTTTTAAAAATGTCATGTGAATTACTAGGTATGCACACAAGGAGAATGCCATGTGAGAAGGAGAGAAGCCTGGAAAAGACTCTTGCCTGGTGACTTCAAAAAGGGTGTGGCTTGATTGTATCTTGAAATCAGAACCTTGATCTCAGACTTCTAACTGCACAACTCTAAAAGACAATTCATTTCTGTTGTTTTGCCACTCGGTTTGTGGAACTTTCTGACAGCATGGCTAACAATCTGATGGAGTCAGGATAAACCCGGATGCAGTATGGAGAATGGTTTGGAAGTTTGCAAAACTAGATTACAGGGAGACAAGTAAAATAAAAGGTGATACTGATTTGGGGAAAGATTAGAGAGTTCATTTTAAAGTAGAATCAACTAGGACACATGAGTGATTGGTCTTGGTTTGTTGAGAGAGGAGAAGAAAAGCTTGAGCAATGATAAAGGATTTCAAGTCCTATTTATTAGTTGATGACTCCCAAATGTATACCTTTAGTTAAGACCTCTTTCCAGTCTTCCAGATTCTAATACCCAATGCCAGGTGAGTTCCACCTGGATTTTCCACATCCACTTTGATGATATTTGATTAGATAAATTAATTACTAATAATTAATAAAGGTTACCATATAGATAAATAATCCATGCTTCCAAATAATTGTATGCTGAAGGAAGATATACATCATGTTACCTAAGAAAAAGTTTTTAATCAAACAGAACTTCCCAAAATGGAATGAATGCTCTTGGGAGGTAGATTTTTATCTCTAATATCTTTGAGCAAAGTCTAAATGACAATAAGTCTGTGACTTCAGTCTATTTTTCTCTCTTCTGAACTCCTGTAGTCCTTTGTTTATTGTTCTTATATTGTTCTCGTTACATTTTAATTACATAGAGGCCTAGCGAAATTCCTCATTTTGTTATAAAAGCTCTAAAAGCAAGGACTATGGTTTATTTTGCCAGTACCTGTACCAAGCACTAAGCAGCAGAGCTTAAAAACTGCTGCTCTGTGGAGAAGGAACAAGTTTGGGCCCTGATTTCAAATATTCTCTACCCCAGCTAGTTCTTTCAATAGCTTAATAATAAATATACTTGTCTATTTCCTTACTTAATAATGAAAATGCAAAGTGTTGAGATGAAATATTTCTGGTGGCTAATCAATATTCCTGTTATCAATTATCCATGCTAGAGTATATCATGCATTAATTTGATTCTGTGCTCTGCAGTCTGTGGTGTGTGTATTGTGCGATGGCATAATTGCTTGTGTTCATACATAGTAAGTAGGTTGGAGAATTTGCCTGATGATATATCTTAACTGTTGACAGTGATCATCAAGTGTACATTTCAAGTTTAGAACCTTATTGGCCTTCTGTGTCAGCGTCTCAATTTCAAGGAAAATTTAAACTTTTCCTTTCATGTATGCGTGTTCATTTAATCCTGTCAAAATAGGAGATTTTGTGTCTTAGGACAAAGAGCTATAGGCTAATTAAAGGACTGATGGCAAGGGTTTCAGAGCCTTCTGATTTCTCTGCAAATGAGTGATGAATTAATTGTAAATAAGTCAGAAACATACCTTAGGGGGGCTTTGGTTTTTGTTTTTTTAAATTATGGTAAAAAAATATGTAACATAAAATGTACCACTTTAATCATTTTTAAGTGTACGGTTTCAGTAGTGTTAAGTACCTTCACATTGATTTTTGAATAGTTCTCCAGAACTTTTTCATCTTGTAAAACTGGAACTATATACCAAACAACTCCCTTTCTCCTGCCCGTGCCACCATCTCGTGCTAGCCACTATTCTGCTTTCTTATTCTATGAATTGAACTTATCTTATTTAGATACCTCTGTAAGTAGAATCATGCAATATTTGGTTTTTGTGACTGGCTTATTTAACTTAATATAATGTTTTCCATGTCCATACATGGTGTAGTGTGTGACAGGATTTCCTCCTTTATTAAAACTGAATAATATTCCAGTTAATGCATATACCACATTTTGTTTATCCATTTATCTGTTGATGGACATTACTTCCACCTCTTGGCTATTGTGATATTTTAAAACTAAGTGCATTTGAAAATATAAAGTACTTAAATGAGACTTGTTTTCAATTTTCCCTTTGTAAAAATGAAGGAGGAATATTTTATTTAATACACTTGAAAAATTCTCAGAAGTCTTTGTCATTTAAGTCTGCTTATTCTAGATTGTTATTCTTTGACAATGGTGGTACCAAATATTTTTTTAATCAGAAAAACATTGTAAAACTCAGTGCAAGGAACATTTAAAATTCTAAAAAGAGATATTGGATGTTTTGACAGATAAGTGAATAGACTCTGGAAATGAATGACTCTTGACCTTTTGAAGGATCAAGGAGACTGGACAGAGTTATTAAGAAAAATCTGTCCCTTTTAAAAACTCTTTAAAAATTAAATTCTTTTCCACCGCTACTGAAGACAAAGCTATTGTTTTTGTTTTAAAAGGGTAATGAGTAGAATTTTATGCGATATTTAAAATAATTCCAGAGTGTAGCGTCTGCAGCTCTGAGGTTTGTTCCAGTGAAAACCAATGTGTCATCCACATAATTAAGATGTTTTCAAAGAATTCACAAGAGTATGAGTATGTATGTAAAAGTAAGTCATAGAATTCTTTCAAAATAATGACAAACATAATCTTTCCATTTTTTATGTTCTTAAAATTGATAAAGTAACAGATCATATGCACTGTCTCTATTTTCTGAAGATTATGTTCATTATTTTAATTCATTGTTCTTGTGTCAACTGCAAGAATATATACATCTATAAATATAATTTTCCACTTTTGTTTGCTTTTTCTCTCTTCTTTACTCTTTCCTTCAAGTTCTTATATTATCCACAGCTCCCAGTAAAACATGCATTAGGTGTGAAATTGCAGAATTGCCAGCATCAGAAAAAGTTATTGACTTACTACTTCAGACTGAGTCCCTCCTGTTTCTCTGTTCACATTCAATGGTTTCTTTATTTTCAGATTTAACATCTTGAATTTCTTTTTCTCTAAGCTGATTCTTAATGCATTCAGAATTCCTTTCAATGCATTCAAAATGCATTGTTTTCTTTCAAAATCAATCTGTGCGTGAAATATTCAATTTTTAACCCAGCTTAATTTTGTCCAATGCACTTTTTTTTTTTTTCGCTTTCAAAGCCCGAAAGAAATCTGTGAATTCATGTCCATGGATCTTCTTTTAAAAATCTGACCTGATTGGCCCCTCCAAATTATTTTCCCTGGCTTTTAATTTAGCTTCTAAAATGGAGTATCTACTGCTTATATTGTTAAGACATTTGAAAGTAGATATTAAGTGCAAACAATGTGCACAGTCAATTTTACTTGATTCCTGAGTTTGTTGAAACATCACCTGTGAGGTTTTTTCCCCTCCATGCATTATCTACTTCCCCAAAGAAGTGAACAATAAAAATGAATATAAAGACACAGGTTGCAAAATGACTGTTTTGTACCATGATCTTTCTCCCACTTTGAATATCTTACTGCATTGAGAAGCTCTAGAGCTTTCCCTCTTGGTTTGATTTCTTCTGTGTGATCCTGGATATAAAATGATTAAACAGGAACTTCTCATCCAGCAAATATCAAGGTGCCCCTGATATCATAACTTCAAATCAATCAGAAAATCACTTTTTATTCTGGGTAATAACTAACTCTCATCTCCCTGGTCTGGCAGAAGACACAAGTGCTGACAGCAGAGAACTATAGGAGATAAATAGCACCATTGCTAGGCATGAGATTTGGAAGCTGGCACTTTGCAGGAACAAGGGGAATAACCAAAACTCCATAGAAAAGCAGCTCGTTAAATCTTTGTTATACAAAAGAGATTGAGAAGTCTTCAGGGTAGATATTAAAAGTTCTGACATAAAGAAATATCTGTTCTAGCAGATCAGTATTAGAAAATGGCAGTGTAGGACTCTGGGGCAGAGAATCAGTGGGACTGCAAAATCTAGACAAAATAAAGTAGAACAAGTTATAAATGACACCAGAAAGCAGGATATTCTCTGAGCAACACCTGGGTAATTCCTCAGTGTGAGGGAAATGGCGGTTGATATCAGAACCATATGGCTCATTATTCATGCAATTATACTTGTTACCTAAAGAGTGAACTATATGTAAAACTCATTTCAGAGCATTAATTCAATCAATATTGGTCTTTCCTTTTTCATTTATACATTAAATAAATACATATTAAGCACCCACCAATGTTTCAGGCACTGACATACAGTGGTGAGAAAGATACAGCTTTGCCCTCAGGGATCTGACAGGAATGGGGTGGTGGCAGGAAAGAAGGGTTACTGTGTGTGAGCACAGTGCATGATGGGAACAGGAAGTGGGGATGTTTATCTGAATCCTTCTAGGCAATGAAAATAAATGTGCTGCTGCTGCTGCTAAGTTGCTTCAGTCGTGTCCGACTCTGTGCGACCCCATAGACAGCAGCCCACCAGGCCCCTCCGTCCATGGGATTTTCCAGGCAAGAGTACTGGCGTGGGTTGCCATTGCCTTCTCTGGAAAATAAATGTAACTAAGAGCAAAAGATGGTAGGGTTACAGGAGAGTAAGGGAGATGGTTGCAGGCAGAAGCAGACACTAAATATTGAATGTGCTAAAGTTCACTGAAGCTTTTGCTGTCTTCCTAAAATTCCAAAGTAAAGGTTTTCTGCTCATATATTATTGATAGCTCTCTGAACTGGATGACTGTCAACTGTGATTTTAGAAAAGAACTGACAATGTGGCCACACTGGGTGTGCCACCTGCCTCCAGCATTTCATCTTAAGAGGACATGTCACATAGTTTGTCAGATAGTGTGTTTATTCTGCATGTTGCTGGCAATTTGAGGCTATAGTCTAGAAACACAGTTTTTGGTCTCCGCAGCATGTAGTGAGTTAGTGCCTGCCAGTAACTTGGATAAAAGTATGTCCTATGAAAAATCTACACAGAGCACAAATGTAAAAACACACCACAAAAGCCCCTCTTTCTTTCAGAGTGCCACAAGAGCATTGCTTCAAGTTTGACTTGTAACCTGCATAGAAAAGTGAACCTGTCGACATATTCCATTTTGCTTTATACTACTGTCCAATCCAACATCAGAAAAATGCTGATGGAAATTCGCTGGGAGAGAGAGCTCACCACTTTGCCACTTGCCCTGTCATGCTCCAGATTTTTTTTTTTTTTCTGTAAAGGTCTACATAGTAAAGTCTTTGTAGACCATACAGTCTCTGTCACAACTACTCAACTCTACCATTTGTAGCATGAAACCAGGTATAGACAGTATGTAAACGACTGTTCCAATAAAAGTTGATTTACAAGAATAGTCAGTGGCCAGTGGGCCACACTTACAGCGCTTCTGTAATGCATGACATCTAGACCCTGGCCCACGCTATTGCCATGGCTTAGAATGCTGCTCCTCCCTCTCTTTGCCCAGCTGGATTGTAGTTATCCTTCAACTCTTTGGCATAGAAGTCATTCTTCAATGAAGAAGCCCTCACCAGTGCCCCAAATCCAGGCTGTGGCCTTCATGAGCTCCCTCAGCACTGTGTAACTTTCCCTCCAGAGGACTGACTGATTCTAGTCATCCTGGGACTGGTCTCTCCACTCCATCCACTCCCGACTGTGAACTCCATGAGGGCAGAAACCTGTCTGCTTTGTGCTCCTTATGTCCCCAGCACTGAACACACAGTGCCTGGGACATACAAGGGGCTGAATCAGTATTAATGTTTGTTTAATGCTTGAGGAATGAAATTATTTATGCCTTCCCTGACTTTGTTAGGATTGTACATTTAGCAGGTGAAATTTTTTTCTGGTTTTATAGTTTATGAGCCATGTCACATTTTTAGTCTCTGTATTGTAACAAAGCAACAGTTTACCTGTATCTTGGTTCCTATGGCATTCAGAGGGCTGTGGACATCAAGATTTTTAGCCCTTTTTTAGCTGAGTGCCATTTGGAGAGTCCGTGACCACTGACAATTTGTCCTCCTCCCCTCCCCCCATCTAGACTGCTGGTCTCCTGAAGTGGAGAAGAGCGCCTCTCTGTCCCCAATAGTGTCTTACACTCCTTAGAGGGGGTCCCAGGAATGTGCTGTCTGTGCTCCAGTGTTTAACAGGATTTTAGTAAAATGTCTTTTCCCTTTTTAATATAGCTCATTATCTCTATAGAACCGAATAAGTCTCTTCGACTTATGAAACAAGGCTGGAGTCAGATCAGATGTAATCAGAATAATTCTGTCCTCCATGAAGATCGAGACTTTGTTACTGGATCTAAGTCATGAAGCTTAGCCCTTGGGAAGAATTCTTTGCCAGGAAACTCCTCTAGCCCTTACAGGCACACACTTCAAAAAGTCCACCCCCAATTTGTCAACATGCCCAGACATCACTTTGAATCCTAGCCAGAGCAAGCTGAGACCTTGGCCACAGAGAATCTCTTTTTTTTTCTTCTTCCACTTGCAGGAAGAACAACAGATACTTAATGGAGCTCACTAGGTACCAGGCATTCACCATCTACAGATAGTAACTTATTTAACCCTCATGAAAATTCGATTGCAGTATCTTTATTTTGCTAAAAAATTTATAGCACAGAGAAATTAGCTGTATCACCCAAAGTCACCCAGCTGGCAATTGTGGAACTAGAAGTTGAACTTGGATAAGCTGGTTCTGAGTTGGTGCATTCAGTCATTTCACTGATGCTATGATCACTCACCTTTTAGCCTTACTCCTTCCCATGGCATATATGGTCTCCATTCTACTGTTCTTTTAGAATTTCAGAAAATAAGGATGAAGAAGGGGCAGGAAACAAATAAGTGTCCATGATTTAAGCTAGAGGCTGAGACAAGTAGAAATGTTCAGAGATCACATTAGAAATCAGGCAACAATGGCTCTACAATAGGCAGAAAATTCCGAATCGGGATATTGTGAGCCTTGAAAATCAGGAAGGAAATGAAAATACCCTTGAATGGCTAGGCTGCTTTCTCCTTTCAAAGAGCTTGCTTGGAACACTGAAAAGATGTTCTTATTCACTAAGTGTTTTTCACAAAGTTTGAAGTACAGTTTTAACCACAAATAGATGTTTTCTCTAAAATTGAAATCAACTTAGGAAATAATGTAGAGAATATAATGCTATTTTTCCTAGTGACAATTCAGCAGAGACCAAGCATGAGAAATGTAGCCGCCTTATGGGACCAGGTACTAATTCCGACTATAGAATGGTGATGCATGAAATGATTCTCACCATTCCATGTTGCAAAGAAAAATTAGTAAACTTAATAACAATAAGCTTAACAAACTCACATGTGACACAGAAACTGATCACTAAGGATCTGAAGATCTCCGATCTCAATTGCTTTGTGAAAATTATCTTCATGACAGACTTGGTTAAATTAGCATAAACAGATATCCATTTTTTATGGAAAAATCTTCCCTTTTTCTTCCAAACTTTTGCCATCTCATATTTTAATCTTCAATGGTTAGTTCTCATTTGAAAAAAAAAAAAAACATTCCTTTTATAGGAACATCCACAGACTAAAAGATGCTCTTTCGGACCCAAAGAAACTGTTTCTTCATAAACTCATGGGCATTAAAATATTTTTTACAAGGTCACCAGAAGTAACTTGTGCAGGGGCTTTTGAGTCAGTTTAGCAATAAATTGAGAAATCAGATTCTGTGTCCTCTGTTTTTCTAAAATTGTTGTGGATGAGATGAACCATCACTTTTTTTTTTTTTTTTTGGCCTGAGAAACTGATTTATATAGAGAATAGAAAATGTTATGGGAAAGTTTATTTTCCCACTGATAAAGACAGTTTTTCACTTTGTAATCCATCCATCCACAACTGATTTATTTTGTTTATTCTCTGCCTCACACTTTAGAATGTAAATTCTATTAGGTCAGAATGCTAGTCCCCTTTGTTCATAGCATATTCCCAGTACTTAGAATAGTACCTGGCAGTAAGTGATGATAAATGTGAGGTCTGTTGAGTGACTTTTTATTAAATAAATATTTATTTACCATCTTCTACTGTTCCAAGTACTGGACTGACAGTCTAAAAAGACCCAAGGTAAAAGAGATATGGATCTCACTCTTAAGGAGATTCTAGATGAATAAGTCATCATCACAGTGTATTCTTTTAATAGCATCACTTTACAGGGGAAAGTAGTTGTTACCATATGAGACATGAAGCAGAAGTGCTATATATGCTTCTTCCTGAAAGAAAGACTTCCCTGAGGAAGTGACATATGAGATAACCATTGAATTGGAATGGGGGACAGGGATTTGGAAATGGTGAACTGTAGTGGAAACACATTCTAAAAAAAACCCAGATAGTAAGTATTAACAAGTAGAGGTGGGAAATACAGGATATATAAGAGATGGAAAAGCAAGTGATTCCAATTAGAGGAAACTTGGAGACCTGAATAGCAGCAATGGAAGATCTATTTGGAAAGAGTGATTGGATCAAATTATGGAGAATTTTGACATCACTTGTTGGCAGTGGTGAGTCCAAGCTTCTCTTTCTCTGTTTTCTGAACCTCTCTATTTCATCTACATTATAGCTTCTGAGTGACTATATTCTGTGTTCCAGGTTTTGGGTTTCAGATCAGCAGCTTGGCCAACCCAGTTCCTAGAGCCTGGGAGGAATCTTGTGTGAAATGCAGATTTGGTCTTTGATCTACGTTTTGTAGGTCAACAAGCTCACTCACTTGGCAGTGATTACAGGGCTCACAAGGATGTTGTTCCTGAATAATTTATCTAATATATTAGCCACAGACAAGCTTTCACCACTAAGTAGCTCACTACCCTTGTTCTTGTCTTGCAGGAGGGAGCTATGTATTGTCCACCCCCACCCCATTACAAGAGATTACTTCAAAGTTGATCTGCAGTATGGATTTCTATGTTCATCAGTCTCTCAGCCCTAGAGCTGTGAATTACGGAAAGTATTTTCTACTTCCAGCAGCATTTAGGGAGGACACCAGAAAGTGTTTTTCTCTTGGCATGTGAGCTTCTTGAGTGTGTCCTTGCTCCATAAGTGTACTTTGGCACCAGGAAAAGGAGGCAGCAGCTTTCAAGTGATAGAAGAAGCAGGCTGATTAAGAGCTCTACATGGCCAGACGGTACTAAAGCTGCTTGCAGAGTCCTTGCCTAACAGTTGGTGGTTTTAATGGAAATTTTTCCAATTTTGAATCTTTTGAGTAGAATTTATTATTTTCTCCTTCGCAGTTTCTTTACTTCTAAATTCCTTCCCTCTCAATGAATGCCATGACTGTCCTATCTTTCTAGGTACTCAGATTTGAAACTTAGTCTTAGGAAAAACTGGTAATAACATAATTTATTGAAATAAATTTAAATACTTTATTTATTTTAAAAAATAGATGAGAACAATTTATTTAAATGAACAGTGAAGACCTGAGCTGATTTCTATGGTATGGGTATTTGTTATTTCAATTCATCTTCTCCCACTATTTTCACCACCTATCTCTTGAATGCATTCTGAAATGAAAATGATATCAAGTGCTAATCCATCTGAGTGTGCCAGTTTTCCTACTCTGTGGGATATAGCATAGCTGTCTCCTCAAGAAAGCAATCAAGGTCATTTTCCCAGTGACTTCCCTGATCAGACCAGTCAGACATACTCCTGGCCTCCTCTCCCTTTCTATAATGATAAAAGATTGTATTTGTAATGACACCATACTTATTTTGCATCTTCTTGAGGCTCTAATGATTATGACATTGAAGCGTTATCACTTGTGGAAAGACCTCAGGTGTGTGGCCAGGCAAACCTGTATTCAAAGGTTTGTATTTCGCCAAAGCATTCCAGAGCCTCACCCTTCCTATCCCCAGCGTGCTTTTCTTCTGGTACCTGGTCAAGATTACATTAAGACGTGAAGGAACACTTCAAGGTACCCAGCTGCCCATGTTCAAGGGCCACAGTTGGATTTCTCAGATTTATGTAGCCTGTGTTTCGACTACTACTAGTGAGAGAAAAGGAAACCTCACACATTTTGCAGTGAGTCAAGGTAAAAGAGAACTCTTTTGTAAAGGTAATAATAACACTTAGCAAGTATATAGGGGTTTTTATCTTCAAAGGGCTTTCTAAACATTAGCTAATTAAGAAGTCTGCTCAATGTGCAGCAGCTGTTGAAAAAATAAATGTGATGCTTGGGTGTATTAAAAAAATGGAGCAAAAACATGAGGACATCCTATATCAAGCAGCTGTGGTGCTCTGTCTTACTTGTTTGCTTCACCTGGTGGAATAGATCAGTTGTTGAAATAGTCCTGCCCCAGAGCAATAATGGTTAGGGATAAGGCAGAGCTTGCACATATTGGAATGTTGCAAAGGTTATAGAATATTTACCTGGAGAGGGAAAGTCAAAGAAAAGCCTCATCACTGCTCATTAAGCTTTCATAATCTCAGGCATATGCAACACTAATGAAAAAGACATCTGACAAATAGGTAAGATGCACTAAGAAAAATCACTGATATAAACAGGTATTCTCATTTACTCATTCAAATTCACTCAACAAATTGCATTGAGCATTTATCAGACACTGGAGATGTATATTTAAAAATTACATGGAAACAATTTTAAAACAACTGCAGCCATGAAATTAAAAGACGCTTACTCCTTGGAAGGAAAGTTATGACCAACCTAGATAGCATATTGAAAAGCAGAGACATTACTTTGCCAACAAAGGTTCGTCTAGTCAAGGCTATGGTTTTTCCCGTGGTCATGTATGGATGTGACAGTTGGACTGTGAAGAAGACTGAGCGCCGAAGAATTGATGCTTTTGAACTGTGGTGTTGGAGAAGACTCTTGAGAGTCCCTTGGACTGCAAGGAGATCCAACCAGTCCATTCTGAAGGAGATCAGCCCTGGGATTTCTTTTCAAGGAATGATGCTAAAGCTGAAATTCCAGTACTTTGGCCACCTCATGCGAAGAGTTGACTCGTTGGAAAAGACTCTGATGCTCAGAGGGATTGCGGGCAGGAGGAGAAGGGGACGACAGAGGATGAGATGGCTGGATGGCATCACTGACTCGATGGACGTGAGTCTGAGTGAACTCCGGGAGTTGGTGATGGACAGGGAGGCCTGGCGTGCTGCGATTCATGGGGTCACAAAGAGTTGGACACGACTGAGCGATTGATCTGATCTGATCTGATCTGATGATTCCATCTTGGTATGTCATTTATGTATTGTGCCTTAATTTTACATTAATGTCAACACACACTTGCATGGACACAAACATATTCAGTTCAATCCACATTTTCCTTTGTTGATTCACTGGCAGAAATGAGCTAACATACCAGTGCATGAGCTGAGCTCTTACTTTGGTTATGAAAACAAAAGAAACAAACTACTAAAAAATGCTTTTTGTTGTGATTTTCCACACTTGGAGTTGGGAAATGGCCACATTTTCTTGTTTTCTTCCAAATTTTTTTACAGCAAAAAATTTATTTTTATTAGAATAATATGTTTGTTATTATGTATTACATATGTGTTATACTGTTATATAATTAATATTATAGGAATTTATAACTGCTACCTTTTTAAAGTGTCTATTTGAAAGATTTGAAATTCTGTAAAGGTGAGGTGAAGTGATACATGAAGAGGAAAGGGAGAGAGATCATATGATGTCAAACTATGAGTTTTTGCTCCACATTAGCATGCACAGTATGCTATTTATACCTGGCTTCCCTGGTGGCTCAGACGGTAAGCATCTGCCTGCAATGCTGGAGACATGAGTTTGATCCCTGGGTCAGAAGATCCCCTGTAGAAGGAAATGACATCCCACTCCAGTAATCTTGCCTGGAGAATTCCATGGACAGACAAGCCTGGCAGGCTACAGTCCATGGGGTCACAAAGAGTTGGACATGACTTAGTGACTAACACTCACTTTTCACACGTGTGTAAAGCACATTAGAATACCTTACTTCCCTTGTCCTCAAGGAGAAAGGGCAGTTATACTTTTGATTGAGCTGCTTGTCAGATAGGGGTTGTAGGAAAAAGTAGTTGCTCATTCAAGGGGGACAAGTCGTAGCAGAGATGGCAGGGAGCTGAATAAAGAAGAGAGAGTGCTCTACGTTTGGGGAGGCAGTCTAGAGGAAAGTGGAGAAAAATGTTCTTAAAGTGGAGAAAAATTTCTACAGGAAATTATAAATAGGTTCACTTTTATCAGGAAAAAAGTTGTAAGTCCAAAAATAAAGTATAAATGGGAAGCTGAGTGGTGCAAAGCCAGGGACATGGCAACAAAGATAAATAAGCATCTGCTTAGTGTCTGTTAAGTTCAGCGCATAACACACTGTGAAGAGATTAAAAGACCTAGAGCTGACTTCCGAGACTGCAGAACGAAGGGTTGTGTGTGCATGTATAGGGTAGGACTGATGTGGTTAGAAAAAAATTCAATGCTCACTGGCTCACCCTGAAGCATTAGTTATAATAGGAACTAATTAGAAATAAACTAAATACTCTTTTTTTTTGTTGGATCATGTTTTTCAATGAAGAAAGAATTGACGAAGTAAATCAGGATTTATCTGTAGGAGGAATACTGTTCACCTGTTAAAACAAGGTGCTCTATCTACTAAAAGCTCAAAGATAAATTGATAAAGCAATGTGGGTGGTGGGGGAAAGTATATATGATATTAAAGCCTGTGTTAAAACTGTGTAAAAATCTGTGTGTTCATTCACACAGATTTCTATATGGAGAGACCGCAGACTATCTCTGGAAGGATAGGTAAAAAAATAGCCACGGTAATTACTGTTGGGGAAGAGAATGGCAGGATTGGGAGACAGAAGCAAATGAGAGCCTTCCTTTTCAGTGTATATATTAAAAGAGAAAAATAATTTTTTATTTTGAGATAATTGTTGATTCACAGCAGTGGTAAGGAATAATACAGAGAGATTCTGTGTATCCTCACCCAGCTACATTCAATGGTAACATTTTGCAAATGTATAATATCACAACCAGAAATTTGACAATTGATGCAGATCATCAAGCTTATTCAAATTTTATTGGTTTTACATGCACAGGTGTATGTGTATGTGTTTACATCTATGCAATTTTATCCCAGGTATAAGTTTACATAACCAATACCACAGTCATGATGGAGAACGGTTACATCACAAGGATCTCTTGTGCTTCCACCGTCCTTGCTTATCCATAGCCACCTCCCTCCTTTTCTCCTCTTCCTTACTCCTGGCAACAACTAATCTATTTTCCATATCTATGATATTACCATTTTAAGACTGTTACATAAGTGGAATAACATGGTATGTAAATCACTTTTGAAATTGGCTTTTAAAACAGCATAATTCCCTTGAGACCTATCCAAGTCATTGCATGTGTCTATTATTATATACAGCATATTGTTGGATTGTTATTTTTATCCACTTTGCAATAAACTCTGACTTTAATTGGTGTTTTAGACCATTTACATGGAAGGTATTTATTGATATGTTAGGGCTTAAGTTTGCCATTTTATTATTTGTTTTCTGTTTATTTCCTCCATTTCTCATCCTGAGGGTTACTTGAACATTTTTAGGATTCCATATATATTGATTTATAGTGTTTTTGATTGTATCACTTCATATAGTATTCTTAGTGGTTGTCCTGGGTATTACCACATACATGTATAAATTTGCAAAGTCTGTTAGTAGTATTTTCCTTTATTAACTTTTGGAAGTTAGTAATGGAACCAAACTCATAGAATGGCTATGAGGATTTTCTGGGAAAATGTATGTAAAGTTCTTCGTATCATATCCTGCACATGACAAAAACTCAAAGAAAGCATTGCTGTTATGTAACTTATCCCCCCAGTGCCTACTTTGACTCAGAGTTTGCAGTTGTAGAATGACATGGTGCCATTCCTCAGGATGAGAAACTAGTGCCCCCAGACAAGACTTTTTGTGCTTTTAATTCCTCTGATGGCATAGATGGCACCATCTTTCCACTTTGCCAACAAGGCCAGATTTTACCATATGTTTATATGTCTGGGAGTGAAAAGAGCTTCCTCCAGTCCTCATGGCTCATTTCCTATGCTTAGACTGATGGTCTTGGTATTGAAAAAAGCAAAGGGTAACAAAAAGATAGATATAGATTCATAGGCTCATACTTGGGAGGATGAAAAGATGTCAGAACTGGTGGCACTGTCCCTAGCATTAAGATACATAATCAGTCTTTTCCAACTTTCCATGCATCTTTGTTGACAGATCTTTGGCTAGAATCTCTTGCAGGGCATCAGTGACACTTAGTTATTTTATACAGGACCCAGAGTATATGTAAATGACTCTTAGAGCTGCTTTTTTTGTGTGTTTTCTGTTGTATAGAAGATCATCCAGATCTGTTAGATGAAATGTCACACAATCAGAATGTGTGAGTTTAAGTTATTCTAACCAACCAGTCCATTCTAAAGGAGATCAGTCCTGGGTGTTCATTGGAAGACTGATGCTAAAGCTGAAACTCCAGTACTTTGGCCACCTCATGCAAAGAGTCAACTCACTGGAAAAGACTCTGATGCTGGGAGGGATTGGGGACAGGAGGAGAAGGGGACGACAGAGGATGAGATGGCTGGATGGCATCACTGACTCAATGGACTTGAGTTTGAGTGAACTCCGGGAGTTGGTGATGGACAGGGAGGCCTGGCGTGCTGCGATTCATGGGGTCGCAAAGAGTCAGACACGACAGAGCAAGTGAACTGAACTGAACTGAACTGAACCATACAGAGAACACTTCCCTGAAATGATTTTTATTTTCCTTATTCCTAATTTGACACATACATTTTCAAACCAGCAGAATATTTATCATGAGACCTAAAAATATTTTCCTCCTCTTGTGGCTCTTTCCTTTATGGATTCTTATCTTCTATTTAAACAATTTCTGATTCATTTTGACTATCTGTACATTTTTTCCCTAGGGCTTTTATCTCATATATCTTGCCAGTGTCCCTAATCCCATTTCACCCTTCACTAGATCCTACTAAATCTCCCATCTTGAATTTTATTCCCAGATTAGAAGTTTGGCCACATCTCCCATTCGACTGAGCAAAACTGAAAAGAGATTAAGACTAAGGGCAGTTTAGAGTCAACAAGAACTGAAAAAAAAAAATTGCAGCTGGTGGTACCATCTGTGCTTGTCAAACTGTGGCCAAATAGTTTTCCATGGTGGAGAAAGACAGAGAATCTGATAATGGCTTTTGGTTTGAGGTTACTGAGAAATGAGGAATACTACCCTGGAGGAAGATTAAGAGAGCTGGTAGGCTGCTCGTTCTCTTTGCAACGTGTGGCTCATCTCCCAGAAAAACAGGCTTCTCCTGGCAAATGGTCAAATTTGACTTCCGAGATTGTAGAGTGGTCTCCTGTGTGTATTCCTTCTTTTGTAGTCCATCTGCAGAATTCAGTTAGTGCCAGGTGCCCAACATGGCATGGGAAAGTAGTAGAGTCATGAGGAAACAAAAACAAACAAGCAAACAAACCTCATAGAACTTAGAAAAAACTTTTAAACAAACATTTTCCAGGCTTCTGGTGATGCAGGAGCAGGAGGATGGTACAGAGTGGTAACAGGGGAGGAAGCCGGAGGATTCCTGCTGGCTGCATCCCAGGCTGTCCTCTACTGGGGAGAATCTTGAGTCTTGGATGGAGTGAAGAAGTAAGGAGCAGAGTATGGCAGCCACAAAGTATGACCACATCATCTTGGTGAAGAAAATAAATGGAAGAAGGTGATGGGGCAAGGAGGGTGTCAAATTAACCACCTGAGAAGGGCTCCTGAAAAGGAAAGAAGACTTTTGAGAATTGTTCTTTAACTGGGTAAGAAATGGAATGGGCACTTCATGAGAGAGTGAAGGATAGTGAAATGGATAATGAATGAGTGGAAGGACACTCAACCTCATTACTCATGAGGATAATGCAAATTATAACCGCGTGTGTGCGTGCTCAGTTGCTTCAGTCAAGTCGGACTCTGTGACTCTATGGATTGTAGCCTCAGGCTGCTCTGTCCATGGGCTTCTCCAGGCAAGAATACCAGAGTGGGTTGCCATGCCCTCCTCAAGGAGATCTTCTTGACCCAGGAATCGAATCTGGGTCTCCTGCATTGCCGGTAGATTCTTTACTGCTAAGCCACTAGGGAAGCCCTGATTAAAACCACAGTGAGACAAAAATATTATCAAAATGACCAAACCAAAATGACTGACAAATCCAAGTGTTAGCAAGGATATGCAGGAATTTGAACTTTTTTATGCTACTGGTGTGAAATAATTAACACAACCCCCGTGGTAAACTGTTTATCACTCGCTATTAAAATTGAACATATGCATACAGGCAATCCTTGTTTTACTATGCTTCTCTTTATTACACATTGTAGGTATTGCTTATTTTACAAATTGAAAGTTTGTGGCAACTTTATGTCAAGGAAGTCTATCGGCACCATTTTTCCAACAACATTTGTTCTCTTCTTGTCTCTGTGTCACATTTTGGTAATTCTCACAGTATTTCAAACCTTTTCTTTATTACCATTCTATTTGTTATGGTGATCTGTGATCAGTGATCTTTGATGTTACTATTATGACTCACTGAAGTCTCAGATAATGGTTAGCAATTTTTTTAACAATAAAGTATTTTTAAGTTAAGACATGTGCATTGCTTTTTTAGACAATGTTGTGCACACAATAGACCGCAAGAGAATGTAAACATAACTTTTATATGTACTGAGAAACCAAAAGATTTGTGTGACTTGATTTATTGCAGTATTTGCTTTATTGCAGTGGTCTGGAACTAAACTCCCAATATCTCTAAGGTATGCCTATATCCTATAAGCTAACAATTCTACCTTTAGATATCTATGCAAACAAAATGAGTACATGTGAGCATTGAACATCATGCATATAAATGTTTATAGCCACTTTATTCGTAAAAGCTACATTTGAGAATGATAAAAATGTCCATCAACAGTAGAGTGATTAAGCAAATTGTATATTTATATTGTGAAACACTATATGGTACTGAAAAAGAGTGAAATATGGGTGAGTCTCACATAGATGGGCTTCCCATGTGGCTCAGTTGGTGAAGAATCTGCTTGCAATTCAGGAATTAGGGTCGATCCCTGGGTTGAAAAGATCTCCTGGTTGGATGGCATGGCAACCCACTCCAGTATTCTTTCCTGGAGAATCCCATGAACAGAGAAACCTAGTGGGCTACAGTCCATGGGGTCACATAGATAATAAAAAAAGAAATCAGATGTTAAAAGCTACATACTGTGTGTTTCATTTATATAAAATTTAAATGTATATAAAACTAACCTGTGTTTGGTTTTGTGGTTGTCTTTTGGGAGCAGAGAGGACAGTAATTGAGAAAGGACCAGAGGGCTTGCTGAGGTCCTTGTAACCTTCCATTTCGTGGCTTTTGGTGGTGGTTACATAATCATGAGCAATTTGAAATAATTCAGTAGGTTATACATTTATGATTTCTGCCTTTTTCTTATTCTGTACTTTAAAAAGTTTTATTAAAGAGGAGGGGGAGGAGTATTGGATTATGTCTTACATCTCATTTGTTTACTTAGCTATTATTTATTTTTAAACTTATTTTTGTTTTTAAATGATTATATTTTTCAACTCTATTCTTTTAACTGTGCCATTGTGCCCAAACAATATCACATGGGACCTAGAATGTCTACCCTTCTGTGTAATGTGTTCAGTTGTTCCTCTTTTTGCTTTCTCCTTCCTAGCCCTTTAATACTACACACTTTCCTTCTGAGTGGTTCTCTTCTAGCAATGGAGAGTCTAGTATTAACATTTAAGCCTTCCTGAGTCAGAGTTGTTTTTGACTGCACATGAAAACTCTGCTGCCTCATCTAATACTTGTTTATTCAGATGTAAACAGACAGAATACTTAGGCCATGATATATATTTAGCATATTATGGAAGAAATACATAAGAACTTGAGTTCTGATGAGTACTAAAGAGGTAGTGGTGGTGGTTGGTCTCTAAGTCGTGTCTGACTCTTGCAACCCCATGGACTGTAGTCTGCCAGGATCCTCTGTCCATGGGATTTTCTGGGCAAGAATATTGGAGTGGTTTGCCATTTCCTTCTCCAGGGGATCTTCCTAACCCAGGGATCGAACCTGGGTCTCCTGCACTGCAGGCAGATTCTTTACCAACAGAGCTACCAGGGAAGCCTAAAATCGACTGAAAAGGCAAGCAAAGCAGAGTGATGAATAAAATTCACTAGAAATTTTGGTTGAGCCATGAAGGGCCTTTCTATAGTGGGACTTAAGGAAGATAAAACACTTGGCAATGTTTTCAGGATTATGGCATTAATATTTAAGGATTATTTTCTTGGAAGAACTACAGTGTCAAAGAAATTGTCACTATGGTAGAAGTTTTTAAACTGGGTTCCTTAGAGTTTTGGGGCTCTAAGACTGTACAACTCAGGATTGTTTATCTGTCAAAAGGAAGGTTGAGATAAAAGTAATCAGAATAGGCAGATATGGATGCATTTATTTGGAATCTACATAAAATTTGTTTGAAAATAATTTCGGCTACTAAAACCAAAAATAAAACCAAACAACACACAACATACACTCCTTTATCAAATTTTAAAGGACTTCATAGGACATTTTATGGTGATACAAGATTACCAGGCACCAGGAAAATCTAATATTATGTAACCTAAAAGCAATATATATGCACTTGCAATGCCAGGGACAAGTGTTGGAATAAAAGCACATGGAACTGGAAGTTTGGAGTAAGAGTTCCCAGGAACATTAACTAAAAGATGCCCCTGAACTAAACAATAGCTAATATGTAGAGCTCTTGACAGTGTGAATCACAACAAACTGTGGAAAATTCTTGAAGAGATGGGAGTAACAGATCATTTTACCTGTCTTCTGAGAAACCTGTATGTGGGTCAAGAAGCAACAGTTAAAACCAGACATGGAACAACAGACTGGTTCAAAATTGGTGAAGGAGTATGACAAGGCTGTATATTGTCACCCTGCTTATTTAACTTCTATGCAGAGTACATCATGTGAAACGATGAACTGGATGAATCCCAAGCTGAAATCAAGATTGCTGGGAGAAATATCAACAACTTCATATATGCGGATGATACCACTCTAATGGCAGAAAGTGAAGAGGAACTAAAAAGCCTTTTGATGAGGGCAGAAGAAGAGAACTGGCTTGAAACAACATTCAAAAAACTAAGATCATGGCATCTGGTCCCACCACTTCATGACAAATAGGGAAAAAGTGGAAGCAGTGACAGATTTTATTTTCTGGGACTCCAGAATCACTGCAGATAGTGACTGCAGCCATGAAATTAAAAAATGCTTACTCCTTGGAAGGAAAGCTATGACAAACCTAGACAGTGTGTTAAAAAGCAGAGAGATCACTTTGCTGACAATATCCATATAGTCAGAGATATGATTTTTCTAGTAGTCATGTACAGTTGTGGGAGTTGGGCCATAAGAAGTCTGAGCGCTGAAGAATTGATGCTTTTGAATTATGGTACTGGAGAGAACTCTTGAGAGTCTCTCGGACAGCAACGAGATCAAACCAGTCAATCCTAAAGGAAATCAGTCCTAAATCTTCATTGGAAGCTCTGTTGTTGAAGCTGAAGCTCCGATACTTTGGCAGCTGAGGTGAAGAGCTGACTCATTGGAAAAGATCCTGATGCTGGGAAAGATTGAAGGGAAAAGGAGAAGAGGGTGGCAGAGGAGGAGGTGGTTAGATAGCATCACTGACTCAATGGACATAAATCTGAACAAACTCCATGAGAGTGGAGGAAAGAGGAGCATGGCATGCTATAATAATCCATGGGGTTGCAAAGAGCCCAGCAGGATTTACCAACTGAACAACAGCAAAGGGATAATAATAACAGTAATATTGATTAAATATTTACTATTATTTAGTGATGTTAACTATTTTCCACAATATTTAATCCTGTAAGCAGACTGTTACAGGAGTAGCTGGTATCAGAATTATCCTTCCACTAAGAATCTGGGTCAATTACTGTTTGAAGGCTTCACAGCACACCTGAAGGGGCCAGAGGGGTCAAGACAAATGAAAAAAGGGAATGTGAGCAGATCTTTTCTGTGGCTTTTTTTCCCCCTTTTGATGCACTTGGAATACATAAAAGGGACATAGAACCAAAGAAAAAGTAGTGCCCTAGATCTCACAGGAATTTCAGTGGAACTAGGAGAGAAAAATTCATATTCAGGAGTACTGAGATAGCTGGAATATGCAGGACCAAGACACCACAGAAAAAGGAACTCAGAGAGAGCTGAGCCAGCATTCTGCATGCAACTTTCTGTAGCAATTTGTGGACTTCTGAACTATGCACACGCAGAGTGAAAAATTGAGAAGCCAAGAACGCAGCAGTTAAGAGACCAAAAGTACAAACAGGGATTTAAGCATTCCATAGAATTTAAGGGCAGAAATTAGAGTTCAGAGCAGAATCCCCAAAGAAGAAGGGCCCTGGTAAAAATGGAAACTCTCAGTTGAGACTCGGAAGAGCTAGATTCTAAAAGAAAAGAAAAACTGGAAATAGACCATTTTCTAAAATATCAAGATAATATTTCTATACTGTCTTACAGAAGAAAGTGAAGTCCTCTGTGTAGGAAGATATCATCCAAAGCTTTAACATCCTTAAATGTATAACAGTCAATGGACATGTCCAGGTATGTCAGGAAATAAGACCAAATAACTGAATTTCAAAGACAGTGATATACTACAGGTTACTGATGATTAACTAGGCTGATGGTACAATACAAGGACGTGTACTCGTCTTCTCCTATGAGAACACCAAAATTCAACTAGCTGCTGAACAACCAATGACAGGAGAATGTTGGAACCAACCAAAAAAAAGATACCCCATGTCTAAGCACAGAGGAGAAACTGCAGCAAGAAGCAACAATTAGAACTGGACATGGAACAACGGACTGGTTCAAAATTGGGAATGGAGTATGTCAAGGCTGTATATTGTCACCGTGCTTATTTAACTTCTATGCAGACTACGTCATGCGAAATGCTGGGCTGGATGAAGCACAAGTTGGAATCAAGATTGCAAAACATAAACCATGCAACACTTATCAAAAGAAAGCTGGTATAACTATACTGATATAAGATGCTGTAGATTTTAAGGAATTTAAATCATACTGAAAATGAAAGAAGCCATTTTATGGTGATGAAATGGAATTCCAGGAATTTGAAATGAAATGGAATTTGAAAGGAATTTCAATAATCTTAAAAGATATGTATTTAATAACACAAAAGGTTTGAAACAAAAACTGAAAGAAATTAGAAGTGGACAATCTGACAATCATAGTTGAAGATTTTAATATATCTTAGTCTCTCTTTAATTGTTGGCATTAGCAGACAAAAATATGACTAAGAATATATTATATTTGGAAACACAGTTAACAGATTTAACTTAAATAACATATATTGAACTCTACATCCCAAAGCTGCAAAATACACATTTTCAGATAAATATGACATGGGCGATAAAATTGATTACACACCAATTAATAAAGTAAATCTTCAACAAATTCAGTGGATTGAAGTTACATGTAGTATTTCCTCTGATCACAGTAGAATTAGGCTACAAATCATAGCAAAAAGATACCAAGAACGTACATATATCTTGCGTTGTGTTTAGTCGCTCAGTCGAGTCCACCTCTTTTCGACCCCATGGACTGTGGCCTACCAGGCACCTCTGTTCATGGGAATTCTCCAGGTAAGAATACTGGAGTGGTTTGTCATGCTCTCCTCCAGGGGATCTTCCCAACCCAGGGATCGAACTCAGGTCTTCTGCATTGCAGGAGGATTCTTTACCATCTGAGCCATCAGGGAAGCCTAAGAATACTGGAGTGGGTGGCCTGTCCCTTCTGTCGTGGATATTCTCAACCCAGGAATTGAACCAGGGTCTCCTGCATTGCAGGTGGATTCTTTACCAGCTGAGCTACCAGTGAAGCCCACATATAACCTATGACCCAGTAATTCCATTCCTGGATATATAACACAAATATGTACTTTTGGTAAGAAGGGAAATGTGCAATTATGTTCATGAAGTATAAAATAACCCTTTGTCTATCAACAGTAAAATTAAAAAATTATGTCATGTATTTATACAATGGAATAATGAATGAAACACTGCTATATGTACACAAAATGAGTCTTGTAGATGCAATGATGAGCAAACCAAGTCAGACACAAAAAAACATATCACATGTGATTCCATTTATAAATTCCAAGTGAAAGTCACTCAGTCATGTCTGACTCTTTGCAACCCCATGGACTATACAGTCCATGGAATTCTCTAGGCCAGCATACTGGAGTGGGTAGCCTTTCCCGTTTCTAGGGGATCTTCCCAACCCAGGGATTGAATCTAGGTCTCCCTCATTGCAGGCAGGTTCTTTACCAATTGAGCTATCGGGGAAGTCTATAAAGTCCAAAACAGGTAAAATTAAGCTATAATGATATGTCAGAATAGTGTTTTTCTTTTCTTACTGTATATATATAGTACTTCATTAAATGTATCTTTTAATAAAATTCCCCCCAAACAAAAAAAAACTCAAGATAAGAAAATGAAGTGCCTTCTCCCTGAAAACAGTGGGCAAACATTACAAACAGGAAATTTCTTGGGTTCCAGTTCTGTATTTTTCATGAATCCTCCTCCACCTAATAAAATGTCTTACTTTTTTTAAACCCCATTAGCATTTTCATTTATTATTTATTATGGAAATAAACATACCAGCTAATGGTATTATTTGTCTCAGATCCTTGGGGCAGCATGATGTAGTGGTTAAAGAGAAAGCCCTGGAGACAGACTATTTGGTTTAAATCTCAGTTTAATACTTGGACAAATCACTTGAACTCTCTGTGTCTTAGTTTCTTTACTGTAAAATCATGGTAGCAGTAATACCTATGTCATAGTGCTGTTTTGAGAATTAAATGAGTCAATAATTATTTCAAACAGTGTCTAGCACAAAGTAAGCACTCTATAGAAGTTTGTGATTGTCACTATAATTACCTTGGGGGATTTAACTGTTCTTTATATTTGTTTTAAATCCATCTAATACCTAGAACTGTACTCAGCAGTCAGGAAGCTGGGATTTCCGGAAAGCTAGAGGCACAATTATTTTGGGAACTGACTCTGTTTTCCGTCTATGGATGAGGATGAACTTACACTGATGACAAGGTTGGCTCATGAACCAGAAGCTTAAATAGAACAGCATAAATTAGTCTAAGTGTTAAGAATAAGATGAGAAGAATTTGTTTTCTTAATCCTGGGAGGACTCTATAACCCAGGAGAGTGTCAAGAGCAGCTTGGCGCTGTGCTAGGGACCAAACACCAAATGCAAAGACATGTGACATCAGTCCCTTCCTGAAGCACTCACCTTGCGTCCACTGCTAAGAACTCACGGCTAAGTAAGTTGGAAACTTACAGCAATGGCATGCATATATCAGTTTCTGCTAATGTGTCAGATTCCTGAACGCTGAGAATCTATGTATTTGAAAAAAAAAAAGTTTGTGATTTTAACTGAATTAAATTATATTAATTTGAACTGAACTGAATCTTCAGAGGTAGTAAGAACTAGTTGAGTGGTTTAACTCATAGACTTTGGAGTCAGATAGATTTGAATTTATCAGATATGTGAATTTTCATAAAGCATTTAATTTCTCAGGGCCTCAGCTTCCTCATTTGTAATATGTGGGCAGTGATTATAGGAACCCCACAGAGTTGTTGTAGGGATTAAAAGAGATATGTGTCTGGTACACATATTAAAAACTCAGTAAACAGCAGTTATCATTATTGTAGATGTTATTTTCTTAATTACTCTTAGCCAAGAGTCTAAAACCAAGCTGACCTGATTTATGAAAATGAGCTGTGAGCTTTCCAAATGTTTCATTTCCCTCTTTCTTAAAGTCCATTTTATTCTCCTGGTAACACTTAGTATGGATAGGGAGGGGCTATTATCTGCAATTGGCGTAGGAGATAACAGAGAGAAAGTGATTTCCCTAACAATTTCATAACTATTGCTATTAGAGATGAACCTAGAAACCAGGCCTCCTCAATCCTAGCAATGAAATTTTTATTCCTTCCTGTTTTTCTACATTCTTATCTCCAGATATCCAGTGAGAGAATAGCACCTATGCAAAGGCTTCTTGAAAGAGAGGGATATTTTCCTAAATTATTAGCACAAGAACATCCCATCTTTTCAGATGTAGTAGTTAGATGGTTGACATAAGTCAGTAGAGGTTTTTAAGAAATTTAAGAGATTTGATACAGAAGCTTCATTTAAGGATGCTCCCACTTTTAGGACCCAACATTTTCACTCTCCCACATTATAGTTCATTTTAGCCTCAACCTCTCTCTATAATGGTCTTCCATCTTTCTGAATTCTTCTTGTTCTCAGGTGAGATTTTTCTATTCTTCTGCTTCCCAGGATGGAGATGATTATCACACCATGGCTCCTACATTTGTTGCTCCTCATTTAAAACCATCAACTCAGCAATGAGTTTTTACATTGGAGCTCGGGGTTTCCTTGAAGAAAATTTAGGTCAACAGGCAAGCCACCTAAGTATTTTAAAAAACTAACATATTTCTAAGGCTGCAGGAAGCGGTCTAGAATTCTACCTTCCCTCTTAGCAGTAACTGTGAGCTTCGGAGAACAGTCTTCTTCTCTTTTTTCCCTGCAGAATCCCCCAGGGCATGGACCATTACAAAGACTCATTAAGTAGTTCCTCAGTGAATGAATGATGTTCTGACTCAGAAACCCTTCGCATTTTAGTTGATTTCCTATCTTTCGTTTCCCCTTATCCATACTTTTCAAATTTTTGGTTTAGACCCTGTTGGATGCTTTTGGAATTTTGATTATGTTAGCGAACTCAGGTCTAGCTGCTCAGTGCTCAAAAGCCAATAATTTGAGAGGCAAATATCAGCAGAAAGGAAAGGTGTTTCTAATCAGAAAAGCTGGCAGTCTAAGGAGGAGGTGGACTTGTGTCCAGAGACCAGCTCCAAAGATTCTGCTTAGCCATGACAGTTTTCAAAGGGGAAAATGGGGGGAAGAATCTCAGTGAATCATTGAGACGGGAGGCTGGGTTCTGCATCGTTCTCCATTGCATACAGACTGGTTGACTCCCTTTTCAGGTGTTATCTTGCCCAGGTGTTCTACCTGCAGGATTCTTTAGGGGACTGGTGGGAGTAATGAAGGTATGAGTCACGCAGTGGTGTCCGACTCTTTGCAACCCCAGAGTCCATGGAATTCTCCAGGCAAAAATACTGGAGCGGGTAGCCATTCTCCAGGGGATCGTCCCAACCCTGGGATCGAACCTGGGTCTCCTGCATTGCAGGCAGATTCTTTACCATCCGAGCCACCAGGAAAGTCCAATCAGAGTAGAGAGCCAATCATTGTTTCACTACTTAATTCTTCATTATTTTTATCTAGGAAAAGAACTGACAGGTTAGGTGAGGCGTGGTGTTCATTTGGGAAAGCGTAAGTCAGGAGTTAGTTTCAACTGATTAGTGATCTTATCCCTATAGTTAGGTTTTTAAGGTTAGAGTGAAATAGAAATGGATAAACAGGAAAGGGGCAAAAGAACTGCTTCCAGTTATTTGGAAAGTATGTAGAGTTGCTTTATATTCTAATTGAATTTCAAATTTCCTGGCTCCTTAAAGTATTGTCTTCTACCCGTACCCTGGTCCAAGTGTTTATGGCCATGAAGTTACCTGCTTTTGAATGTTAGATTTCTTAGTAAATGAATTAAAAATGAAGCTATTAGTTTGTCTTAATTAAATTCTAGCACTAAGTTATTAAGTTATTAATAACTGGAAAACTTCAGATATAAGTTTTCTGATGATTAAGGTCATAGGATATTCTCAAAATTGGCTTTTTGTAAGATGCTGCTTTCCATTTTCATTGCCAGAGCACATAGAATAGCATTTTGCCTCTATGAGCCATATTTGATTTCCCCTAATAAGATTTTTAATAGCCTTTTCTGACCAAACAAACAAATAAACCTGTGAACAAATGAGCACCAAATAACCTCATGTAAGCTAGCCTGTACTGGGTCTCCAGAGGAGTCTCTGGTGCTCTCTGGACCAGAAATGATGAGTTCCTTCCGACTCCTGGGCCTGCCTAATGCTATGCAGGGAGCAGGGGAGGGTTGTTCGGCTTCCCTTTTGTGCCAAGGCAACTGGAGACACTTTTAATCCACTGCATTTCAAACAGTTGCAAGCGAAGAAAAAATGTCATGGGAATATCCAGACTTGGGCAGATAACAACCCTGCTCTTTATATCCCACTTATTAATCCATAGGAAAGAAAGGGAGAAATGGTCTTTGGACGGTCAGCTATCCATGTGCAGTAGTTGGATGCTGAGCCCTTTTCAAATGTACTCAGAATAAAAATGAAACCCTACTACTTGTTTTGCCCATTAGATAGCATTATCTCCATGGAACGCCAATTCATATCTCTTTGTGCTGTGTGTGGTTCTCACATATGGGATTTTAATAACCTCCATGCTGTGCTGTGAATTTATAAGCAGGGCCGATAGAGAAAAAGCACCACAGGACTTTATTTTTTCATTATTACTCTTTTGACAAACAGGGTCTGCCTCATTTCTATAAGATTCTTCTGACAGCACGGGTAGTGTTGCGGCTAGAGGTAAAGTGTTACCATGGAAAGGAATAAGCTTTTATTTATTTGCTATCTATTTTTTCTGGGTTCCGTTTCCTACCCCAATCGTGCCTTTAGCCCCCTCTGTAATATCCTATGGCATTGTACTTGCAGCTTCAGTGAACTGATTGCTCAGAAATAGGCCCTGCTCTCCAGCTCTGTAGTTCATCTTACATTCTGATATTTTTTTCTGCAAATCCTTTTAAATGTGGTTGCATTTCTCCTCCATACAGTTCTGCAAGTCACAAAAACCTGTTTAGTATGGTGGGTAGGAGAGCAGATTCTGTAGCCAACTAGTCCTGGATATGAATGCTAGCTTTTCTCTCAGATCCTGGGAAAAAAAGTATTTGAATTATTTTAATTCATTTATAAAATGGTAATGATACACCTTCCTCCTAAGGTTGATGGGATAGATAATTGGTATTTTATTTATGAGCTGTTTAGCCCAATATTTGACAGAGTGTTAATAGAAGTTGCTATTATTGTTATTATTCATTTAACAAATATTTACTGATTGCTACTAGATGGCAGACACTATTTCAGATGCTGGAGTTATACAAAGAACAAAACAAATACCTTGCTTTTATAAAACTCACTGATTAATAATCATTAAAACTGCAATTGAATATTACACTTTATACTCTTTTCAAATAACACTTAAAATCTGCCTTTTTCTTTTCTTAAATGTTAAGGTTAAAATTGTTTTATAGTCTTATGTATTGATGAATAATCCTACTGTATTGTTAGTTTTTATTTGTCTTGCTTTCAAACCCCTCTTCTGTTTTCATGTTTTATCCATCTGAACTGATCTGTTCAACCAAGAAAAAGAAAATCCTGTGATTCTGGATTCTCTAGCTATTATAACCTTTTTATTACAGATTCAAGTCTGTTTTAGATTCAATCCCTCTAACTCAATATGGTACTTTATCTGAAATTTCATATTAGACTTCTTGGATGTTACAGTAAAATGTAGGTTAAAAAAGCAAGTTTTGAAAAGTGAAGGAGAGGAAAGAGCTCAGGAGCAAAATCCTCACATATCTTTATCAAGACAGTGTCTCACAGAGCTGAGTGGGCATCTGTTTATAGGTATGTTTTGATATATGTGCACACATGCTTATGTACATAAGGACATTTATTTGTGTGATTTAGACACTGAGTACATTTTATATTGTTTCCCAGTTCAATAAGTAGTTGGTGAACTGTATATCCCAGTAGTACCAGAGTTCTCCACATTGTTGGAGAATCCTCAGAATTCACTGCACTCAAAAAAAAATTGAAGACTTACTTTTTAACAAATCTAAATAAAGCAGAACCCTATTTAACACTGATGTTGGGTAATGGTGTTAAAACTACCCTATCAGTAAACATCACAGATAACCAGTGTGATATTTACAGTACATCTGAGTCTGTTTTCATGAATTCAAATATTTATTAACACCTGCTCTGGGCAAGCAGCTTGTTTGTGTTGTTGATGCAGAGACAAATAGATTGTTCTATTCCTCCAAGAAATTGAGGGTCAAACAGGAGAGACTGACAATAAATGAGCAAATGGATTCATAAGCACATAAGTAAACTTATGGGAGTATCTCTGAGGGTGCAATACTGTGTGCTATGAAAAGCTCTAATGGAGAGGATTTACTTTGACTAGATGGCTGGTCAGGACAAGACTTCTTTGAGAAGCTGACATTTAAGCTAAGTCCTGCTTGATGAGAAGGTACCTGCAAAAATAGCAAGGGACATGGAGGGCAAATATTCCAGGACAAAAAGAAACAGAATAGTCCAACTTTTGAGACTGAGATGAGAATATGACCTGGTCAGGAAACTTACAGAAGTTAAGTTTGCTGGCTGATTATGACTGGAGCCTAAAGCCATGTGAATAGTTTGGAGTTTATTCTACATGCAGTATGAACTTTGTTGATCTGGGGGTTAAACGAAATACGAAACCATGGAAAACGAAATAATACGTCTCCTTAAGGAGACATTTCAAATAATGCCAGCTGACAGTGTCTTGCTTTACGTAGTTCGTGTTTGGATTCAGTTACTTTCACGGGCCCATGTGTCTTTTGAGAGTGTAATACGGATTCTCAAGCTCAGGATCTCCATGTTTATTTTGAATGCTAATTACCACAAATATGTTTTTAATTGGTAACTATATCTTAGCACACTTCATTACACTTAACCTTTTAGATCATTTTTAATTCATCCTGTTAAAAAGTGTTTTCTATTTAGAAAGTATGGCACACATCGACCACATTTTAATTACTTTTTTTCTGGAAGACATTTGTGTTGGACAGAATTTATCTGTCAAAGAGGAAATGAAAAAAATGATCATACTTTGACAAAATAATGAAAATAAGATCAAATGCCAAACATCCCAATGCATTTATTTACTCGATGATTTAGTATTCTGTTTTTACATGTGTAATGTGTGCGCTTAATCTCTCAATCTCTTTGCAACCCTGTGGATGTAGCCCGCCAGGCTCCTCTGTCCGTGGGGATTCTCCAGGCAAGAATATTGGAGTGGGTTGCCATGCCCTCCTCCAGGGGATTTTCCTAACCTAGAGATCGAACCCAGGCCTCCCACATTGCAGGTGGATTCTTTACCATCTGAGCCACCAGGGAACCATTCTGGTTTTACATAATACTGTTTGTACATTCAGCTTAACTTTTTGGCACTGTTTATTAAGAATGTATATAATTTAATTTTTTGCAATAGCCAATGATTTAACATAGCTGGATATTTGCTTTCTCTCCCATCACTGGTCTGCTACCACTTCCTATCATTATATCATACTGACCTTTAATCCAGTCTTTACATACAAAATCAGTTTTATGTACGATTCATATTTTAATGGGTTTTGATAGATTTCCCTGTGCTCATTTATTTCTAGAAATAATTTATTATTTATATTGTTTTCATGGTACTTTTTTTCTCTGTTTCATTTTGTTTTGGAGGAACCACCTTGTATTCTAACAAACAATTCTGTGTTGGGTATACATGAATTTTAGAAACGTTGTTCCATATAAATAAATATTGATTATTCTTTCTACCTGTATCTGCAGCTTTTATTATCTTTAATCTCCACATTTAAAAAAAAATTTTTTTTAAGGAATTTATTGAATTAGATGAGAAGGACTTTGGTGTTAACTAACAGAGATGGCTGCTCCTCTCTGGCATCTACATTATCGATAATTTATTGACTACTGAACTTCTATAACACTAGCATCCATCAAATTTCAAAACTTAGCTATGATTTATTAAAGATTCTGCTACTGGTAATCAACCTTTTAGCTAATGGAGCATATACTGGGTTTTTGCACAGAGAAGGATGGTTCCCTCCCAAGGGGTTTTGGCTCCAATGACGAAGTGTTGCTTTGTGGCTTTGGCAGCCATCAGAGGAGCCCGGCTGCTGGGAACTGAAATGTTCAGAGCTTGCCAGCCCCAAACCACTGTGTTCTTCACAGCTCTCTAGTGCCAGGAATCTGTGTGCCAAGGAAATAGAAACCTGTCTAGAAAATAAACTGTTTCCCTTGACTTTTCCTCTAGGAAGACTAGGAGAGGCTGAACCTATAAGTTGCTTTATGATTAAAAAAGAACTTAGGACTTTACTTTGGAAGTTTAATACTACAATTTCATACAGAAACAAAATGGTGCATTATTTATGCTCCCCCAAATTATTTTATTCCCAATTATCAAAATATCTGTTAACTTTTTAAGTGATTAATAAAATGGTGGTAGTGGTAACAGTTATTTCAGCTCTTGTACTAAGGCAGTCCCTGTGTGTGAAAGGCCTGAAGTGTAAATGGTGATGTGAGCCTGTGACTGGGTGGAAATTATTCCAGCAGGGTGATTGTATATAAATGAATATGGGTTATATGGGCAGGTAATGCTTATGATATTGGTAGCATGTAAATTCACTAGCTAACAAAACCTTTTGCAGGACTGTGCATTCTTTAGAAATAAATCACAAAGCTATTTGGAATATACATGTTTGACCTATAACATTGGAATTGACTTCACTCGCTTTTAGTCAACTGTCCCTGTCTCTTATTTCCTCTTTTTCTATTATTTCCTGTTTCTCCTTCAGTACATACTCTTCTCCATCCAGTTTTCATCAGAAGGAAAGTTTTCTACTTAATCTAGCACAAGACTGAGATGTAAATGTGGGATACTATGACGTTAGGGCTTGAGCTACGTTAAGTACTAGTATTGTTCTAAGAGGGTAGACTCTTGTGAAAAATTGGTGAAACTTGGAGCACAGAAAAGATTAAATTCGTAGCATTTGTATGGCTTAATTTTATTAGACTTATTGATAAACAGTTATTAGGATTCCTTGATTTCTTTTAGACCTGAGATTTTCAACCTCAGCAGTATTGACATTTCAAAAGAAAGTTGAAAGTGAAAGTTGCTCAGTCATGTCCAACCCTTTGTGACCCATGGACTATACAGTCCCTGGAATTCTCCAGGCCAGAATACTGGAGTGGGTAGCCTTTCCCTTCTCCAGGGGATCTTCCCAACACAGGGATCAAACTCAGGTCTCCCGCATTGCAGGCAGATTCTCCACCAGCTGAGATACAAGGGAAGGCCAAGAATACTGGAGTGGGTATCCTATCCCTTCTCCAGGGGATCTTCCCAACCCAGGAATCGAACCAGAGTCTCCTACATTGGAGGCGGATTCTTTACCAACTGAGCTATCAGGGAAGCCTTGATATTGGGCTTGCTATATGGCTTCCCTTGTGCCTCAGTTGGTGAAGAGTCCATCTGCAATGTGGGAGACCTGGGTTTGATCCCTGGCAAGAATACTGGGGTGTGTTGCCATTTTCTTCTACAGAGGATCTTCCTGACCCAGGGATCAAACCCATGCCTCCTGCATTGGCAGGCGGATTCCTTACCACTGAGTCACCTGGGAAGCACATTAAGTATAGTTTTGTTTTTTTTTTTAATCTGTTTTTAAAGACTGTATTTCCCCCATTTATCTCATTATTTCTAACAGCATTTCAAATTCAAAAGCTTATGTCCAATGTTAACAAAGCCTGAACAGATAGAAAGTAAACATCTTCCTTTTTATCAGATAAGATGTCCAGCAATGAAAAAGGATTAGCTTCCAAACTATACAAGCAGCTCGTACAACTCAATTCCAGAAATACAAACAACCCAATCAAAATGTGGGGAAAAGACCTAAATAGACATTTCTCCAAAGACACATACAGATGGCTAACAAACACATGAAAAGATGCTCAACATTGCTCATTATTAGAGGAATGAAAATCAAAACTGCAATGAGATATATCACCTCACACCAGTCAGAATGGTCATCATCAAAAAGTCTACAAACAATAAATGCTGGAGAAGGTGTGGAGAAAAGGGAATGCTCTTGCACTGTTGGTGGGAATGTAAATTGATACAGCCAGTATGGAAGACAGTACAGAGATCAGATCTGATCTGATCAACCTAGTGGGGTGGGATGGGGAGGGAGATGGGAGGAAGGTTCAAAAGGAAGGGGATATATGTATCAGTTCAGTTCAGTTCAGTCACTCAGTCGTGTCCGACTCTTTGTGCCCCCTTGAATCACAGCACGCCAGGCCTCCCTGTCCATCACCAACTCCCGGAGTTCACTCAGACTCATGTCCATCGAGTCAGTGATGCCATCCAGCCATCTCATCCTCTGTTGTCCCCTTCTCCTCCTGACCCCAATCCCTCCCAGCATCAGAGTCTTTGCCAATGAATCAACTCTTCGCATGAGGTGGCCAAAGTATTGGAGTTTCAGCTTCAGCATCATTCTTTCCAAAGAAATCCCAGGGCTGATCTCCTTCAGAATGGACTGGTTGGATACCAATGGCTTATTCATGTTGAGGTTTGACAGAAAACAAAATTGTACAAAGCAATTATCCTTCAACAAAAAAATAAAAAGGAAAAAAATCTGTTTTTAAAGACTAGATTTCCCCAATTTATCTCATTATTTCCAACAGTATTTCAAATTCAAAAGCTTATGCCCAATGCTAACAAAGCCTGAAGAGATAGAAAGTAAGCATCTTCCTTTTTATTAGATAAGATGTCCAGTAATGAAAATCCCTGGATATAAAGAACTTGTTAAGATATATTATGTCAGATGAAAGTGCTATGTTAATAACTGATTGTTATTCTTAGCATGGATATTTTATTTTAGAAAAATGGATAATTAGCATTTTGGCTTATCACTTTGTCTCCATGAATACAAATAATTTGATAGACAGGCAACCAAGAGAGGCTTCATTAAATAATAGGTCTAATCATTCTGGGACTAAAGTAAATTAGAGGTTAGACTTCCAGCTTGAGAGTTGGAACTCAGAGTTTGGTGGCAATGTCATCTCATTCATCCAGGATATTTTTGTGGATCAAACTCATGTTGCAGTCAAAAACAAGAGCACAGGTCAGCTGGCTAGAAATAACAGTCAGAATTCAGCTTGGGAAGCCATAGTCTACACTGCATTTAACTTGCAGCTGGATAATTGCAAGAACACATTCAAAGCATAACTGCAAGTCCTGTGGTGTTTGGACTTAGCACCTTCAATTTCTGAATAATGGTCCATTATTGATGTGGGAATATTAGAAAGTTTTTCAGGGGAAAAAAATATCAACCTGGAACCATTCCCCTTTGCATACATTATACACTTTACTGCCATCTGTGGTTATCCATACTACACATAAAACCTAACTAGTTTTCCAAAAAGACTACAAATAACACTTTATTTTTTTGAGAACAGTCTTCCTAACATCCAGCCAAGAATCTATTTTGAGATTAATTAAAAAATAGTTTAACTTATCCTTTTGTTTAAGAAACAAAGCCCAAGGTGTTTGATTTGGGACTATCTGATTGTCACTCAGAGGAGACAGACAACCATTAATGGAATTTTCCTGGCCTTGGTCGTCTTTTGAAGCTTGCAGTGCAGTCTTAAGAATGGGTCAAAATTGTTACTTAGATTTCCTCTGTGGGACAGTGGGAGAACTCGGGTCTGAGAAATTATTCTCATCATGAATGGAGAATGATTTTATTCACCATTCATACTCCACATACATGATCCAACTCACACAGAAGCCTTCACTCTGTGTGTCCTTAAGTTGCATCTGACATTTTACCTCCTGATGTTTTCTAAGTAGCATTTTTGTACCAAGCAGACTTGTGTGGAAAAAAAAAAATGAAGGTAACAAGTGTACGATGCTTCTGAATCACATTTATATTTATTCCTAACATCTTCTCAGAAAAATAGCAAAGCACAAAGCCCAAACAGAAGTATTTTATAAGTTCTGAAGGGAATCCTCATATGATATAATGCAGGAAATAAAAAGCCCGTATTTCCCCTTGAAAATGTGTGCATGTGTACTTTTATTTATTAATCACAAGATTTGTTATTGATGCATCTCTTAGGTGAGAAACTTCTTTCACCTAAGAAAGGTGAAAAAGTGAAAATGAAATTGTTAGTTGCTCAGTCGTGTCTGACTCTTCGTAACCCCATGGACTATAGCCTACCAGGCTCCTCTGTCCATGGAATTCTCCAGGCAAGAATACTGGAGTGGGTTGTCATTCTCTTCCCCAAGAGATCTTCTTGATGCAAGGGTTGAACTCAGGTGTCCTGCACTGCAGGCAGATTCTTTACCATCTGAACCACGGAAGCCCTCTAAGAAGGGTGGATCCTGATAACTAGACAGTATTTAGGGGACTGGGGAGTGGTAGATGTGAGCATTCAAGCTTGAAGGAACCCAGAGAAATACACTGCTTTGTAAAAAAAAAAAAAAAAAAAAAGGAGATATATTGGACTTCTTTGGTAGTCCAGTGGTTAAGAGTTTGCCTGCCAATGCAGGAGATATGGGTTCAGTCCCTGGTCAGGGAAACTTACACATGCCACAGGGCTGTGCCACAGCTACTGAAGTCCACGTGCCTAGAGCTTGTGCTCTACAACAAGAGAAGCTGCCACAATGAGAAGCCCTGCTGCTAAGTTGCTTCAGTTGTGTCTGACTCTGTGTGACCACAGAGATGGCAGCCCACCAGGCACCCCCATCCCTGGGATTCTCCAGGCAAGAACACTGGAGTGGGTTGCCAGTTCCTTCTCCAATGCATGAAAGTGAAACGTGAAAGTGAAGTCGCTCAGTCGTGTCTGACTCTTAGCGACCCCATGGACTGCAGCCTACCAGGCTCCTCCATCCATGGGATTTGCCAGGCAAGAGTACTGGAGTGGGGTGCCATTGCCTTCTCCAAATGAGAAGCCCATGCACTGCAAATAGACAGTAGCCTCCCCTACTTACTGCAACGAGAGAAAGCCCACACGCAGCAATGAAGACTCAGTGCAACTAATAAAAAAATAATTTTTGTAAAAAGTGGAGAGATATAGAGTCTAGGGTATATTGTTTGAAAGAAATGAAAATCTGGAAGGGGAGAACCTTTTCCATATTCCCAAACCATTTTCAACTAAATTTCTATTGTCCAGATAAAGTCTGTTTTGTTTTTTTTTTTTTACTTTTGATGACTAGTTGTATTGACTTTTACTCAGGTTTGCCATAGGGCAAATACAGAGGTTGCTCATGGATAACTAATAAATGAGTTGCACAAGTTAAGAAACGGAGTCAAGAGTTGAAAAATCTTTGCTAAAGTACACAGATAGAAAAGATCAGAGAGGGAGTTGAATGCAAGTCTGATGAAAAGTCAATGCTTAATTTTATTCTACTATGCTGCTAGGAACTGGTTCCATTACAATTTTCCTAAAGCAGCTTAAATTTTTTAAGATGAGCTAGAAGCAGAATATGATTAAAGGTTGATGGTATTGAAGTAACTCTATAAAATTATATACATTTATATATAAATGTTTGTATATTAAACTTTCAAAGTCCTGATATTAATGGCTTTTATTTTAAATTATGTCTTCCTTGTTTAACCCATTTTGGAAAAATGGTTTATAGGCAAATGTATGCTTTTGGAACCAAAAAGGTATAGAAATGATATGGCCATGGTATCATAAACTTTTTGTCTCCTGTAACAAGAAATAAACATTTAGTTGGAGCAAATCCCATATTTTGAAGTGTCACCTACACTTTGCCTATTATAAAATTAGCACGTGTTTGTTTACACATACACAAGACATTTTCATAAAAATTAGAACTAGAAAAATCATTTGACTTTTCACATCTTCCCTCTCTGCCTCACCTGCCTCATTTCCCCAACCTTCTACTCCCCACCAAATGAATTATATGATACTGAAAGTTTATCTGTTTTTATGATAATCTGCATGCCAGTGTGCTAAGTTGCTTCAGTTATGTCCATCTCTTTGGGATCCATGGACTGTAGCCTGCCAGGCTCCTCTGTGGGATTCTCCAGGCAAGAATACTAGAGTGGGTTGCCATGCCCTCCTCCAGGGGATTTCCCAACCCCGGGATCAAATCCAAGCCTCTTATGTTTCCTGCACTGACAGGTTGGTTCTTTACCATTAGAGCCACCAAGGAAGCCCTATGATAATACATTTCTACCTAATTCATTAGATTGCTAATTAGGCCCTGTGTCTCAGAAATGCAGCTACAGCCTTGAGCCCAGGTCTGAGGCAGGGATCCTGGAAGGAGGATTTGAATGTTACTTATAGCATGTGGCAACGACTCTTGCAAGGTTCAGATTTCCTTCTTTTAAGGTAAAAAGGAAACCCATTCTCTTCATGGCCTATCAATAAACTTATATTGTAAGTGAAACAAAAGTTAAAAATTTGTTTCCATTTTTCATTGGCTATTTTATGGCAATTGATATGGTTTCACTTGAGGGCTCTTTTTTTCAGCTTTAAAATATGTAAGGTTGCTACAATATTCAATGCCTATGAGATGCTCAGATGGGGATTTTCAGATGGCGCTAGTGGTGAAGAATCCACCTGCCAGTGCAGAAGAAGTAAGAGAAGCCAGTTTGATCTCTGGGTTGGGGAGATCCCCTGGAGGAGGAAATAGCAACCCACTCCAGTATTCTTGCCTGGAGAATTCCATGAATAGAGGAGCCTGGCAGGCTGCAGTCCATCAGGTTGCAGAGTGGAACATGGCTGAAGCGACTTGATGTGTCTGCACAAGCAGGAGATGCACAAATTGATTTTTATCAAAATGATCTCATGGAGAATTCTAAAATCTGGTTGTGTAGATTTTAGGGAAGACACTAAGAAAGTCTGAAATCTGCTCTTAAAACTGTGGCCAAGATGTACCATAGTTTTCAACTAAGTATTCTGGTTTACTCATCCTTCTAGTAATTGTTTGTTTATTGTCGTCATTTGATCTTTTGAGGCCTGAGTGGAGTCTTTAGTTTGTCTGGTTTCTACAATCCTGGGTCCTAGAAGAGTGGTAATTTTCACTTTTAGCTAATTGCTATGCTTTACATGGTTGTGCATTTTAGAAAACCACTGCATTAATGCACTAAAATACTGTGGGCTCAGTCATTTCATTTACTGGGTCAATAACCCATGATATCTAGAAGAAGATTTAAAATAGTTTAAAAATAATTATTCAAACAAGAAAGGGATTTCCAATTATAATTACCATAGCAATAAAGGAAAAAGAGACTCCAAAGCAAGCATAAATATTATATTTAATCTTAATATCAGATTCTTTAACTCAAAGGGTTTAGCTTGTCCAATAGTAGATTACAAGACCTTAGATCTGAAATAAACTTCTGCAAATATCTAACATGGGTATAGAAACTAATACAATTATGTAAAGTTTAAAAATAAAATAAAATTAGAAAAAAAAAAAGAAATTCAAATGCTTATTTTTCTTAAAAACTACATATCATTCTGTATCCAGACAGCTTATTCATTCTCATATCAGGTGCTGATTTTTCTTAGGGCATTCATAAATTTCATATTCAGTTTTTTCCCTAGGTATTTTTCATGTTGGTTGCTACTGTATATTAGAGCTTTTTTTAATTCTAATTTTGTTTTTCCTGATGATGCTATTGGTCATTTTGTACATTTGTGGCTACAAGTTTTTCTAATTCTGCTGTTAGTTCTAATTGTTTTTCTCTGATTAATTGTGCTTGTAAGAAAGATTATCATATCATCTACAAATAATGATGATTTTTCTCTTCTGTTCCAGTATTATACCTCCCCAACCCTGCCTCTGGGCTTCAGTTATTTCAGTGAACTCCAGTTACTTTGCTCAACTCCAGAACAATGTGAAATAATTATGATATCAGTGGGCATTCACATTTTGTTCCCAGCCCTAACAAAAAACATATCTTGTGCAGAGTTTCCATACTATTTTCCAAATTCTTACCCAATAAAATATAAATCAGTTTCCTACCAAAAAAAAAATGAGATGAGGTTTCCAAATAAATTTCTGAAACTGAATTAAACAAAATGAGACAGGTTTTCCTAGTGAATGACTTTATATAAACTTTAGTATTTAATATGCATTGGCAATCTTCAAGAGGTGGAGAATGTATGTGACATTTCTCAGCATGTCCTGTGCTGTGTTTAATCTTTCAGTCATGTCTGACTCTTTGTGACCCCATGGACTATACCCTGGCCATGCTGCTCTGTCCATGGGGATTCTCCAGGCAAGAATACTGGAGTGGGTTGCCATGCCCTCCTCCAGAGGATCTTCCCAACCCAGGAATCCACCTCGGGTCTCCTTCATTGCAGGTGGATTCTTTACCAGATGAGCTACCAAAGCACTGTTTTTGAAGACCATTGGCTCAGATCATGAACTCCTTATTGCAAATTCAGACTTAAATTGAAGAAAGTGGGGAAAACCACTGGACCATTCAGGTATGACCTAAATCAAATCCCTTATGATTATACACTGGAAGTGAGAAATAGATTTAAGGGACTATATCTGATAGACATAGTGCCTGATGTCTATCAAAATCAGGACAGAGGTTCATGACATTGTACAGGAGACAAGGATCAAGAGCATCCCCCAAAAAAAGAAATGCAAAAAAGCAAAATGGCTGTCTGAGGAGGCCTTACAAATAGCCCTGAAAGTGAAAAGCAAAGGAGAAGAGGAAAGATATACCCATTTGAATGCAGAGTTCCAAAGAACAACAAAGAGAGATAAGAAAGCCTTCCTCAGTGATCAGTACAAAGAAATAGAGGAAAACAATAAAATGGGAAAGACTAGAGATCTCTTCAAGAAAATTAGAGATACCAAAGGAACATTTCATGCAAAGATGGGCACAATAAAGGACAGAAATGGTATGGACCTAACAGAAGCAGAAGATATTAAGAAGAGGTGGCAAGAATACACAGAAGAACTGTACAAAAAAGACCTTTACCACCTTTTAGTCACGATGGTGTCAATCACTTCAATCACTCATCTAGAGGCAGACATCCTGAAATGTGAAGTCAAGTGGGACTTAGGAAGCATCACTATGAACAAAGCTAGTGGAGGTGATGGAATTCCAGTTGAGCTATTTCAAATTCTAAAAGATGATGCTGTGAAACTGTTGTACTCAATATGCCAGCAAATTTGGAAGACTCAGCAGTGGCCACAGGACTGGGAAAGGTCAGTTTTCATTCCAATCCCAAAGAAAGGCAATGCCAAAGAATGCTCAAACTACTGCACAATTGCACTCATCTCACATGCTAGTAATGTAATGCTCAAAATTCTCCAAGCCAGGCTTCACCAATATGTGAACCATGAACTTCCTGATGTTCAAGCTGGTTTTAGAAATGACAGAGGAACCAGAGATCAAATTGTTGACATCCGTTGGATCATCAAAAAACCAAGAGAGTTCCAGAAAAACATCTACTTCTGCTTTACTGACTATGCCAAAGCCTTTGACTGTGTGGATCACAATAAACTGTGGAA
>NW_011494954.1:6058996-6065338 GCF_000754665.1 Bison bison bison | reverse complement strand
GGGAGAAATATCAATAACCTCAGATATGCAGATGACACCACCCTTATGGCAGAAAGTGAAGAAGAACTAAAGAGCCTCTTGATGAAGGTGAAAGAGGAGAGTGAAAAAGTTGGCTTAATGTTCAACATTCAGAAAACAAAGATCATGGCATCTGGTCCCATCACTTCATGGCAAATAGATGGGGAAACAGTGGCAGACTTTATTTTTCTGGGCTCCAAAATCACTGCAGATGGTGATTGCAGCCATGAAATTAAAAGACACTTACTCCTTGGAAGCAAAGTTATGACCAACTTGGATAGCGTATTAAAAGGCAGAGACATTACTTTGCCAACAAAGGTCCATCTAGTCAAGGCTATGGTTTTTCCAGTAGTCATGTATGGATGTGAGAGCTGGACTATAAAGAAAGCTGAGCATGGAAGAATTGATGCTTTTGAACTGTGTTGTTGGAGAAGACTCTTGAGAGTCCCTTGGACTGCAAGGAGATCCAACCAGTCCATTCTAAAGGAGATCAGTCCTGAGTGTTCATTGGAAGGACTTATGTTGAAACTGAAACTCCAATACTTTGGCCACCTGTTGCGAAGAGTTGACTCATTTGAAAAGACCCAATTGCTGGGAAAGATTGAAGGCGGGAGGGGAAGGGGACGACAGAGGATGAGATGGTTGGATGGCATGACTGACTCAATGAACATGAGTTTGAGTAAACTCTGGGAGTTGGTGACGGACAGGGAAGCCTGGCGTGCTGCAGTCCATGGGGTCGCAAACAGTCAGACATGACTGGGCGACTGAACCGAACTGAACTGAACTAACTACCGTCTTACAACACGTGACTGCTACTCTGATAGGGCACTGTTCACTGTGCTTTTGGTTTCAGAATGATGGTCCTTATCACATTAAAAAACATCCTGTGTGGATGTACTAGTTACTCAGTCCAATTGTGTCCAACTCTTTGTGACCCCATAGACTGTAGCCTGCCAGGCAAGAATACTGGAGTGGGCTGCCATTCCCTTCTCCAGGGGATCTTCCTGATCCAGGGATGGAACCCCGGTCTCCTAAATTGCAGGCAGATTCTTTACCATCTGAGCTACCAGGGTAGGCCTTTTAAAAAATCCTATTTCTAGATTACTAAGAGTGTTATATAAATAGAATCTTTTACTGTGTGTTCCTTTGTAGCTGGCTTTTGCGCTATATAATGTTTTTAAGATTCATTCATGTTCATTTGTTTTCGATTAGATAGTATTCCTTTGTACAAGTTTGTTGATGAAAATTTGTGTTATTTGCATTTAAAGGTGTTATAAAAAGCGCTTCTCTGAATATTCTTGTAAATGAATCCTGGTACAAAAAAGAATGCATTTTCATAGCATATACCTAGCAGGAAGTAGAATTTCTGGATTTAGGGTATATACATATATTCAAGTATATAGGATCAAGCTACAGTTTCACAGTCTTATCAGTTATTGCTTGAGATTACCTGTTACTATACATAGGGATTGGGGGCAGGAGGAGAAGGGGATGACAGAGGATGAGATAGCTGGATGGCATCACTGATTCGATGGACCTGAGTCTGAGTGAACTCCGGGAGTTGGTGATGGACAGGGAGGCCTGGTGTGCTGCGATTCATGGAGTCGCAAAGAGTTGGACACGACTGAGCGAATGAACTGAACTGAACTGAACTGATACAGTCAGACATTTTAATTACAGGCACCCTGGTATATGTGCAAGTACCTCTCATTGTTTTAATTTGCATTTTTCTGATTACTTCTGATAGGAACCTTTTCTTATATTTGTTTGCTATTTGAATTTCCTCTTTTATGTAATGACTGAATTTTTGTAGTCTTTCAATTGCTTTGGCTGTCTACTGTCTTTTATTATTAATTTGTATGAATGCATTATATATTTTGTGTGTTAACTCTTTCTAGGATACACACACACACACACACACATGCATGCGTGCACCTCAAGGAGAGGGAGAAAATATATACAGTGGAAAGCATATACAACAAGAAGCTGGAGGTACCAACCCTCCATACAGTTGAAAATTCAGGCTTAATTTATAATCTGTTCTCCAAAGACATGGTTCCTCCATATTCCTGGGTTCACATCTGTGGATTCCACCAACAGTAGACCATATAGTACTGTAGCATTTACTGTTGAAAAAATAATCCCTGGGTAAGTAGACCCTTGCAGTTCAAACCTGTGTTGTTCAAGGGTCAACTGTATAAATTTCTCTGTGGCCTGCCTTTTCACTCTTTAGTGCCATATTTTGATGAACAGCTGTTCTTAAGTTTAACATAGTTTATCAATCTCTTTCCTGTGGTGCTTTTTTGTCTTAGGAAAAAATTTCCTATTCTGATATTATAAAATTTTTCCTCGTTTTTTTTTTTTTCCTTAAAGCTTATTGTTTTGTCTTTCAGATATAGGTTTCCAGTTCACCAGAAACAGATTTTTTCATATAATTAAGGGTCTAGATGTACTTTTTTTCTATAAAATTATCCAGTCTTTCCAGCTCCACTTTTTTTAAAGCCTGACTTTTTTCTCCACTTCTCTTCTTGGTGCTTTCATCACAATTTTGTGGGCCCTATACTGTGTTCCTTGGGTATTGTTGTTTATCCCTGTGCCAGTGACAACAACCTTGAATCTATAGATCCATTTGAGGAGAATGTACATCTTTACTTACTAAGTTTTCTATTCTATGCCCATGTTATAACCCTCCATTTATGTAGAGTTTTGAAAACATTTTTTGATAAATTTTGGTTATTTTCTCCACAGAGGTCTTGCCCATATTTTATGAGGGTTATTCCTAGGTATTTTATATTTTGATGTAATTGTAAATGCTTTACTTAAAATCTTTTTTTTTTTTTTTAGTTTTCTTTTTTTTTTTAATTTAATTTTATTTTAAAACTTTACAATATTGTATTAGTTTTGCCAAATATCGAAATGAATCCACCACAGGTATACATTTGTTCCCCATCCTGAACCCTCCTCCCGCCTCCCTCCCCATACCATCCCTCTGGGTTGTCCCAGTGCACCAGCCCCAAGCATCCAGTATCGTGCATTGAACCTGGACTGGCAACTCATTTCATACATGATTATTATTGCTGCTGTATTGAAATACAATTGATTTGCATTCTAATTTGTATCTAACTCTGATAAAAATGATAACAAACTATAGGTGGATACCATTTTAGGGGAGGAAAATTTTTCCCTTCTTTCTAGGTTCTTTGGCCAGACTAATAATTGAACTGATATAAGACAAATTAACAGGAGAAAAGCAAACTTAATTTTGTACATATAGCAGTTCATAAAAATATGGGAGTCAAAGAAGTGACCAAAGGAGTCAGCTTTTATACCTTTTAGAAAAAATAACAATGAATTTCTTAAGTAGCTTTAATTCAAAATAATCAGAATGCCAAGTGGCATATTTTGGGGTGATTTGCCCTAAACACATCACCATTGTCATCTGTGAATAATTATATTTTTGTTTCTTCTTTCTCAATCCTTATATAGTTTTCACTATTTTGCTTCAATGGCTAGGACATCAGCATAATATTGCATAACAATGTTGATAGTGGAAATCCCAATTTCAAAGAGTCAGCTTCCAGCATTTTACTATTAAATATGAAGTGCAGTTTTGCTATAGAATTTTTGTTTTGTAGAAACATTTCATTAGGTTAAGGAATCTCCCTGTAACTTTCCCTTAACTGAGTTTTTAATCATTAGTTGGTGTTGAATTTTATCAAATTCTTTATCTGCATCTACTGAGATGACCACATGATCATATGATTTTTCTTTTGAGGTGATCATATGATTTTATTATTAATGTTGCAAGTTATATTGATTTTTCTTTCTAATACTTTTATTATGAAAAATTCCATATGAGTTGCAAGTTTCACTGAACATCATTTTTACTTGAAATAACAGCCAAGCTTCATAACAGCCAGATTATGAATATTCAGATTTAGGTATTTGGCAGACATTTTCTCACATGAATGAAATGAGCTTGTCACTTCAAGAAAATAACAGGCAGCATATTTAGCTAATGACAAGAATTGAACTTTCAAGTCAAAATTAGCATTTTGAAAAATTTCTATTTTTCACCTTCAGCTTTCTGGTTTTCCAAAACCTAAAGGCTTTTCTGATGAATTCACTGGTAATATCAATTAATGTGTTTAAAATATACATTAGAAAATATCAGTGTTTCAAATATCTGCATAACTTGAGGCTAAGTCGCTTCAGTCGTGTCTGACTCTGTGTGACCCCATAGATGGCAACCCTCCAGGCTCCCCCGTCCCTGGGATTCTGCAGACAAGAACACTGGAGTGGCTTGCCAATTTACCTTCTCCAATGCCTGAAAGTGAAAAGTGAAAGTGAAGTCGCTCAGTCCTGTCCAACTCTTGGTGACCCCATGGACTGCAGCCTTCCAGGCTCCTCCGTCCATGGGATTTTCCAGGCAAGAGTACTGGAGTGGGGTGCCATCGCCGTCTCCACTGCATAACTTATTGGACTCATATTTCTTCAAATTAGCAGTGTATGATGCTATAAAATTATACATGAGTTAAAGGTCTATGCAAGATGCTAAACAAATGAATTCTAACGTAACAGTAGACAATTTTATTGATATGGTTTTAGATTTCATATTGCAAATAAACTTTAAGAAATTGCCTTGTCAAATTTTGGTATACATTCATTAATAAAAATATCCACAATTATCTCCCTCTTCCTAATATAGATGTATATATCATTGTGAAACTGGATTTTCTTCATATAGTTCAAGCAAAACAGCATATTTTAATGGATTGAAAACAGAGAGAGTTGTGAGAATCTAGCTCTTTTCAATTAAGTTATACATTAAAGAAATTTGTAAAACTATAATATAAATAATAGTATTATTTTCACTATTTTTGTGGAAAATATGATTACTTTTCATAAAAATGTGTTAAGTTAATATGAAATGGTCATATTGTTGGGTTTTTTAATAAATGGATATTCAAAGTCTTTTCATTTTCAATTTCTAATATGGTAAGTATTGATGTATATTCAGCTCACATAAACAGTAGATCCTTAGAACACTCAATAATTATCAAGACTGTCTATGGTACATGAGACCAAAAAGTGTGAGAAATACTGCCCTAGGAATACCACCAGACCTCTTAAGTTTAGAAAATTATGATGTTATCCTCTTCCCATGACAATATAAGAACTTTAAGATATTTTTACTCCATTTACCCCCATCTCAAATTATTTGCTATTTTATGGTAATTTTAATTCTGAAATTTTCTCTTTGTTTTTGTTTTTATGAAGCATCACTATAATATGTTTAGAGGTGAATTTATTTTTATATATTTCTCCTGGGAGGTATCAGCTGAGCCTTTTGAATTTGGAGAGTCTTATAAGTTTTAGGGAATTCTCAGCTACTGACCTCAGCTACTGTCCATTCTCTCTCTTTCCTTCTTTGGTATTAAAGTTGTGTTAGGCCTTTATATTGTATTCTCTGCATTTCTGTCTCTCTCTCTCGTTTTTTAATCTCATGTTTCTTTCTGAACAGTTGCTTCTGTCTTCTAGTCCACTAATTCTCTTTAACTTTGCTGGCAAGTTTGTCTAGCTAATTTGGTGTTAAATACATTCATTGAATCTTTTATTTTATACACCATATTTATCAGTTCTAGAACTTCTAAGTGGTTCTTTTTCACATATGGTCCATCACTTTGTATAGTTTTCATTTCCCTGCCAAAATTTTCACTAGGCTTTTATCTCCTTGAACACAGTGAACATAGTTGTTTTAGTCTGTGCCATATAATTTCAAATGTGGAGCTCCTATGAGACTATTTCTGTTGGTTTCCTCTAATAATGTTTTGTCTTTTCATGTCTGGGTTTTTTAGATTGTGTGTTGGGAATTGTATTTGAAATTTTATTTGTAGGACTAATTCGAGGTCTCAGCGTGGTTTATCTTCCCCTCGGGGAAGAATTCCTTCAATTTTCCCAGGTATCTAAGGTCATTTACAAGTTTGAGTCCAGTTCAGTTCTGTCGCTCAGTCATGTCCGACTCTTTGCGACCCCATGAATTGCAGCACCCTAGGACTCCCTGTCCATCACCAACTCCCAGAGTTCACTCAGACTTACGTCCATTGAGTCACGTCCATTGAGTCGGTGATGCCATCCAGCCATCTCATCCTCTGTCGTCCCCTTCTCCTCCTGCCTTCAATCCCTCCCAGCATCAGAGTCTTTTCCAATGAGTCAACTCTTCGCATGACATGGCCAAAGTACTGGAGTTTCAGCTTCAGCATCATTCCTTCCAAGACACCCAGGACTGATCTCCTTTAGAATGGACTGGTTGGATCTCCTTGC
>NW_011494954.1:6031560-6058863 GCF_000754665.1 Bison bison bison | reverse complement strand
TTTCTTCCAGCAATCTTGATTCCAGCTTGTGCTTCCTCCAGCCCAGCGTTTCTCATGATGTAATCTGCATATAAATTAAATAAGCAGGGTGACAATATACAGCCTTGATGTACTCCTTTTCCTATTTGGAACCAGTCTGTTGTTCCATGTCCAGTTCTAACTGTTGCTTCCTGACCTGCATACAGATTTCTCAAGAGGCAGGTCGGGTGTCCTGGTATTCCCATCTCTTTCAGAATTTTCCACCGTTTATTGTGATCCACACAGTCAAAGGCTTTGGCATAGTCAGTAAGGCAGAAGTAGATGTTTTTCTGGAACTCTCTTGCTTTTTCAATGATTCAGTGGATGTTGGCAATTTGATCTCTGGTTCCTCTGTCTTTTCTAAAACCAGCTTGAACATCTGGAAGTTCACAGTTCACATATTGCTGAATCCTGGCTTGGAGAATTTTGAGCATTACTTTACTAGCGTGTGAGATGAGTGCAATTGTGCAGTAGTTTGAGCATTCTTTGGCATTGCCTTTCTTTGGGATTGGAATGAAAACTGACCTTTTCCAGTCCTGTGGCCACTGCTGAGTTTCCCAAATTTGCTGGCATATTGAGTGCAGCACTTTCACAGCATCATCTTTCAGGATTTGAAATAGCTCAACTGGAATTCCATCACCTTCACTAGTTTTGTTCATAGTGATGCTTTCTAAGGCCCACTTGACTTCACATTCCAGGATGTCTGGCTCTAGGTGAGTGATCACACCATCATGATCATCTGGGTCTTGAAGATCTTTTTTGTACAGTTCTTCTGTGTATTCTTGCCACCTTTTCTTAATATCTTCTGCTTCTGTTAGGTCCATACCATTTCTGTCCTTTATCAAGCCCATCTTTGCATGAAATGTTCCCCTGGTATCTCTCATTTTCTTGAAGAGATCTCTAGTCTTTCCCATTCTGTTGTTTTCCTCTATTTCTTTGCATTGATCGCTGAGGAAGGCTTTCTTATCTCTTCTTACTATGCTTTGAAACTCTGCATTCAGATGCTTATATCTTTCCTTTTCTCCTTTGCTTTTCACTTCTCTTTTTTCACAGCTATTTGTAAGGCCTCCTCAGACAGCCATTTTGCTTTTTTGCATTTCTTTTCCATGGGGATGGTCTTGATCCCTGTCTCCTGTACAATGTTACGAACCTCCATCCATAGTTCATCAGGCAATCTATCTATACAATCTCCAAAACAGGTTTTTTAATTGACATTAAAGAAGATGACAGATTTTACAAGACTGGTTTATTTCAAAATTTATTCTTAAAATACATCTTAGGAATCCTCATTCAAAGTGGATGTTGATTTATTCTTTTTGGGCTCTGGATTGTGATCTTTGTCTACTTAGACCCAAGAGGCTGACAGAAGCAGAATCTTGCTAATTATTCCAGAGCCACAAATACCTCCAGGGCAAAAATACTCCTTAGTGTTGATGTACCTCCTAGAATTCAAAACTTCTCCAGGCTGGCAATTCTCCACCATCTTGTTAGTTCTTGGATAGTCTTCAAGAGATGATTTTTTTTTTTTTTTGCTAGTTATTTTAGCTATCTGCCATGGAAAGGGTAGTCTGAATTTTGCAGGTTAACATACTGAAGGAGAATTGGTTCTCATTCTAGTTCTTTCTTTATTTCTATTGAATAAAATATTATTTAAATTCCATAGTGCTTTGCAATTTTCAAAAGTTTCACACACATGATTTCATATAATTTCATAATAATCTTTTATTCCCCATCCCTATATTGCCCTCTCTCTCCCACTCCTTACTGGTAACCACTAGTGTGTTCTCTTTAAGTCTCCTTTTTTTTTTTTTTTTTAAATTTCACTAGTTTGTTGTATTTTTTAGATTCTACACATAAATGATATCATGCAGTATTTGTCTTTCTCTGTCTGACTTATTTCACCTAACATAATGCCCACCAAGTCCATCCACATTGCCACAAATAGCAAAATTTCATTCTATTTTATGGCTGAATGATACTCTGTTGGATACATATACCATATTTTCTTTATCTACTCATCTGTTGGTGGACATTTAGGTTGCTTCCATATCTTGACAATTGGAAATAGTGCTGCTGTGAACATTGGGATGCATGTATCTTTTCAAATAAGTGTTTTGGTTTTTTCAGATATGTACCCAGAAGTTGAATTGCTGGATCATATGATAGTTCTATTTTTGTTATTTTTTTTTTTGAGAAACCTCCATACTGCTTTCCACAGTGGCTGCACCAATTTGCATTCCCACCAATGAGCTTCCCTGGTGGCTCAGATGGTAACAAATCCACCTGCAATGTAGAAGACCTGGGTTCAATCCCTGGGTTGGGAAGATCCCCTAGAGAAGGGAATGCCTACTCAGTCCAATATTCTTGCCTGGAGAATTCCAAGGACACAGGAGCCTGGCAGGCTATACTCCACGTGGACACAACTGAGTGACTAACACTTTCACCTTTTGATGGTAGTTCAATTTTTAGTTTTTTGAGAATCCTCCATACTGTTCTCCATAGTGGCTGCACCAATTTATATTCCCACCAATAATGTACAACAGTTCCCTTTTCTCCACATTATCATCAACATTTGTTATTTGTAATTTGATGATAGCCATTCTAACAGATGTGAGGTGATATCTCATTGTGGTTTTGATTGGCTTTTCCCTGATGATAAGCAATCTTGAGTATCTTTTCACATGCCTGACAATCATCTGCATTCCTCTTTGGAAAAGTATCTATTCAGGTCTTCTTCCCATTTTTTAATCAGATTTTTTTAAATATTGAATTGTGTGAGTTTTTTTTATATATATATATATATATATATAATGTTATATAATGTTAACCCCTTATTTGCCATATTATTCACAGATATTTTTTCCCCATTCAGTAGGTTATCTTTTTGTTTTGTCAATAGTTTCCTTCACTGTCCAAAAGCTTTTATATTTAAGTAGGCCCTATTTGTTTATTATTGCTTTTATTTTCTTTGTTTTAGGATAGAAGTCCAAAAAATACTGCTACAATTTATGTCAAAGTGTGTTCTGCCTATGATTTGCTCTAGAAATTTTATGGTTTCTTGTCTTACATTAAGGATTTAATCCATTTTGAATTTATTTTTGTATATGGTTTTAGAGAATGTTCTAATTTCATACTTTTGCATATAGCTGTCTAGTTTTTCCAATGCTACTTATTGAAGAGACTGTCTTCCCTTTGAATATTGAATATTTTTATCTCCTTACCATAAATTGACCATAAGTGTGTGGGTTGATTTCTGGGCTCTCTATTCTGTTCCATTGGCCCATGTGTCTGTTTTTGTGCCAGTACCATATTGTTTGGATTCCTGTAGCTTTGTAGTATATTTTGAAGTCAGGAGCATGATTCCTTCAACTCTGTTCTTCTTTCTCAAGATTGTTGTGGCTATTTGGGGTCTTTGTGTTTCCATACAGATTTTTAAATTACTTGATTTTGTTCTGTGAAAAAAATGATGCTAATATTTTGATAGGGACTGCATTGAATCTGTAGACTTCCTTAGGTTGTATGGTCATCTAACAATATTAATTCTTTCAATGCAAGAACATGGTTCAGTTCAGTTCAGTTCAGTTCAGTTGCTCAGTCGTGTCTGATTCTTTGTGACCCCATGAATCGCAGCATGCCAGGCCTCCCTGTCCATCACCAACCCCCGGAATTCACTCAGATTCACGTCCATCAAGTCAGTGATGCCATCCAGCCATCTCATCCTCTGTCGTCCCCTTCTCTTCCTGCCCCCCAAGAACATGGTACTTTTTAACTATTAATGAATTTGAATATTCTCTATTCTTTGGTTTTTGCATTTCCAAACTGGAAGGAATGACTTACACTACATCTTCTTTCCTGAAATTTTTCTCAATTGAAATCATAGGCCTTTAATTTAAAGCCTAAATTAGCCACATTTTTCTCCTTATTTCCCAAATAAGCATAATCTTAGGGTATACGATACAAGCATCTCTCTCCCTATCTCCACTGAATGAACATAACCCCACTAAGACATTCTTGTTTCCTTATCTCTTCCATTTGCTCATTTTCCTACCATTTATTTCCTTCCACTATTAGCTTGAAATTTATATTATTAGTGTCCATAATTATTTTTCAGTGTCAAGCTTTCAGTATACCACTTGCCCCAAGCTTCAGCCCTGGATCAAGCTGGATAAGTTCTCTTCACCCTTGCCTCTGTGCTTCTAAACAGTACTTAGAAAGAATATAGAATCTTACAGTATCATCATCAAAAATATGTACTTTCTATATTCAAATGGTGGCACAGTTGGCAATCCTTTTGATTCTTGCCCAAAATGCTCTCTTTCTCAAAAGTTCATATCTCTCCTTAATCCTGTTAACCTTACCTCTAAGTCTCTCAATTAACCCTTGCTTGCTGTATAGAAATGTAAGGGAATCTGAGGTAAACTCTGGTTGTATCCCACTCTTGTAAGGTCACAGTTTCTTGTCATTCTTAATTCTTTTTTCCTGTCTTAGGGGAAGAAGTGTCTATTTTTGCAAAGCTTGCCCATTCAACTGTATAAATAAAATAAATTTTATTTATTGTTGGACTAGAATTTATTTAAAGTATTGTGTTATATGGCTTCCCTGGTGGCTCAGACAGTAAAGCGTCTGCCTGCAATGCAGGAGACCTGGGTGCAATCCCTGGGTGGGGAAGATCCCCTGGAGAAGGAAATGGCAACCCATTCTAGTACTCTTGCCTGGAAAATTCCATGGACAGAGGAGCCTTGTAGACTACAGTCCATGGGGTCGCAAAGAGTCAGACACGACTGAGCGACTTCACTTCACTATTGTGTTATATACCATATATATATATATATATATATATATATATATTCTTTTTTAGATTCTTTTTCATTATAGGTTATTTTTTAAATTTTATTTTATTTATTTTTTTAATTTTATTTTATTTTTAAACTTTACATAATTGTATTAGTTCATTATAGGTTATTAAAAGATGTTGAATATAGTTCTCTGTGCTATACAGTAAATCCTTGTTGTTTATCTAGTTCATATATACTACATGCGTGCTCAGTCACTCAGTTGTGTATGACTCTTTGAAACTCCATGGACTGTAGTCTGACAGGCTTCTCTGTCCATGGACTTTTCTAGGCAAGAATAGTGGAGTGGGTTGCCTTTTCCTACTCCAGGGGATCTTCCCAAACTAGGGATAAAACCCACCTCTCCTGCATCTGAGAAACCCATTTCATATAAAGTAATATGTATTTGTTAATCCCATACTCCTAATTTATCCCCACCCCACCCATTCCCCCTTTGATAACCATAAGTTTGTTTTCTATGACTGTGAGTCTGTTTCTGTTTTATAAATAAGTTTATTTATATTGCTTTTTAGATTCCACATATAAGTGATGTCATAATATTTGTCTTCCACTAATTTGATTTAGTGTGATAATCCCTAGGTCCATCCATGTTGTGGCAAATGGCAATATTTCATTCATTTTATGACCAAGTAATATTCCTCAAGGGCTTCCCTGATGGCTCAGTGGTAAAGAATCCACCTGCCAAATGCAGGAGATTTGGGTTCTATCCCTGGGTCTGGAAGATCCCCTGGAGAAAGAAATGCTAACCCACTCCAGTATTCTTGCTTAGGAAATCCCATGGACAGAAGAGCGTTGTGGGCTACAGTCCATTAGGTCACAAAAGAGTCAGACATGACTTAGCAACTGAACAACATCAGTAATATTCCTTAAGTTGTCAACTCCTATCTTTTCTAGGTTCTCACTCCATTAGTGAGCCTTTGTCACGTATTTGCAATTTCTCATCCTTCACCAGCCCTTTCTCTCAAACTATAAACCCACTAAAGCATCCTTCAGCTTAGGAAAATAAAACAAGATTAAAAAAAAAAAACCCTGTGTTGAATATTCGTCAACACATGTTCAGTGTATTGCTAGCTTTATATATCTGGCAAAAACTCTACATGACAATTAAAAAACATTTATGAGGTAATATGAGTTTCCTAGGTTCCAAAGCAAATTCTAGCCAGAACATAAAGGTGTTTAATGCTATCTAATCAACAATAGCTATGTGGAAATATAATCCAGAGGTAAACTGGCCTCCAATACTTAGGCCACCTGATGCTAAGAGCTGACTCATTTGAAAAGACCCTGATGCTGGGAAAGATTGAGGGCAGGAGGAGAAGGGGACGACAGAGGATGAGATGGTTGGATGGCATCACCGACTCATGAGTTTGGGTAAACTGCAGGAGTTGGTGATGGACAGGGAGGCCTAGTGTGCTGCAGTTCATGGGGTTGCAAAGAGTCAGACACAACTGAGCGACTGAACTGAACTGAACTGAAACTGGCCTCAAAATTAGTCAATTTTTTTAATGACCTGACAGTGAGAATTACTCCCATTTTCTCAGTCTATAGATAAAAATTCTTTTTTTGGTTTGAAAAGACTCATTTGTCTTCTAGTCCAGAGAATGCAACGGGCTTCCCCAGTGGCTCAGCAGTAAATAATCTGTCTGCAATGCAGGAGCTGCAGGAGGCACAGGTTTGATCTCTGGGTCTGGGAGGTCTCTCGGAGGAGGGCATGGCAACCCACTCCAGTATTCTTGCCTGGAGAATCCCGTGGACAGAGGAGCGTGGTAGGCTACAGTCCATAGGATCGCAAAGAGTTGGACATGACAGACGTGACCTAGCACACATGCACCAGAGAAAGCAAACTGCTTTCATTTGGTATGCCTGCATGATTATACAGATGCACTTTTTAAAGGAACTTCCCAATGAAGAGAACACACCGTCTATGGTGACTGAGAAACAGTTTTATGTTGCTGGTTTTAGAATTATCTCTTGACATTAACATTTTTATGCACCCCCCTGTTAAGTTTTATGCTTGAATATAATGCCACCATGTAGGAATCAAGGTAAATGCCATATCCCAAATCCACAGAGAGCCAGAGCCAAACCGTGGGTTAGCAAATCTGTCTTTTTATGTGCAGTTACTCATACTGTATGATTTATACACACTGCTTTTGAAAGCTGCATTAACTGAAAGAAGCGGGATTGTGGAGGGGCAAAGAAGTACATATACAGGCTGGCTTGGTTGAACTGTGTTGAATTCTCCTTAGAACCATCTTTACAAGTCTTTGCTCACAGTTAGAGGTCTGCTGAAAGTGACTCAGTGTGGATGAAAACAGCTTGCTTAATCATTCCTGAAACATGGGAAAAATTAAAATACATTTTTTTCTTTGTCAAGCAATAAAAACAATGCCAGATTGTTAATGCCTTTTTTGTACCTTTCACTTGAAAGACCTCAAAAGAACATCAAGGAGAATAAAGGCAAAATCTATTCCCCAATGGCATCATTATACATGTTGAAGCCTCTAAAACTAAAACTCTAAAGACATTCAGGAAGAGTAGAGAAATAAATGACAGCAAACTGAAGAGTGTGTCTCTGGAGCTTTGTTCAACCTGCTTTGTTCAAATTCATTCAAATTGCATGATGAAAAGCAAAGATCTCATTTATTTCAACATTAAAGTAGGAAATTAGTGAGTGGTGAATTTGCTAATTGTCCCGTAAAGCATTTAAGATGCCAGGAGTGCCCCATTGCTAATATTTTAAATTGCATTCTCATGATTGAAGTGAAAGCAACCCTTAGAGTGGTGTAAAACAATGTTTTTAATAATTTAAGTCGGTTCGATTCAAACATGATTTTGTTCTGAAATATTTATCGAAGCTCCTGTTTTTATTTGAGATGAGCAAGTTTCATTTTAGACTTCAAGACATCAAATGGAAATTCATTTTGAATATGGGGATAAAATAGGGAGATAGATTAGTTCCATTCAGTGTGTATTTTATTCCTGGCTGTGTCTGCTCGCTTCAAAGGATGTGGAATTAGCAGGTTTGGTTAAATTTTAGTTGAGTTTTTAGTGACCTTTTCTAATCCTGACTATTTCATAATTTAATGTCTTGACCTTCGTTTTCCATGGAGCCACCACAGTGATAAATGCAGAGATTTAATAACTAGAACTAGTTGACAGGTGACCTTTCGTACATGGCCATTTCTCTTTGCTGGGGAAACCACACTGTTTTGCAAGTTTTAATTCACAGATTTTAATTATCTATTCTATTGTCTATAAGCCTATTCATGGAGAAAAAAGTAAAGGTTAAATATTTCATTCTTCTTACTGATTAAAATGTAAAGTGCTTGGCAGTTGTCCCAATATATCATTCAAAAAGGATAGGGCAATTTGTCAGTTTCTTACCCAAAGAACAGAGAAGGGAAATTTTCCAGAGTGGTTTGGCTGGTAAGGAGCAGGATGGAAAAAGTGGCTAGGAGAATGAGCTGTCTCATTTGCAGGATGAGGGTGACTCTGTGTGTGTGTTTGTGTGTGTGTAAAAATAGAGCAGAGAAACAGAAAGAAGTCTTGTAACTATACGTGTCCTAATTTGAAGAGAAAGTGACTGACTCAATAAAAGGTGAGACTTCCTGATCAGAATGAATGACGTATTAGTTTCAGTCATTTTTTTTTTTAAACCAGGCAAGAATCAATTGGACATGTCATGGTTAATTGGTTTCTAGAGTCTGCCTAAATAATATTTAGTCACAGGAAAATAAAGCTAATTATTAAAATACCACAGACTCTTCAAAAGAGATTAGAATAGCCTCATTTTCCTCTCTTACCTCCATAGTATCAAGGATTCTCTTGCACTTATATTCTTCACATTTGTGCAAACAAGAATTCATTTCTGTGCTGAATGCCCATGCTTATGGTAAGTTAAAACTAAAAATCCACATGACTGTAAAATGACCTAAGGATGAACATACTACCTAGGCAGTTAGTGTTCTAGAATCTTCATATGTATGGAGAGGGGAGCGATTCAAAGAGTTAGAGGAGGGCTTGGCATCTCAGCTATCTTTGCTACCCAAGGAGTTGACAGCAGCCACTGTGAGCTTCTAAAGTGAATTTACCTCCAGGAGACTTTGCACTGGGGAGAGGTATTCCCTTAGCCATGGAGACCAGTTTATAAAAGCATCTGCCATGGCTTTGTGTTTTCTCAGATGTGGACTGTAATAATTTAATGCTTCAGAAAGAAACACAACTCACTCCTGTTACAAAAAAAGTTTGAAAAGCAAATTGAGTGAAAAAATGTGGAGGACAATGTTAAAGCTAATAAAATCAGTCATGATTAGTTTATCTTAGACTGAAATTTCAGCCATATTTTAAACTTCAGTTCAGTTCAGTCGTTCAGTCATGTCCGACTCTTTGCGACCTCATGAATCGCAGCATGCCAGGCCTCCCTGTCCATCACCAACTCCCGGAGTTCACTCAAACTCATGTCCATCGAGTCAGTGATGCCATCCAGCCATCTCATCCTCTGTCGTCCGCTTTTCCTTCTGCCCCCAATCCCTCCCAGCATCAGAGTCTTTTCTTTGCATGAGGTGGCTAAAGTACTGGAGTTTCCGCTTTAGCATCATTCCTTCCAAAGAAGATTAAGAAAAAATATCAACATAGTTTCTTATGCCATCATAATGTCATTGCCAGAAAGGAGAGATTATTTCTATCCCCATACATTCTATCTAACATTCCTGAAGAGAATTTCATCAGTTAGGAAACTTTGTCCTCTTTTGGTGAAATTTTTGGCCACCAGCATATTTAAAAGCATTGATTTATAATTTAATGTAGATAGTTTTAATATAATACTGGGTGAGAGTTAAGGTGTTTGCCTACATGTTTATTAGGGATAGTGCAAATTCATAATAAATATTTCTTTAATACCTCCCATTTCTTATTAGGGCTATGAGTGCATTTCACAAAAGATAATATGTGCTGTCTTCTTAACCTGAAAGATATCTAGTACTCACTGGACATCATGTTCATTTCAATTTCAGTTCAATAATATGAAGTAAAAACTAACTTTTGAAGAATTTACTATGAGAACTGAATGGAATAATGTAATGAAGTGCTGGGCAGGATGACTGGCCCATAATAGGTATTTAATCATGTTAATAATACTCTGTATTTATATGTCTCCATCACACTGTTTTTTACTTCTCTCATCCTCTGCCTGCATGTTAGATAGGAATCAATTCTTTTTCAAAAAGGAGGCAAATGTCAAGATTTGTTTTAGCAGAGAAAGGACTTGTTTTTCAAGGCAGTACATTAGACCTTTAAAACATTGGGTTGGCTAAAAGGTTCATTCAGGTTTTCATAAGATGTTATGGAAAAAACCAAATGAACTTTTCAGCCAACCAATAGTATATGAATTGACCCTGCTGTTGCTGCTGCTAAGTCACTTCAGTCGTATCCGACTCTGTAGTTGATCATAAAACATCCCCACCTACCTCAGAGCTGTATGCTGAGGTTAAAATTCACAGTAATTAAAATCCTAAAATTATTTTACCCTTAACATAGCCTTGTTAAGTGCATGGTAAAAATTACTTGGTTGTGTCGACTAAAAAAAAAAAAAATGTACAGCTTGAGAGTTGTGAATTAAGTTTTATTTGGGGCAAAATGAGGACTGCAGCCTGGGAGGCAGCACCTCAGATACTCTGAGAGACTGCTCCAAAGCGGCAGTGGGGGAAAGTCAATGTATAAGGTTTTGGTGAAGGGAGCACTCATTTTATAAAAAGGTTTTGTTAGTCATGAGGATCTGATGTCACTGTGAAGGGATTTAGTGCTTCTCTAGATATGAGGAGATGCAAGGATTGAGATCATAAAATCTTTTCCTAAAAACATCCAACTATCTAAAGGACTGTCCCTCCAGATTCCCTGGAGTAAAGAGTGCCTCACTGGACCCTGAACTCCCTCAGGGTTTGTTGAAGGTCAACAGCTATAGCAGCATGGGATTCAATCTCTGTAGAGGCAGCGCAAACGCCTTTGCTGTTCAGTCGTTGGCAAAGCTCTTGGTAAGTGCCAATTTGTAGTTGACAGTTGTTTACTAGATATCATTGAATTAACTTTCCCCAAGTTGAGTATTTATTACCAGATATACAGTATAGAGGTAGTATATCTTGTAAAGGGAGAAAATATCCAAATCAAATAAGGCAACCCTTGGAAATATTGCACATTCAGTTCCAGACCGCTGCAATAAAGTGAATATTACAATAAAATCACATGAATTTTCTGGTTTCCCAGGGTATATAAAAGTTATGCTTATACTATACTGTAGCCCGTTAGGCATGCAATAGCCTATGTCTTAAAAAAGTACATACGTTAACTTAAAAAGTACTCTATAGCTAAAATATACTTAACCATTATTTGACAAAACAGGGTTGCTGCAAACCTTCATTGAGTCAGACAAGCTGTGGTCTGTGTGATCTGATTGGCTAGTTGTCTGTCATTGTGGTTTCAGTCTGTCTGCCCTCTGAGGCCCTCTCTCAGCACCTACTGTCTTACTTGGGTTTCTCTTACTTTGGACATGGGTATCTCTTCACGGCTGCTCCAGCAAAGCGCAGCAGCTGTTTCTTACCTTGGATGTAGGGTAACTCCTCTTGGCAGCTGCCCCTGACCTTGGACATGGGGTAGCTCCTCTTGGCCGCTGCCCCTGACCTTGGACATGGGGTAGCTCCTCTTGGCTGCTTCTGAGCCATGGTGCAGCCATATGCAGATGACACCACCTTTATGGCAGAAAGTGAAGAAGACCTAAAGAGCCTGTTGATGAAAGTAAAAGAGGAGAGTGAAAAAGTTGGCTTAAAGCTCAACATTCAGAAAACTAAGATCATGACATCTGGTCCCATCACTTCATGGGAAATAGATGGGGAAACAGTGGCTGACTTTATTGTTTTGGGCTCCAAAATCACTGCAGATGGTGATTGCAGCCATGAAATTAAAAGACACTTGCTTACTCCTTGGAAGGAAAGTTATGACCAACCTAGATAGCATATTCAAAAGCAGAGACATTACTTTGTCAACAAAGGTCTGTCTAGTCAAGGCTATGGTTTTTCCAGTAGTCATGTATAGATGTGAGAGTTAGACTATAAAGAAAGCTGAGCACCCAAGAATTGATGCTTTTGAACTGTGGTGTTGGAGAAGACTCTTGAGAGTCCCTTGGATGGCAAGGAGATCCAACCAGTCCATCCTAAAGGCGATCAGTTCTGGGTGTTCATTGGAAGGACTAATGCTAAAGCTGAAACTCCAATACTTTGGCCACCTCATGCGAAGTGTTGACTCATTGGAAAAGACCCTGATGCTGGGAGGGATTGGGGGCAGGAGGAGAAGGGGACAACAGAGGATAAGATGGCTAGATGGCATCACCGACTCAATGGACATGAGTTTGAGTGAACTTCCGGAGTTGGTGATGGACAGGGAGGCCTGGCGAGCTGCGGTTCATGGGGTCACAGTTGGACACAACTGAGTGACTGAACTGAACTGAACAAATCTTCAATTTGTTTAAAAGAAAAAAGAAAACACAGTATCTATGAAGCTCAATAAAATGAAATGCAGTAAAGTAAGATATGCCTGTATAATGATGTTACCCACCCCCCCCCAAAAAAATCAGTATCTTAGACTTCAGATGAAAGGAAGCATTTTACATTTGTGAGATTTCTCTTAGGAACACAGCTGCCTAGATGGTTGGCTGAATATTTGTGGTAATCTCAGTTTATAGACAGCCAAAGCTCAAGCAAAGCATTTGGCTTGATGATGTTTTGAGTGTATGAGAGGGAAAGACAAAGAGGTCAAATTTGTTTTTAATGGAAAGAAACAAAAAATAGGGAGAAGTCAACTGAAAAGGAAAGTTCAAAATTATGATAGGGCTTGATAAAGTGGAGTCAGATAAATCTTTCCAAAGGTCTCGGAAAATCCAGGGCCTGCATCTAGAAAGAAACTGCTTACTGAGGCAGAACTGAGCGAGTGGACACACATGGAATAAATTTTCAAGCAAAAGCCCCAAATCAAATAACATAAATGAGCTCAAGAAACAGCAGGACATTTTAACAAAGAAAGTTGAGATCACAAGATGCAGTGATAAAGCTAATAAAAGGAACTGAGATAACCAGATAAGAGCAGCCCCTGGGTCAAACCATCCATTCGTGCCCAGGTGTGTCTTTCTTTTTATCATGGCTTACTGTAGTTTGAAAGTGCTTTCAAACATTTGGATGAGTCCCTTGTGCTTTAACAAGCTCTTCGTGTTACCTGAAGCTTCTGATTATGATTAGGAATGTTTCATTCATCTAGCCCTGCACTCCTATCATACTGTAAAGATGGTTCCTGCAACCATGTGGTAAATAGAACAGTCACACCTGCAGCCATGACTCCTGGTACCTCATTCAGGAAACCAGACAGCTAGGTAGTTCTGAGACCAAGCAGTATGACATGAGCAAGTCTCGTACAACTCTGGCCTTGGTGACAATATGGCCAAGTGAATAGTATAAAAGACAGGGGCAATTTAAAGATCACCACCTACTCCCAAAGGTATTATATTCATAGCACCCTGCCCAATTACGTATTTGTCATATAAACAAGAGGCCATTGCTCCCAATATTTGCCCTCAAGTTATTAGTCAGCTGCTGACCTCATAGCTGCACAGCTGATATGTTGTCATGAAACAGACTGTGATGTCTTAATTGATCACTCTCAGAGGTTACAATTGTCAAGTGAAACCAGTACGCTGATTCTTATTAGTTAAATGAAGCCTTGTTGTAGCTGCTGCTGATGCCAAGTCACTTCAGTCGTGTCCAACTCTGTGCGACCCCATAGACAGCAGCCCAGCAGGGTCCTCCACCCATGGGGTTTTCCAGGCAAGAGTACTGGAGTGGGGTGCCATTGCCTTCTCCGTTGTTGTAGCAGAACCAGCTAATTCACTTTAATGACTTGGAAATCCAATGCAAATTGCTGCATTTTGGGTATTAGAACACCTCCAAGGCTTTTTCTTTATATCTTTCTTTTTGATTTTTTTTTTAATGTGTGGGGGTGGCACCCTAAAATGTTTTTAGTATATAGGGAAGCAACTTCTTGGAACACTAAATGGAACCTAACCTCCTGCACCATATGCATTTTGGTGATAAATTGGAATGTGTCATGTGATACACAAATTAAATAAGGCATTGATTTATGTGACTGATTTTGGAGGACTCAGCTAAGTCTAATGGATGTCAGGAAGAACATTGTATTCTTCCTTACAATCTTCCCAAGGATTGTAGGAAAGGGGCTTAAATGCAGAGGAAGGGGCTTAAATCAATGCCTGAATCTACGAGGCATCCTCTTGTGCCTTCATTTGCCCTTTGGTGAAGTCTTCACTGTGGCACCAACCTAGAAAATCCCATTGCCAAGTGCCCTAATACAGTCACCCACCTTGAGTGGAGATATTCTGACCTGGTGCCTGGACCACCTGCTGCCCACCTTAGTTTAGAAATCTTACTGGGGCAGGAGCGATGGACAGTCACTCCATTTCATAGCAGACTATTAAGGCACTTCAAAATGGACCTTTGTGGGCTGTATAAGTAAGGTTTTTTAAAATTCTTAATTTTGACATCTCAGATAAATAGATTCACTCACCTAGATTGAACCTGTGGGTATGTTGATGTGTTTCTTCTGGATTGCTTTTCTCTTTTTAACTAAATCAGCAATTCTAGATGAATTGAAAAAGTCCACTTCTTCCCTAATACTATGTTCAGGGTCCTAATAAATACTTTTCATTAAATTGCTTTCATTTCCTAACTTGACCTCTGTATATTTGAAATACTATAATATTCCAGGGATTTCTGAGGAGTGGGGTTAAATGAAGACAGACATTGAGCCTACTCTTATGGAGTTTACTTTCTAGTGGACAGACATAATTAAATAATAAATTGTAACACAACTAATACACAGTATGGAAGAGGCCACTGACCAATAGGCATCAAGAAATCTGGGGTCACATATCAGATATAAATGTAGAATCTTACAGAAAGAAAAGAAGAAAGGCATGTATCAGCAAAGTGCCTTGTCCCCTTATCACTCACTGTTTAAAAGTTCACTTTTCTTTATGTGTGGGGAAATCATAAAAGGAATATACAGTCATTCCTCCATACCCGAGGGGGGTTGATTCCAGGACCCCAGTGGATGCCAGAACCTGCAGATGCTCAATTCCCATGCCATGGGCTTTCCATATGCTCCAATTCTGCATCCACAGATCCAAGCAACCCGGATGGTGTGGTATTTTCTATCCCCAGAGTGTCGACTGTATTTGGTTTGCTTGCGAGTATGCCAAGTCGCTTCAGTCGTGTCCAACTCTTGGCAACTCCATGGAGTGTATAGCCAGCCAGGCTCCTCTGAGAATCCATGGGATTCTCCAGGCAAGAATGGAGTGGGTTGCCGTCCCCTCCTCCCAGGGATTTTCCCGACCCAGGGATCAAAACCATGTCTCTTCTGTCTCCTGCATTGGCAGGGTGGTTCTTCACCACTAGAGCCACCTGGGAAGGGAAAAAAAAAAAACAAGCAGAGAATAAGGGAGAGAGCGGTGGGTTTAGAGTTGGATCTAGAGTTGAATCCACCAATGCAACTGTATCACCTGCCAGCCCTGAAAGTTGGTGCTTAGTCTCTATGAGTCTCTGTTACCTCATTGGTTAAAGTATGTGGAATCTAGAAAAATGATATAAATGAACCTATTTGCAGGGCAGAAATAGAGATGCAGATGCAGAGAATGGACGTGTGGACACTGGATGGAGTCAGGGGGAGGGGAGAGTGAGACAAATTGGGACATTAGCATCGATGTATATACGCTACCATCTGTAAAATAGCTAGCTAGTGAGAACCTCCGGTATAGCTCAGGAAACCCAGCTCAGTGTTCTGTGATGGCCTAGATGGGTGGGACGTGGGGAGAACAGCAGGAGGGAAGTCCAGTAGGAAGGGGACATATGTACAGGTATAGCTGATTCACTTCATTGTACAGCAGAAATTAGCACAGCATTGTAAAGCAATTAAACTCCAATAAAAAAAGAAAAGGATGGTGGAGACTGTCTTTGTATGTGCCTTCCTTGAGTTCTTAAAAAGAAGCCTTTCCTATCCAACTAGAATAAACAAGAGCACAACGGTTGTTTAACCATGGTGATGCAAGGGAATTTTTTAAGATTCTCTACAATATTTTTGCTACCCTGAAATTTATCTTCAGTAGTTCTGGGTTTTGAAAATTCAGAATCTCATCATTTGCTGAATTTTTTATATTTTTGTCAACTGCTACATAATCATTCATACATATAAGTAAACTTCAAATTGATGCCTATATATACTCCTTTTGCATTTCTTTTTTTTTAGCCATCACCCTTATTAAAGAGAGCAAATCTTTCTGTATTTCCTTATTTCATTTGAAATAACAGTTTTGAATGAAAAGACATCATAAAAGGTGGGAAACAAATGACTGCTTTTTCATTGAATTTCAAAGCAACACAAGAAAGAGAAATGAAAGTTATTTCTTAGCAATCCACATTCACTTTTTAAATGGAGGCATGCCCCAAGCTTGATATCCTATGGAGCTAGTTTTGGATTAGTATAAATATATTTCAGCGATATTCCCACACTTAGCAATTATGCACAATATCTGGAATTTGTTTTCCCAGAAAAACTTGTTGGAATATGAGGAACTTTCTAATTTACACATTTCTCCCCTACCTGCCCTGTTTCTCTTTCTGTTTTTCAGCCTTTGCAACTGGACTGTAATCGTTGTGCCATTGTGTCAAACTCGGGTCAGATGGTTGGCCAGAAGGTGGGGAATGAGATAGATCAGTCGTCCTGCATTTGGAGAATGAACAATGCACCCACCAAGGGCTATGAAGAGGATGTTGGCCGCATGACAATGATTCGCGTCGTATCCCATACCAGCGTTCCTCTTTTACTGAAAAACCCTGATTATTTTTTCAAGGAAGCAAACACTACTATTTATGTTATTTGGGGCCCTTTCCGCAATATGAGGAAAGATGGCAATGGCATTGTGTACAACATGTTGAAAAAGACTGTTGACATCTATCCCAATGCCCAAATTTATGTGACCACAGAGAAGCGCATGAGTTACTGTGATGGAGTGTTTAAGAAGGAAACTGGGAAAGACAGGTGAGTCCTCTGAGAAGTGGCCTTTTTGTCTTTCATGCTGTCTTTGCAGAGTTCTTTTGCCAGCTATTAAATGAACAGTTATTTTTCAAACCGGTTGTTATATGTTTTTGACTATTATGATTACTTGATGAGCCAGCAGTGAGGCCCCATTTAGTCCACCTACCCCAACTTCTCTCTCTTCATTTTGATTGGATTGAAGCCCCCCCCCAACAACAACAAAAAAAAACACTGACTGCTTCCCCAAGATATCTTTAGGTTTGTTCTTATTTAGTTCAATTTGCTATTGATTAAATTGGATATAAGCTGAAAGAAGTCTACATATTTTTGTCTCAAAATAGAAATGTTAAGGAACTTTAGGACCTAAACTCCTTTGGAAGTTGTGGCAAAAATTTACTGAGACTCCAAAGCAGAACAGGCTATTGATTCTGTAATCGGGTTGCAGAGCTTCTTGCCTGCAAATAGGCCATGCCCTTGTAAACTTGTGATCACCATAACTTAGCATTTAACACATTAAGCAGAATATCATGTTGAAATTAAGCATTACTTAAAATCATTAACAGTGGGTTCTTGATGAGAAATGAGATATATATATATACCATTCACTCAGTTAGCTAAAAACCAATTTGCATATTTTTATTACATCTGGTTTTCTGCAGCATTCTGTAAAATACCTTTCCTGAGGTGTGCTTGCTTACTTTTCTCCTGCTCCTTACTTTTCCTGCTTCCTCCCTGCTCCCTCTTCCTCCTCCTCTTCTCCCATATAACTTACTTTTTTCTTCTTCTTCTTTAGAAAGGTAACCAGTATATGACAGAGAAGCAGAGTTATAAATCAGTCTGTCTTTTATTTTAGTTCATATGTCTAGTACTGATAAAGAACTGCTGAAGGAAAAATATTGAAACTGATTGCTAAAATGTTGAATTACCACTGAATATTGCTTACTTGTGCAATCAGTTCAGTTCGGTTGCTGAGTCATGCCCGACGCTTTGTGACCCCATGAATCGCAGCACGCCAGGCCTCCCTGTCCATCACCAACTCCCGGAGCTCACTCAGACTCATGTCCATCGAGTCAGTGATGCCATCCAGCCATCTCATCCTCTGTCGTCCCCTTCTCCTCCTGCCCGCAATCCCTCCCAGCATCAGAGTCTTTTCCAATGAGTTGACTCTTCGCATGAGGTGGCCGAAGTACCGGAGTTTCAGCTTTAGCATCAGTCCTTCCAATAAACCCCCAGGACTGATCTCCTTTAGAATGGACTGGTTGCAATATCATGGATAAATTGAGCATTGACTATAATTCCAATATTAACATTCTGATTTCCTCAAGATGTGTATCTTTTGTCCTTTATTATTATCAAATTTAAACCTTTAACTGTATTGAGTTATGTGTTTGAGAAAGGGAGTTTCTAACATCTCTGGATAGAGTTTTAATGCTGGTATTTATTTTAAAAATTTTATGCGGACCAACTCTCCTAATGATAATGTAGGTCAAATTTAGTGTTTTCTACTTCTGAGCACCAAAAATACATAGCTCCTAATGAAACGCAAGATAAATAGCCATTGATAGTGGCCCCTTTCTGAAGGAGATCAGCCCTGGGATTTCTTTGGAAGGAATGATGCTAAAGCTGAAACTCCAATACTTTGGCCACCTCATGCGAAGAGTTGACTCATTGGAAAAGACCCTGATGCTGGGAGGGATTGGGGGCAGGAGGAGAAGGGGACGACAGAGGATGAGATGGCTGGATGGCATCACTGAGTCAATGGACGTGAGTCTGAGTGAACTCCAGGAGTTGGTGATAGACAGGGAGGCCTGGCGTGCTGCGATTCATGGGGTCGCAAAGAGTCGGACACGACTGAGCGACTGATCTGATCTGATCTGATCTGATCTACTTTAGAGTTAGTGAGAAGATTCCCAGTGTTTAGATTTGAATCAGTGTAGTATAAGTGGTCCAAAGAGACAGGCAGTAGGGATAAAAGGAGTAGGTATGTGCTTCAAAGAAATATGGTCACCTGTATCATCATTCTGTATAAATATGATCATTCTCAAGTGGCTTTGGAAATTTCTGATTTTTCACTAGCCCAGAGCAATGCAGTTAATTAGGTATAGTTGGTTTTTCATTAATAACAGTTTGCCCTTGGGGTATCACCTAGTCATAACTATAGGCCCTTGAATAATTTAGGGGTATCAGAGAAGAACTCAGCATGCTGTCTGTTCCCATGCGTTTTGCTTGTATCATGTTGGTTTTGCTGTGAGCTTTCAGAGACAGCACTGTCGCAGATCTATGGACTGGGCGACAAATGCTGGGAAAGAATAGCTTTGGGAGGTTCATTTTCCTACTGTCTCTAAGGAGGAAAGCTGTTTATATAGTAGGGAAAAACTCAGTTGTTAAAATTAATTTTGCAGGTATCATTCATTTCATAGAGTTACCAAAATAGAAGTATAGAAATCAAGCCAAAATGATTTTATGATGCTTTGTAGCTGTTTTCTCCCCCAAATCTAATCCTGTGTTTCACTGAATACTGCAACCAGACCAAAGAAGACAACCAAGTAATAGAAATGAGCAGAATGGATAGTTTGGGTAAAATCTATTTGAATGACAAAAGGCTGACCAAAATGATCTCAAGGGCTGCTATCTCCACTGTGGTTTTAATCTGTGTCCTAAATACAGCTGTGTTGATTTGATTGTTAAAGATTTCCCGTAGTGACCTGATGTTCATTGCCACTTTTCAAAGAGACATTTTTTAAATTTTTATGAAGAGAAATGTCACACACTTATAGAGAGACTAATCCTGTAATGAACTCCTGTGTACCCACAGTTCAGATTGAATATTATTAACTCATAGCCAGTCTTCTTCCGTCTATACCTCTATTTGCTTTCTCCTTTCCCAAGGTTTGTTTTGAAGCAAATGCCAGGCATCATATTATTTTCATTCATAAATATTTCAGCATTTATCTCTAAAAGATAGACTCTTAAAAATAAACACTATGCCATTGCCCCACATAAAAATCAGTATAGTCTCTTAATAACAATATATATTTAGTCTGCTTTCAAATTTCTCCAATGATCTCATTAATATTTTTAACAGTTAATTGTTTCAGGATTAGTATTAAGGTCCATACATGTTCAAATAAGGATTAGCATTAGTTTATACATTATAAATAATTGATATGTCTCCTATATTTCTCTTAATCTATAGCTTCTTTTCTCTCACTCTCTCCCTTTATTATTGAAAAAGATCTAGTCATTCATCCACAATCTATATTTTGCTGACTGCCCCCCAGTACTTCTGCTTTGATACCTTGGTACAGTGAGTCCCCTACATATGAATGAGTTCCATTCCAAGAGTGAATTTGTAAGTCTAACTTTTGTTCGTTTAAGTCCAACAAAGTTAACCTAGGTAGCCAACTTACACCATTGGTTATATAGTACTGTACTGTAATAGGTTTATAATACTTTTCACAGAAATAATACATAAAAAACAAACACAAGAAGTAAAGAAAATGGTTTTAATCTTAGAAAAGTACAGTCGTGCAGTACAACAGTTGGCACTTCTTAGCAGTGCCAGCCACATCACCGTTGCTTTCACCCTTGCTGCTGGACATGCTGGGCTTGAAATAAAGATACTGTACTACAGTGCACACTACTGTCCAACCACATGTAGAGGATACACACACATGACCGTGTATGCCAGACCTGCGAATAACTTACTTAACTGGACATTCAAACACATGTTCACATCTTTGAAAGTTTGCAACTTGAAGGTTTCTATGTAGGGGACTTAGATATTGAGGGTTTATTGGATTTGGGTCTAATTTTTAAAATTGTTTGTTTTTTTTTTTTTAATCAAGATTACTAGGTGATACTTCTGTCAGAATGAAGACAGTTTTCTCTCTTTTTATGTTAGCAGTCATTAATGATCATTGTCCAGATCCAATAATTCATTAGAATTATGGTGCAAAATGGTGATATTTCATCATTTCTTTTTCTGTTATTAGCTGATATGCATTATAAACTTGCTGTCATCAACCATTTGGTTACTGTGAGATAGAAGATAGTACAAGTTCTTTCTCTTCATTTATTAGTTTTAAGGCATTGACACCATCATCCTCCAAAAAAGGACCAGTAAATTTATTGTTTTCAGTATTTACATATCCACTTAGGTACTTAAACCTATTTGAAATACTTTAATTCATTAAAATTATGTTCTTATGCTCAAATCGTCCTATTTTGAGCTATGGGAACCTCTTTAAATTGGTTTTTGCATACTTTTGACATGTCTTTAGTAATCTTGTAAAACAAAGTCTTGTAAGTTCTTTTTTGTTTCCTAATATTATATGATGTTTAAGGCTTTTCTTGTACATATCCTGATGCATGCCGTATCCAGACATTTTCCCCAAATAACTTGGGTCCTTTTATTGATAGTATTGAAGAGAACATAATCTTGGCTCTACAGGTACTCATAACTACTGGATTGGTCTTTGTTTCTTGGTCTTTCCATTACACTGAACTAGTATATAAACAACATATGCTATATATACTGTTTAAAGACAAATGATTATGAGTTCAAACTGAAACTTCCAATTCAAATTCAGGACTATCGGGTTTTTATTTTATCTCATCTATCTTACATTTGTCTTCTTTCTGCCTTGCTGGCAATCACAGGTTCTAGAAGCACCAATGTAAATACTCATCTGCTTTATCCCACAGTATACACACAACACTCTTAGAATTAAGAGTAACACTGCAACCAGAAATATGATTACTGTAAACATTTTAAGATTATTCTGCATCAAAGAAGATGTTTTAATGCAAGCATTTGTGTGAGTCCATGCTCACAAAGTGTGTATTGGTTATATCCTAACAAAAGTTTAAAATTTTTTCTAAGTAAATAGAATTAAGTGAATACATTATTGCAGGTATGAAGGGGTGAGGAAAAAGGAATATCCATATAATTTGACTTTTGTGTAAACTATTTGGTTGATTTGCCTGCACTTTCTGGAGGTAAGTGCTAATTTTCATCATCAGGTTTTTAGTGGTGACATTATGTCACCGTTATGGTGTATAATTCATAGAATTAAAAAAAAAAATGTGTCCCTAGTCATTAAAGTGATTCATGATAGGAAAATGATTAAATGGAGTTCTTCAAAGAACTATTTGCCTCTCAACTTGTTTCTTCAAATTATCAAAATCCTTTTAAAAAATATAAGCCCCCTCCTCCATTTACAGTGGGCATCTTTTCATTTTTCTAGCAGTTTTAATTTTTATCTCAAGGAATTCGTTATTGAGAAAACACAAAGTAATAAAAGAAAAATTTTACCCTGTTAAATTTCTTAGAATGAATTTAGACCAACTCATACACATGTTGGAATACTTTTTCAAATCGAATGAAATTTAATTTGCTTTCTTATCAGTTACTGAATAAAATTATTTGGCTTGTCAGTTAGAAAGGGTGACCTTGTGGGAAGAATTGAGAGAACAAAAAGAGAGGCTGCTTGCTCTTTCTCTGTTCATCTTCTGGGGCTCAGTTTTCTTTGGAATTCTAGGCCCTTTGGGTAGTGGTCACCGTTATATCTTCACTTACCAAGTATTTTTTTTTTCTGGGAAACAGCCACGTTCAACAAACCAGGAAACTTTGGAATTAAAGGCCTTGTAGTGAAAATAATCTAAGCCAAAATGGATCTCTTTTCCCCCTTTGAATGATGGGTGTGCATACATAATACTAGCTTGCTGACATTTACACATTTGCATTAATACATCTTGAGACTGAAATACCCTAGAGGTGCTGCGGGGCTAACACTGGCAAATGGTGCTACGTTCAACATTTGAAGAATGGGATTATGTGCCTGGCCATGTACAGATGCAAAATGAATGTTAACTCTCCCAGAGAGGTGGCACAGCCTGTGTGACACATTCTGCTTACCTATGGACAGATAGGCAGTTGCAGCTTGCCTCCCACTTTAGAAATACATTAGCAAATATGGGCACATTATTGAATTAAATAATAATTGAGAAAGCTATAGTTCTTATTAAAACTGCAAAGCTAATTCGGGCCTGATAAAGGGACCTGAGCTGCCCTAAGTAGGTTTCACTAAGTGGACACCAATGTGGCTCTGCCTTCAGGAATGGATGAAATTAATGAAAGCTAGCAGCAAATAGATCAATGTTTCAAGATGTTACTGCTTTAGGTTCAAAGGATGTAAAGGGAAGGAGTTACTTCTAAAGCATTTAGAAAACAGGAGATACAAAAGTCACTTTCAGAAGACACTGTCAAAGTGAGAAACGGATTGGTAAGTACCAGCCATGCATGGCGAGTCTTTGTTTGTGTGCTCCATCCGTTCCCATTCAATCTTGCAGAGAGAAAAAGAAATCAGCAATGTGTTGTTCCTCACTGTCTGATGTTGGAGATGGAGTTGTCATCCGGTGTGGGTTTTAAGTGCAGCCCAGTGGGTTTTAAGTGCAGCTTCGCTGTTTTAGCTGTCGACTAATAAGATGTACAACTTGAAAGTTGTGAGTTAAGTTTTATTTGGGGCAAAATGAGGACTGCAGCCAGGGAGACAGCACCTCAGATAGCTCTGAGAGACTGCTCCAAAGAGGCAGTTGGGGAAGGTCAATATATAAGGTTTTGGTGAAGGAGGAGTTCAGTGCAGTCAAGTCCTTACTTACAAAAGGTTTTCTGCTAGCCACGAGAAGCTAATGTCAGTAAGAAGTGATTTAGTGCTTTTCTAGATATGAAGAGATGCAAGGATTGGGATCATGAAATCACTTTCTGAAAATATTTAACTACCTAAAGACCTGTTCCAACAGAATCCCTGGAGCAGAGTGCTTCACTTCACTCTAAATTCCCTAAGGGGGTGTTGAAGGTGAGCAGCTGTAGCAGCACAGGGTTCGACCTCCACAGAGGCAGGTGGCAAATGCCCTTGTTGCGGTTGTTCACTCACTGGCAAATGCTCTTGTCAAGAGCCAATTTACAGTTAACATAGCTTTGACCATTTTGAAAGTTTTTTGTGCTACTGTGTGATCGATTTTAGGGATTAAATTGGCTCACATCCCTTAGGTTTGCAACCCTTAGTAGTTCCTAGAGTGGAAAGAGGTTTCAAGCCTCTCCTTTGAGAATTTGGGAACTCCCTGAATGTCCCCCTTTGTTGGGACACAAAACAGGCAAACTGCTCAACAAATGCAGTACAGCAAGGTGGGAGTGGTGGCAGAAACAAAACTCAGAAGCTGTGTTGGCCAGAGAGCCAGCCACAAGGCACAGACCCATGCCTCGTTGCCCAAAAAGGTGCTGTTACCCTACCTGGACTCCAAAAACAAAGATGCCTAATCATTTCTAACTCAGGATAAATGGGTACTAACCTCAGGAAAACCTGGCCCAAAAGAAAATAGGCAAAGTAGAAAAATTCTTGGATTGAGAGACAGAACATAATATTAAAAACAGTATTTTTCCTTTAAAGACGATCTTTGCAAATATAACATCTCAGCACTTTTTTCAGGAGCAACATTGACACATCTCTGTTAACATGAATTAATGTTCTCACCCCAGCTGATGTATTTGGCAGAAACAATGAGTTCACACAGCAGTTATGGCAGACCCATAGGACTCCTGAGTCAAAAAGCATAATAAGGCATCCAGAGCTGTGTTTTCATGCTAACAGGCATTAGGAAACAAGAGACTTCCTTTTTCCTATTATTCATGATGGCATCTAGTGACCTACATTAAGCCTCCTCTATAATACACATGGACTGGAAATTAAAATTTCAATAAAAAGAGGGAAGAATCTATTGTATTAATGGGAAGATGGAAGGGATGTTTGTCATTTATCAAGATATCAGTACTGAACTGTTGCATATTTAAAAATACACACATCTGGGCAAGTGTGCACACAGGTACATACTAGGTAAAACTATATTTGACATGACAGCTTAGTTTAGGATTAAAACAAGAGAAACTTCAGTGACCATATTTTTATTATTTAAAAAAAATTTTTTTTCACTTTTCAATTTTATTTTATTTTTAAACTTTACAATATTGTATTAGTTTTGCCAAATATTAAAATGAATCCACCACAGGTATACATGTGTTCCCCATCCTGAACCCTCCTCCCTCCTCCCTCCCCATACCATCCCTCTGGGTCATCCCAGTGCACCAGCCCCAAGCATCCAGTAATGTGCATTGAACCTGGACTGGCGACTCGTTTCATACATGATATTATACATGTTTCAATGCCATTCTCCCAAATCTTCCCACCCTCTCCCTTTCCCACAGAGTCCATAAGACTGATCTATACATCAGTATCTCTCTTGCTGTCTCGTACACAGGGTTATTGTTACCATCTTTCTAAATTCCATATATATGTGTTAGTATGCTATACTGGTGTTTTTCTTTCTGGCTTACTTCACTCTGTATAATAGGCTCCAGTTTCATCCACCTCATTAGAACTGATTCAAATGTACTTTTTTTAATGGCTGAGTAATACTCCATTGTGTATATGTACCACAGCTTTCTTATCCATTCATCTGCTGATGGACATCTAGGTTGCTTCCATGGCCAGGCTATTATAAACAGTGCTGTGATGAACATTGGGGTACACGTGTCTCTTTCCCTTCTGGTTTCCTCAGTGTGTATGCCCAGCAGTGGGATTGCTGGATCATAAGGTAGTTCTAGTTCCAGTTTTTTAAGGAATCTCCACACTGTTCTCCATAGTGGCTGTACTAGTTTGCATTCCCACCAACAGTGTAAGAGGGTTCCCTTTTCTCCACACCCTGTCCAGCATTTATTGCTTGTAGACTTTTGGATCACAGCCATTCTGACTGGCGTGAGATGGTACCGCATAGTGGTTTTGATTTGCATTTCTCTGATAATGAATGATGTTGAGCATCTTTTCATGTGTTTGTTAGCCATCTGTATGTCTTCTTTGGAGAAATGTCTATTTAGATCTTTGGCCCATTTTTTGATTGGGTCATTTATTTTTCTGGAGTTGAGCTGTAGGAGTTGCTTGTATATTTTTGAGATTAGTTGCTTGTCAGTTGCTTCATTTGCTATTATTTTCTCCCATTCTGAAGGCTGCCTTTTCACCTTGCTAATAGTTTCCTTTGATGTGAAGAAGCTTTTAAGTTTAATTAGGTCCCATTTGTTTATTTTTGCTTTTACTTCCATTACTCTGGGAGGTAGGTCATAGAGGATCTTGCTGTGGTTTATGTCAGAGAGTGTTTTGCCTATGTTTTCCTCTAGGAGTTTTATAGTTTCTGGTGTTATGTTTAGATCTTTAATCCATCCTGAGTTTATTTTTGTGTATGGTGTTAGAAAGTATTCTAGTTTCATTCTTTTACAAGTGGTTGACCAGATTTCCCAGCACCACTTGTTAAGAGATTGTCTTTAATCCATTGTATATTCTTGCCTCCTTTGTCAAAGATAAGGTGTCCATATGTGCGTGGATTTATCTCTGAGCTTTCTATTTTGTTCCATTGATCTATATTTCTGTCTTTGTGCCAGTACCATACTGTCTTGATAACTGTGGCTTTGTAGTAGAGCCTGAAGTCAGGTAGGTTGATTCCTCCAGTTCCATTCTTCTTTCTCAAGATAGCTTTGGCTATTCGAGGTTTTTTGTATTTCCATACAAATTGTGAAATTATTTGTTCTAGCTCTGTGAAGAATACCGTTGGTAGCTTGATAGGGATTGCATTGAATCTATAAATTGCTTTGGGTAGTATACTCATTTTCACTATATTGATTCTTCCAATCCATGAACGTGGTATATTTCTCCATCTATTAGTGTCCTCTTTGATTTCTTTCACCAGTGTTTTATAGTTTTCTATGTATAGGTCTTAATTTCTCTAGGTAGATATATTCCTAAGTATTTTATTCTTTCCGTTGCAATGGTGAATGGAATTGTTTCCTTAATTTCTCTTTCTGTTTTCTCATTATTAATGTATAGGAATGCAAAGGATTTCTGTGTGTTGATTTTATATCCTGCAACTTTACTATAATCATTGATTAATTCTAGTAGTTTTCTGGTGGAGTCTTTAGGGTTTTCTATGTAGAGGATCATGTCATCTGCAAATAGTGAGAGTTTTACTTCTTCTTTTCCAATTTGGATTCCTTTTATTTCTTTTTCTGCTCTGATTGCTGTGGCCAAAACTTCCAAAACTATGTTGAATAGTAATGGTGAAAGTGGGAACCCTTGTCTTGTTCCTGACTTTAGAGGGAATGCTTTCAATTTTTCACCATTGAGGATAATGTTTGCTGTGGGTTTGTCATATATAGCTTTTATTATGTTGAGGTATGTTC
>NW_011494954.1:6029705-6031460 GCF_000754665.1 Bison bison bison | reverse complement strand
TGTATGATCTTTTTAATGTGTTGTTGGATTCTGATTGCTAGAATTTTGTTAAGGACTTTTGCATCTATGTTCATCAGTGATATTGGCCTATAGTTTTCTTTTTTTGTGGGATCTTTGTCAGGTTTTGGTATTAGGGTGATGGTGGCCTCATAGAATGAGTTTGGAAGTTTACCTTCCTCTGCAATTTTCTGGAAGAGTTTGAGCAGGATAGGTGTTAGCTTTTCTCTAAATATTTGGTAGAATTCAGCTGTGAAGCTGTCTGGACCTGGGCTTTTGTTTGCTGGAAGATTTTTCATTACAGTTTCAAGTTCCGTGCTTGTGATGGGTCTGTTAAGATTTTCTATTTCTTCCTGGTCGAGTTTTGGAAAGTTGTACTCTTCTAAGAATTTGTCCATTTCTTCCACGTTGTCCATTTTATTGGCATATAATTGTTGATAGTAGTCTCTTATGATCCTTTGTATTTCTGTGTTGTTTGTTATGATCTCTCCATTTTCATTTCTAATTTTATTGATTTGATTTTTCTCCCTTTGTTTCTTGATGAGTCTGGCTAATGGTTTGTCAATTTTATTTATCCTTTCATAGAACCAGCTTTTGGCTTTGTTGATTTTTGCTATGGTCTCTTTTGTTTCTTTTGCATTTATTTCTGCTCTAATTTTTAAGATTTCTTTCCTTCTACTAACCCTGGGGTTCTTCATTTCTTCCTTTTCTAGTTGCTTTAGGTGTAGAGTTAGGTTATTTATTTGACTTTTTTCTTGTTTCTTGAGGTATGCCTGTATTGCTATGAACTTTCCCCTTAGGACTGCTTTTACAGTGTCCCACAGGTTCTGGGTTGTTGTGTTTTCATTTTCATTCGTTTCTATGCAAATTTTGATTTCTTCTGTGATTTGTTGGTTATTCAGCAGCGTGTTGTTCAGCCTCCATATGTTGGAATTTTTAATAGATTTTCTCCTGTAATTGAGATCTAATCTTACTGCATTGTGGTCAGAAAAGATGCTTGGAATGATTTCTATTTTTTTGAATTTACCAAGGCTAGCTTTATGGCCCAGGATGTGATCTATCCTGGAGAAGGTTCCATGTGTGCTTCAGAAAAAGGTGAAATTCATTGTTTTGGGATGAAATGTCCAATAGATATCAATTAGGTCTAACTGGTCTATTGTATCATTTAAAGTTTGTGTTTCCTTGTTAATTTTCTGTTTAGTTGATCTATCCGTAGGTGTAAGTGGGGTATTAAAGTCTCCCACTATTATTGTGTTATTGTTAATTTCTCCTTTCATACTTGTTAGCATTTGTCTTACATATTGTGGTGCTCCCATGCTGGGTGCATATATATTTATAATTGTTATATCTTCTTCTTGGATTGATCCTTTGATCATTATGTAGTGACCATCTTTGTCTCTTTTCACAGCCTTTGTTTTAAAGTCTATTTTATCTGATATGAGTATTGCTACTCCTGCTTTTTTTTGGTCCCTATTTGCATGGAAAATCTTTTTCCAGCCCTTCACTTTCAGTCTGTATGTGTCCCCTGTTTTGAGGTGGGTCTCTTGTAGACAACATATGTAGGGGTCTTGTTTTTGTATCCATTCAGCCAGTCTTTGTCTTTTGGTTGGGGCATTCAACCCATTTACGTTTAAGGTAATTACTGATAAGTATGATCCCGTTGCCATTTACTTTATTGTTTTGGGTTCGAATTTATACACTGTTTTTGTGTTTCCTGTCTAGAGAATATCCTTTAGTGTTTGTTGGAGAGCTGGTTTG
>NW_011494954.1:5994924-6029605 GCF_000754665.1 Bison bison bison | reverse complement strand
TCTCAGCTTTTGCTTGTCTGAAAAGCTTTTGATTTCTCCTTCATATTTGAATGAGATCCTTGCTGGGTGCAATAATCTGGGCTGTAGGTTATTTTCTTTCATCATTTTAAGTATGTCTTGCCATTCCCTCCTGGCTTGAAGAGTTTCTACTGAAAGATCAGCTGTTAGCCTTATGGGAATTCCCTTGTGTGTTATTTGTTGTTTTTCCTTTGCTGCTTTTAATATTTGTTCTTTGTGTTTGATATTTGTTAATTTGATTAATATGTATCTTGGGGTGTTTCGCCTTGGGTTTATCCTGTTTGGGACTCTCTGGGTTTCTTGGACTTGGGTGATTATTTCTTTCCCCATTTTAGGGAAGTTTTCAACTATTATCTCCTCAAGTATTTTCTCATGGTCTTTCTTTTTGTCTTCTTCTTCTGGGACCCCTATGATTCAAATGTTGTAGCATTTAATATTGTTCTGGAGGTCTCTGTAATTTAGTGACCATATTTTTAAAAGGAAGTGTATCAGACTACTGATAGTTGTAGAAATCAAGACTTGCAACCAGTCTACTTTGGAGACTGATCTTCTCCTGGGCCTTAGGATATGACTTGACTGAATAGCTCCGTACATAGTGAGATTATGCTGTGTAGAAAGACATTCCAGTAGACAATTATGCTGAACTCTCCCTCAATATAAAGGCTTTTGAACACTACAAAGAGTGTGAAACTCAAAGACAAATAGGCCTTCAATCAGAAGATTCATTAGAGTATATCTACACTTTTAACTTTATAAAGGCTTTAAGGTTTTTGTTTTTCATTTTCTTTTCCTGTTTATTTATTAATTTAAAGCCATGGGATTTTTATTTAAGTCATAAGATTTATCTCTTCAGTTGTTTTACTTCCTACTATAATTTGGATTTCTCCTCTCCTTTAAAAAAAAATCTTCATCTCTCTTCAAGTTTAGATAAAAACCAAAAAAAATTAAGAAAGATTATATATTTGTCCATAAAACATATGAACCAGGGGCAATTTCTTTTTTCTTCAATTCTTATATGCTTGGATTCAAGACAGAGTTGGTTTCCTTGAAACTTTTCAATCTACACCATGTCTATCTGTACTGCTAGTTTTTTTAACTGGTACCATTTCGGAGTACCTTGCATAGTGTCTGAGATGTTGTAGGAGCTCTACAAATGTTTATTGAATTGATTTTTTACTTCTCTGGAAACAAACATGAGAGATCTTATTAGATGTGGTATTATTGACGGACTTACCTTCTTAGCTTTTTGTTCTAAGAAACGAGTCCTCTTTGTACAGTGCCTTTCTTTCTTTCTTTCCTTCTTCCTTCCTCCCTCCCTTCCTTGCTCTCTCTCACCCTCCCTCCCTCCCTTCCCTTCTTTCTGTTTAGTACAGTACTTTTCAAACTTGAGTGTGCTTTCAGTCATCTGCTGATTCAGGTGATTTGAAGTGGATCCTGAGAGTTTGCATTTTGAATAAGCTCCCAGGCCAGGCCAGTGCTGTTAATCTCCAGATGATACTTTGAATTGTACTATTTGAGACTGCTTTGAATGAAGAGACAGGCTATTTCACTGTTCCTTGAATCAGAGAAATATATAAGGGAAGAGTAGCTATTTCTCAAATAACCTTGGTAACCTGCTTCTAATTGGATTCCAATTTTGTGACTATGACCTGTTCCTGGCCATTTAAACATAGTGCCCTGAAGTCCTTAAGAATTCAATGAGGATCTTATTTATCTGACCTTACTGTGTTTATTTGTCCATTTCTCTTATTAGACAACACAATTCTTAAGAATAGGGATGTTGCTTATCTCCATTTTATTTCCAGACCCAGCATTTTATTTTCAGACCTAGTACAGTGTTGGTTTACCATCAAATAGCATATAAATGTGTTTTCACTCTGGTTCTTTCAGCTAAATGGCCCACAGATATTTCAGGATTCCTTGAAATGACCTCAGCCAATTACTCATTTTCTTTCTTCTATCATTACGACAAGCACTGCTCTAGTTGAAGTCTTCTTTGCTTCTCACATGGGTGACCATGAATACAGCCTTGTCTTTATGTTTCTGTAGAAATTGCTCCTCTGTCTAAATTTTACTTCCATCACCATGCACACAAATGCATTCTTTATGACTAAATTAAATATTACCTCTTCCATGAAGCCTTTGAAATACCTCTAATTAGAACTCATTTCCTACTCTGAAAGTCCATAGACTTTGGACTTTTTAAAAATAAAAGTCATCACTGTCTACCATGCATTATTGTCATTTATGTCTAATCTTCCAGGTAGTCCATAAACTCTTTATGGTAATATCAGCTCTTATATATTTGTTTCCCCACCACCTGATACTATGTTTGAGTCTAATAGGTATTTGGTAAATGTTTAATAGATGAATGAATAAATGAGTGAGTAAAAGAGTGAAAGAAATAATACCAGTAGTCATTAAGTTTACAAGTCCCTTTGCCACTTGTTGAAATACTTGTGAATTTCCAAACACTTTCCTTCAGTATATAGGGGTCACAGTAATACCAAGTGAGGCAAGTTATAGAATTGGCTTTTGATAGAAAAGTTTCCACGGTTCTACTCAGGCAGACCACCCCTTGCTCTGTCTTACCCAAAGGTTGGCAAGACTATTACCTTTTCCAGAGATTTTGTAGCCGGGCACTGGTTTTTTAATAAGTCAGTGACAGAGCCATTCTTCAAATACAGGTTTCCATTTTAGTTTCACTTCAGTGACAAAGCAGTTTCCAAGACTTCGCTCACAGTTGTTAGATGTCAGTTGCCCAGTGAAAAAACAGTTCCTAGGACCCAAGGCTGTACTCTTGGACCATAGGCAGCAAACACAACCACCACCACAGAAGGCAGAAAAGAAAAAACCCAAGGAACGGAGAACTGATTACTGCCCAATTTATCTTCTAATCATTTTCTAGATAACATTTTCTTCACTGACAACAAAGAAAGTGAATTGACTTAGTGGAAATACTTTGAAATAACTTCAGGAAGAACATAAAAGAAAAAAAATAGTAGCAGTGTCTTTTAACCTGCTTCATAGATGGTTGATGAAATTCTACATAGAGGAAAACTAATAAGTGCTTTGGCAGAGTTCAGATCATGTCACTCTTCTGCTTAGTCCCCTGTTTCTCTTAGAGTAAAAGCACAAGTTTTTACAATGACTTATAATGCCTTCCAGGGTGATCTGACCTCTTGTTTCTTCTCTGACTTCTATGAACCAAACACACTGGGCAAGCTCCCTCCCGCAGGCCTACATCTCAGCTCTTTGCTGGATCACCTTTCTCTTCATATATTGCATAATCAACTCCTTCAAGCTTTTGCTCCTGTCACCCACTCAGTGAGTCTACCATGATGCTATTTAAAATTGAAATCCCTGCCCCTCATAAGCAGCATTCCCAGTTCACTTTACTTTGTTTTACTTTTCCTTTCTTTCCCCAATAGCATTGTTTACCTTTAGCATTTTATATACTTACGGGTTTTATCATTTATTATTTTTGTCATTCTCCCCTACCAAGGTGTAAGCTCCTTCAGAGCAGGAATCATTGTCTGTTTTTGTGACTTATATATCCCAGCACCTAGAATAGTGAATGGCATATAGCAGATACTTAATATTTGCTGAATGAATGAGCAAGGGATGGAAAACCAATTAAGTAAATAAAGGATTCTGGCAAACTTGCAAAACTTGTCTCATGGGGTCTGCCAAAGAAGCTTAAAAACTTAGCTTAAAAGGAAGAAAATACATGTGTTCAGAAACCATACAGTTAAGGTACAGATTTTTAAATTAATTTTTTAAATTGCAGTATAGCTGATTTTGGAGAAGGAAATGGCAACCCACTCCAGTACTCTTGCCTGGAGAATCCCATGGACAGAAGAGCCTGGTGGGCTACAATCCATGGGGTTGCAAAGAGTCAGACATGACTGAGCAGCTAACACACACATAGTTGATTTACGATGTTGTGTTAGTTTCGGCTATATAGCAAAATGAATCAGTTATATGTGTGTATATATATATATATATATATCCACTCTTTTTCAGATTCTATTCCCATATAGGTCATGCTGCTGCTGCTACTGCTGCTAAGTCGCTTCAGTCGTGTCCGACTCTGTGCGACCCCATAGACGACAGCCCACCCGGCTCCGCCGTCCCTGGGATTCTCCAGGCAAGAACACTGGAGTGGGTTGCCATTTCCTTCTCCAATGCATGAAAGTGAAAAGTGAAAGTGAAGTCGCTCAGTCGTGTCTGACTCTTAGCGACCCCATGGACTGTAGCCCACCAGGCTCCTCCACCCATGTGATTTTCCAGGCAAGAGTACTGGAGTGGGGTGCCATTGCCTTCTCCCCATATAGGTCATAACAGAGTATTAAATAGAGTTCCCTGTGCTATACAGTAGAGAGTGAGTATAAGTCAATCCCAATCTTCTAATTTATTCCTCCATCCTTTCCCCCTTAGTAACCATGAGTTGTTTGCTATATCAAGGTACAGGTTTAAGGCAAATTCGTCTGCTTTTGTTCTACTCAAGGATACTAGGATGGCAGCTGTCTTGTTTGAAGTGATCATCATGTTACTCAAGGAACCAGTTTGACTCATTTTTATTGTTTAGCATATAGACCAATTGTTTAAACAGAATAGACCAAATTAGCTAATTTTTTTGGTATCTAGCAAAAATCTCACTCTTATTTGGGCTTGTAAAGCAAATGCTCTCAAGCATGAGCCTACACCTGAATCATCTGGAGGGCTAGTTAAGACACAGATTGCTAGTCCTACCTCGAGTGTTTCTGAATCGATGGTTCTGGGACAAGATTCTGGAGTTTGCACTTCTGACAAGTTCCCAGATGATGCTGTCATTGGTGGTCCTGGGACGTACTTTGAGAACCACTGGATAGACAAAGATTCTGAAATAGAAGGAATCACATTCAATTGTTTTGAATGCATTTGGTCCTATAACGTTTATACTGTTGGCAGAGTGTTCTGTCAGCATCCAAAGTTATTTTTATTATGATTATTTTTAATGGTGAGGAATATTTTAGCCTCCTGTGAAAATCCCACTGCAGCTCTGTCATTTTACGCTTCCCTTTCCTACAATCTTGCTCCTCTGTAATCATGCCAGATGGTGCTACTCATTAGCTTATGAAGAAGTGATGCTTTATCATTCTAGACAGAGAGACAAATCATTCTGTTCTCTGACTCTGAGTCAAGAATCGACATTTGGGTGTGTGTTCAACCTACTATTTGCTTTACAATTTTGTTCATTAGGTATTTATTACCCTGACAGTATATGAGCTAGTCGTTATCCCTTTGTCATGTATTTCTCTCAAATTATATTCATTTAATATATTCACTTCCCTGGTGGCTCAGATGGTAAAGCGTCTGCCTACAATGCGTGAGACCCGGGTTCGATCCCTGGGTTGGGAAGATCCCCTGGAGAAGGAAATGGCAACCCACTCCAGTATTCTTGCCTGGAAAATCCCATGGACGGAGGAGCCTGGTTGGCTACTGTCCATGGGGTCTCAAAGAGTCAGACAGGACTGAGCGACTTCACTATCACTATCACTATATTCATTTAAAGTTCATATCAGCACTGTTTGACAACAGCCATCATCATAGCATTATCTCTATTAACATGTAATTTCTCTTGTGCCCAAATTATCTGGGTCAGATGGTTATCTGGGGAGTATATCCATAAAATTAAGATAGTGGACAATATTCCATTCTTTGACTCAACATTCCAAAGGGATGAGTGGGGCAGTTGCTGTTGCTGATTTGTGAAAACCCATAAAACCTAAGGACAATAAGTTATATTATGACCAATGTCATCACCTTCTTTTTCATTCATTGTATGTTTTTCTTAGAAGAAATCAGCAGGAGGAGCCTATATAATTTAATGAGAAGAATAAAGGATGAGGAGCTTCCCAGGTGGTGCTAGTAGTAAAGAATCCACTTGCCATTGCAGACGTAGGATACACGGGTTCAGTCCCTGGGTCAGGAAGATCCCCTGGAGGAGGGCAGGGCAACCCACTCCAGTATTCTTGCCTGGAGAATCCCATGGACAGAGGAGCCTGGCAGGCTGTAGTCCATGGGATTGCAGAGTCAGTCATGACTGCAGCAACTTAGCACACACCCATGCATAAAGGATGAGATGGTTAGATAGCATCACTGACTTAAATGGGCATGAATTTGAGCAAACTTGAGGAGACAGTGGAGACAGAGGAGCCTGGCCTGCTTCAGTCTACGGGATCACAAAGAGTTGGACTTGACTTAGTGACTGAACTAAGAAACGAAACTAGAAACATTTAGTGAGACTGGCAATGTGGATGGAGAAGCTTTTCTCATGTGATGCGAAGAACTAGTTAAAACTCCAGATACAGAAAAAAATAACATACTTGTGCTATTCGATTACTACAGCAAAACCACATTTTTAAAAATTGGTAATTTTCTCTAAAAGGATAATTCAAGTTACTGCTAAATAATGCATGAAAAGTGAAAGTGAAAGTCGCTCAGTTCTGTCCTGCTCTGCGACCCCATGGACTATCTAGTCCATGGAATTCTCCAAGCCAGAATACTGGAGTGGGTAGCTGTTCCCTTCTCCAGGGGATCTTTCCAACCTAGGGATCAAACCCAGGTCTCCCACATTGCAGGCAGATTCTTTACCAGCTGAGTCATGAGGGAAGCTCAGGAATACTGGAGTGGGTAGCCTATCCCTTCTCCAGGGGATCTTCCCTACCCAGGAATTGAACTGGGGTCTCCTGCATTACAGGTGGATTCTTTACCAACTGAGCTACCAGGGAAGCCCAGGCACTATTACCGTGTAACAGTCTCTTGATGTAAATAGGTTATTTTTTCTCTCCAAGAATGCTTTCCACACAGTTGCAATATTGAACCTGTCAAGTTTTCTTGAACTTTTGTTGAATTGGATGTAGGAAAAAGAGAAGGGGATATACTTGAAGGCTTCTGGGGGAGGTTGTCAGTCTGTCTAAATTTGTCTAGTTGAGAGTAGATCTTCGACTATTAGATCTTTATTACTAAGACGTTCATATTACACAGCATAGTCGTATCATTGTGGAGGTGCTGAAGCACTGAAGGTAAATGCAAAACAAAGTATGCTTGCTTTTTCAAGGTGACTTTTCCATGATGCTTTCGGCATTTCTCTTAATATTATGCAGTCCTAATCTGTCAGTCCATAACAAACACAGTTGGGTTTACTTAGTAGTTCATTAAATTTTCTTCCATCGATGGAGCAAATTTCACTTATTTTTCATGGCAACCATAATCAATTTGTTCTTTATCGTCTACTTTGCCCATAATTCATAGTTTACCATCCCACCTTAATTAGGAGACAAGACCCTTCAATAGAGTGAAGCATTGGCAACTCTGTCACCTGGAAAGAATTACATAAAATATGTTAAAAACAGAAATGACTGCCTAACTGGTTCATCATATTCTCTTTAGCAGGTGGATTCTTAGTGGGTAGAGTGTGTGTTTCTGGTGCTTTTACTTGCCAAGCACATTGTGGGTGTTCAATAAATATTAAATAATAAGAAGAATTTCCTAATTAAGATGAACATTTTCCTCTATTAAGCAGATGGTGCTCAATAGGAGTAGCCCATTATTTACAAGTATGACACAAGGTGCTGGCAATTGTCTAGGAAAGGTGGCTCTCACCTCGTATGCTGATTAGATGTTAAAGCAAACTTTTGTGACAAACAGCTTGATGGATATTAGTTAATGTTTGTGATAAGAACTGTGAATAGGGATGGAATTTGTGTGTATGGGTCTGTAATTTGGCTGCTTTGATTATTACTATTGGCTTCAGCTATAAAATGTTTCTTGCTGTTTGCTGCAAGGCAAGTCTTGGCAAATCAGGGTCGATCTGAATTTATCCTGTAGGCTGGCCAAATGATTAGAACCCTCATTATTGCCTGATTTCTAAAGAAATTTTTCTTCAGTCCTTTCAGTATCTCTGGGTTACTAACACTGGATGTGAACACCTCTGTGATATTTGCAACGCTTATATTAGTGGCTAAGACTTCAGTGGAACTAACGCGAGTTAATTAAGCGTTCCCAAAATACACAACATTTTATGATTTTGCAGATCACCCCAATGAAAATAACAGTCTAATTTCGTCAAGTCATATAAATTACAGTGAGAGGGATGATGAGAGGAGGCAATTCTCAGTTCTTTGGAGGAGTTAATTTTGTTGTCAGCACAGCCACATATCCAAAAATCACAAACCACAGGCAGAACTTTCTAGCAAAAGTGAGATTTGGTAATCACATACTGTTTCCGTTTCTAACTTCTGCTTTCTATATGGTGTCTATGCAAATGGGAACTTTCAAGGATGTAAAACTCACAGCTTCCTCTATTAGGAGCTCAGTGAGCAGCTGCCATGCTTTCTCATAAAGGATAGAAAACATCCTGTTTACTAACATACCCACCCACATACACTCACACCAAGCTCTGCTATTTAAGCAGAACTTTTATTTTGGTTTGAGATAGGCAGTTAGAGTAGAGCATTATTCAAGTCTCTTACAAATGTTTCATTCATTCTTGTAGCACATATTCCCTGGGTGTTAACTAGGTGCCAGACAGTGTCCTCCATGTGGGGGATCCTCTGGCATTTGAAACGTGTTCTCTAGTTTTACTGGGAACTCATCAGAGATTCTGACATGTGTTGGCAGGTTCTTTGCATCTGATCTCACCTCCTTATTTTTAATATTTATAAATCATGCTCATCAGGTTGTCAGTAGACAGGAAATGAAAGCAACTGAGAAACCTTGCCAAGATAGAACAAATCCCAGAGTGAACTAAAAATATGTTGACCACAAGGATGTGCAGTAAACCAACATGTGTTCTTAAAGCAGCAAAAATAAGCACTGTGCCCAAGTCCAGGCTTTACCTTATTGTTGGAAAATTGGTGGCCTAGAGATTTTACCTATGCTATCTACAAGCCCTATTAAGAAGTCATGATCATGTTCTTTTCTAGAAGTCTGGAGTCTGCCCAAAACATGAGCTTATAAATATGTTAAAGTAAGGCTTATGATAATATAAAAGATGAATCATCTTCCTATTTTGAAAAACATATATTCTATAACTCAATAAGTCTGGAGATCTCCAAGGACCTGTATCACTTTTCACCTTCAGTTACTTTAGGTCTTGATTCAAATGTTGCCTTATCAGAGAGCACTTCTTAGACAACACCCACCCTCTGATCCCCTGCCACATCCTGCTTACCAAAGTCTATTGTCCTTCACGTCACTCATGGTTTGTTCTTGTTTTCCCTATCCCCGCATCCAGACTGTAAGTAACATGAGAGTTTTGCTCTTGTTTGGTTGTGGAGACATTATGGTTTTGTTCTTGTTTTCCCCATCCCCGCATCCAGACTGTAAGTAACATGAGAGTAGGCCTGTGTTTTACCCAGTGCCATCTCTCTGCCCCCTCACATAGCACTTGGCACACAGGTGATGCTCATTATGCAGTTATTGAGTGGATAAAGTGTTTGGAATTGTTAGCCCCTTCATTTAAGAAGCAGCATTAGATAAGAACTCAGGGTCGGAATGGAACTTAGAAATGTCTATCCCACTGTGTCCCAACATTTATGCAGTTTTATCCCTATGGGCTTTATGCTTTGAAATATGTGATCTACAAAAAACACATAGTTCAATAGTATTCCCTTCTCCATTTTTATAAATCTGAAACTAATAAAACTTCCATTAAAAGTTCTGATGGCCAGAGGTGATATAGTTCCAGCTGGAAACCGAAAAAGTGGATGTGTCAATAAGACTTTGTGTTGGATAAATAAATGTCTCCTAATTGACCTTTTGAAACTTTATACATAGTTCAAGAATTTCTCTTGCCAGTTTCTTGTATCCTTATCCAGAGATTTCAGTAAGGAAACTCCAAAATGAGCCCAACACATACATCTCACGGGTGAGGAAATCTGAGACCAGGATAGGTTTAGTGACTTTCTCAAGGTCACGTCCCTTATTGTGTGAAGCTTCAATCACAGAGTCTTCTGAATCCTAAACAAGTGTCATGTTTACCAGTTCACACATATATCCTATGGACCACCTATTTCAGAATCTTCTGGAGGGTGTTAACAAAAACATAGCCTATTAGCCCTGTAGATTCATAAACTCCAGGAATAGAACTGGGGGCCCTGAATTTTAATCAGGTCCCCAGGTGTGTCTTATATATAGCAGTGTTTAAGAACCAGTAATCTATTATATGCCAGGATTCTTGATTCTCCTTCATTTGAACAGAAAAAATAAACCATTCAAGTTTTATTGCCAAACTATATGGATACATATTTACTGAACACTTTAACCAACAGCTTTTCTCAGCGAGGGATGCTGGGGCATGTTAAAATCTGTTTCTTTTTACCATCAAGTTAAATAATATGAGCTACGAGTTACTTTGAAATTTGGGGTTTAAATCTAACTAGTTCAATAATTTCCTCCACAACATTCGTAGAGTCCAAGGGAGTCACAAATAATTGAGACAGGCCCAGTGTAGTTAGGGGAGACATACATGGTTTCAGGGGCTACAGAAAAGCCCTGAAGAGTGTGATGTCTCCATAAGAGGCCTCAAGTCCTACACCAGCTAAGGCTGAGGGGTTAGCAGACTACATCTCTAAATCTCTTTGTAAACCGCTGGGTATCCCTCCAGGTCCCCCAGATAGTGTCAGTCTTCATAGAAAGAATAATGAGTGAGTTCTCAGAAGTAAGGGATAGAAGCAAATCTCTATTAGGTTATTAATATTGTTGTTGTTATTGTTAGCTTCAGGACCCATGATTACTGCTGCCATAATCAACTGCCCAGTCACATTGCCCTTGGCCTTTGTTCTCATAAATGTCTCCCACTCTTCATCATCTTTGGGGATGTATCACACAGTTCATCAGCATTTTACTTCTTGACATACAACCCTGAAACTGAACAATTCAAAAAATTTCTCAAAATGGCTTTGTGAGATGTTAATTTAATTCTCTGAAGGGCGAAAACTGTGTAAGACATTTTTTAGAGGTTAGGCTATTGAATATTTCATACCATGGAGACTGTCTGGGAGAGAGTTGGAGAATTAAGGCCACAAAAATTGAAGGAAACATACTTGAGGAAATCTTATAAACTAGAACTTCTTATAAGAATATTAATATATTATTTTTCTCCATCTTGAAATTTCCTCAGGCATGTATTGAATGAGCTGACTTCAGTTTTGTTGTTCTTTCTGTGTTACTTTGCAATTCTCCCTGTGGCCATCATATTGATTTCAACACTGTGGTCATCATTATAGGAAAATGAAGGCATTAATAACTTGGTCTCCATGGACAGATTGTAATAGGAAATCTTATAAATAATTGCCCACTAATGGGAAAATTGAAAATATGCACTGTTCTATAGTGGTCATAATATAATCATTTAAATTATAATTATGTGACAATGAAAGAACTCATTATGCATTAGTTTATCTTTACATAATGTTAATAGCTAATGAAAGTGTGACAATTACATCTAATTAAGTTTAACAACATTTCCGCACTTCTTGTAAACGAACTACAGTTTGCTTGAAACAGTGTATATGGAGACATTAGTGAAACCAGGGTCTATCTCTATTATGAGTTTTGAAAGGCAACCATCAGTTCAAGCAGAGACCGTAACTTAATGCTGTTCTGTTAAATGAACTGCAAATGTGAGTTCTTACTAAGGGTAGCTTTATAAAAAAAATTTCTTGGATTATGTCATTGATATAGTTAAAATACCCACTAGCCCTTCCCCTCCTGTAAATGTGTGTGTGTGTGTGTGTTTGACTCAGATCTGTGTTTTATCTCTAATGATAGACTAGCTTTACTAAATTTTCAAGCTAGAAGAGGTTTGCTGAAATGAGGGTAGTGTTGGTTCTTTGCTTTAGATTATAGCACATGATTGTCCCCAACATCTAACCCGTGTGACTAAGGCCAAGAGTAACACTGTAAAGTAAGGTTGGAATATAATATCTGCCCTTTGTACTTTTGTTAGAATCAAACTAAATAATATTTATAAATGTCATAGCTAGAGCCCGGCACATGGTAAACATTAATAAAGGTTTGTCATTATTATGAGTTGTTTTACATCCATGTTACAATATCAAAAGAATAATTCCAAGATAGTATCACTTTTCCTCCAACATTTTTTAATATATAAAGTATAAGAAAGTCCTTACATGTATCATAATGAAAAGAGCATAATGGCCCATGATATGCAATCAGCATGTTCTCCAGAATAGAGTTTTAAGACACAAAGAGCTCTGGAAGACGTCGGTCAGGTCGCCAGTGTTTCTAGCTGTTTGGGTTTCACTTTCAGGGTGATGGACCCTTGACCACTGTCATCAGTCTTTGGTCATTAGGAAGCAGAGGCTACTCAAGGCAGTCCAGGTAGAAGTTGGTACACTTGGTCAGTTGTTACTATACATCCAAGAAGCTGTAACACTGGCCTTTATTTTTCTTCTGATCCCTTGATATGTTAAGCACAAATGAAGCATTCTCTCCCTGAAAGAACTCATTCAATTTCATAGTGTTGACCGTCAGTATTATATGTTACCTCTACTCTGACATCACTTCTGAACATTGGTCTCTTAAATTATATCAGTTATTATGCAATTTCTAGGTGAAACTTAATATGTCTAAAACTTGGCTTATCTTTCCAAACCAAGCTCTGATTTAATTACCAAGTCTACCATATATTATTTCATAATACTGATTATATGTGCTATGCTGTGCTTAGTCACTCAGTTGTGTCCAACTCTGCAAATCCATGGACTGTAGCCTGCTAGGCTCCCCTGTCCATAGGGATTCTCCAGACAAAAATACTAGACTGAGTTGGCATGCCCTCCTCCAGGGGATCTTCCTAACCCAGGGATCGAACCCAGGTCTTCCACATTGCAGGCAGTTTCTTTACCATCCGAGCCACCAGGGAAGCCCACTGATTATATGCTTTACTTCTATTTCAAGGTTCCCATCATCTCATGTTGAGACTACTAGAATTTTCTCCATCTATTCTCTCCTTCCCATTGTTTGTCCTTGAATCTACATTTTATACATCTACCACATTTGTCATCTTAAATCACTTCTACATTTCATTCACCTACTCACAAATTTTTAATGGTTCCTCATGCCAATAGTATCTTTCATCTGGATCATTGTCCTAAGAGTTTTGTCCTGTCTTCTGTCCAAGTTTGTCACCAGCATCTTTACCAACATTCTCTAGCCCAACCAAATGAGTCTGCTTATTACCAGCATGCTCTGAGCTTTGTATCTTTGCTGATACTGTTTCCCCAACTGAAATACCCTTCCTTCTGTATCCTGGTCATATAAATTTGTTCAGTCACAGCTTTCATGCAGCTGTTTTTAACAACCCTGTTAGTCTCTCCCTTCTATGAATTTTCAGGCATTTATTTTTCCTGCCCTATATCTTACACTTTGTTCAGGTTGCTTTGACTTTTTATTATCCTTTATGTATGATTCTGGCAGACCAACGTGATTGGCCAGATTGGAAGTCCCCCACCCCCACCCCAAGGCTGTCTTCCATCTCTCTATGCAGAGTACTAGGTATACTAGATCCTCCACAAACATTGTTGATGAGAATGTCAATTTTGTAAGCACTTGGGGACAGCACTCAAAAGCCTTTTTGCGACTACTGGAATCTGCCTGGAGCCGATTTCATTACTTAGAAGGAATGTTTTCTGAGCCTCCTTCTTATAGGAGTCTTGTGAAACCTCCTGGCAGAATTAAGCACAATCCCCTCTGCCCTGAATTCAAAAACCTTCTCCTTGGGGAAGTATCCATTTAGCTGAGAGTTTGTGAGAACGGACAGAAACACAGATTAGCATCACAGTCCTGGTAGCCCCTCTCCGCCTGAGGGCAGCTTTCTCAATCTCCCGTCTTAGTGGGGCCTTAACTTCATTTCTGAAAGAGCAGGGGCTGGATCATCTGTAGCTGAGGCCACTTAGCAAACCCCAGAAACAAAAGCAGGTGAATGCCGAGTATGCTTGCCTCAACTTTGTCACTAACTAACTGGGTAAACCTGAACAAGTCACTTCCCATAGTCTATAGCCTTTATTTCCTTCATTCTTTTTTTTTTTTTTAATTTTATTTTATTTTTAAACTTTACAATATTGTATTAGTTTTGCCATATATTGAAATGAATCCGCCACAGGTATACCTGTGTTCCCCATCCTGAACCCTCCTCCCTCCTCCCTCCCAATACCCTCCCTCTGGGTCGTCCCAGTGCACCAGCCCCAAGCATCCAGTATCGTGCATCGAACCTGGACTGGCGACTCGTTTCATACATTAAAATTTGATGACTTTTTAATTTTTAATCAGAAGCTAGATAAATCCAAATAAAATGAAATCACATTTTGGTTAAAAAAAAAAAAGTAAAATTCAAGACAAAATCACCTGATTTTTTTGTAGCTCTTCATTTCATAGAGGCAAATCTATCTCAAATTCTCTCTTCTCTGTCATTTTCTGCCTGTCTCTGTCTCTCTCTCTCTCTCTCACACATACACACTCACACACACACAATTCTCTACCAAATCAGTTTTTTCTCAGGTATCTCTTGCACCCTAAGTTCTCTTCGATGTGGAAAAAGCTGCCAATGAAATAAGATATTGAAATGGGATAAGAAAGTGATTTCCTTTTAACATGTTTTATTTCATACACTGAAAAATCCCAGCTAAAGGTAGCTAAGTTACCTTCATTAGTTTTTCTTTTTTCTCTTTTATAGTGCTGTGATTTTGTTTTGTTAGAAATAGTTGACTATAAGTACAAGTCATTTTCTGTCATTTGTACCATCTAAAAACATTTTTATGTTTTAACAAAAAGCCAAAGTAATTGGGTAGCTCACAAACTTGCACAGGTGGTCTTCGAAGGTGATGTGTGTGTGTGGGTGGGTGGGGTTGGTCATCTTTATTCTAATGATGCTTTTCTTCTTATGGTGACGCCCTTTTGCCTTCCCTGCATCTTTCTGCCTCTCATGCTCACCCTCTCCTCTGGGTGCCTGCTCACTCTGTTCCCTCTGGATCTCTCTATGTTCTTCCTCAGAGCTCTTGACTCTGCTACTCAGTGCTTTTCCGTGCCATGGTTTTATGAGACAAGCTGATCTGATCACTGTCTTTTTTCCCTCCCTTTAAACATTTTTTCTGTCCTATGTATCATTCAGATTTCTAGTGATGCTTATCATTCTTGTAGCATTTTGTTCTTGTTTTGATTTGATGTTCAGTGAAGTTTTTCTTTAGCATTATAAAAGAAAAATTTTATTCCTCCTCTATTCCAGGTTTTCTTTTCTGCTATATTTTGCACTTTGGAGATGGATTATGCCTTAAAGTCTGAGAAATAGCAGAGTAGGTGGTGGGGTTATGCATGATTTCTACTTTCTTCATTATAGTATTATGTATTTTCTGATATTGTTTCATGGTACATGTGTACAAATATTTATAGTTAGAAAGAAAAGGCAATGAAGCAATTTTAATTTTGGCATGGAAAAACATCATAATGAGTGCCTGGCTTTGGGTCTTGCTTCTAGTGTTCCATCAAATCTCCTTTTTTGTGTCTGTCATCACCACCAAGCGTGACTGCAATGGCTGGCTGAGCTGGAGATCGACAGCAGTCCCCAGGAATTGTGGAAGTGATCCAATGGTTAACAGACGCCTACAAAACTGCAAGTCATGGGTCACTTCCATTGAATTCCCCAAGGCTAGACTCTTGCTGCCAACTGTTCTTCAACGGAGGAAATGGGAAGAAATAGCACTGACTACCTTAAGAAATCCAGCACCCTTTGTTAAATATGACAATTATTTTTAAAAGCTGCTGATGATAACACATAGAGATGACATGTAGCGAGACATTCATTATTATAGTATCACACTGTGATTGCAGAGGTTTAAAAAAATCTTTTATTTATTCATTCATTCATTTATTTATGTTAGCATTCTTATTGATTGCTCTCATTGATTGCTGGGTGCTCATTTAAGCTGCATGACCAGTGCTACTACTTGCTCACTCCTCACAGATAACAACCTCAGAAAGCAAACCAGGGCAGGCCCCCCAGGAACCAAGGTGGTAGGGCTCTGGATAAAATCTGGGCTCCCAGATTTCCTTCCAACTGATATGATCATTAACATGGGTTAGAACTTGTCTTAGGTGGGAAGAATCATAGACAGAGATTATTTTTGGCCAGAGAGCAAGCCCATTTTTACACTCCTGTAAAATTGCCACCTCTCATTGTGTACATGTGAACATAGACATGGTGTTTTATGACTATAAACTGGCATGGCCTAAGCACTTTGGTTTATCAGGCTGTTAACTAAACAGAAGCTTGTCCTAAGGAATCAGCTCACATACTATGACAAGTAAGCATTTTATCTATTTATGCCACAAGATTTATTAAACATCTACTATGGGCTAAAAACCCTGCAATAATGAATAGCATAGAAATTTTTTTAAATTTAAAAAAATTTAAAATTTTAAAAAATTTAAATTTTTCACTTCTTTTAGTGAGAGATGCAGACATTTTAACAAATGAATGCAAAGCAAGATTATAAAAGTATTTTAGAAGAGGTAGCTATTTACAGAGCACAGTAGAGAGAAAAATTAAAACATAATAAACTATTTTTTATCATCATGTGAACAAATATGTCTTTGTATTGAATTAACTGCAATTCACATATATGTGTACAACTGCACACAAGGAGCTGTCACTGGAAGATAACTTTTTATTGCTATTTGATATTTTGGTTGGGCTTCCCTAGTGGCTCAGTTGACAAAGAATCTGCCTGCAATGCAGGAGACCTGGATTCCATCACTGGACTGGGAAGATGCCCTAGAGAAGGGAATGGCTACCCATCCCAGTATCCTTGAAGAATCCCATTGACAGAGGAGCCTGACGAGCTGCAGTTCTTGGGGTTGCACAGAGTCAGATAAGACTGAGCGGCAACTCACACAGGCATACATGTTTCGGTAATTCATATTTAGTACTCTTATTTTCTCAGTATCTAGTTGTCTTTACTTATAAAGTAGAGTTAATAATTCATGTATTCAATGTGCAATAAGTATATAGATTAAGGATATTTAAAATATACATCAAAGAGTTGATTGAAAATATCAAGACTCTGAATCTAAAAGCAATTTAAAAAATACATATATATATACATATAAGATAAAAGATAATGTAGCTGTTATTATTAGGCTATATATGGGAAAATAAGTAATTAAATAAATATATACTTATTTATGGAAGACTAATTTATGAAAAGTATGACTGTAGCAAACAGTGAGAAAAATCTAGTATCTCCTTTTTCAGAAATAAGAGACATTCTTATTTAGTTGCTAGAGCAAAGGTTAAAGGAAGTCTTAGCAGCCTGACATTCCCGTGTTTGAATGAGACATCACAGATAATGATTGTCCTGAATGCTGGGTAAATAATTAAATAAATCTAAAATATTTGGTCAAATAACATTACTCAGGGAAAGAATTGCCAGGGCCTTGGTGCAATGCACTTCGCATTTTTAGATTTATTCAGTTGTTTGACCAAAGCTAAAAAGACTTAGGACTCCCCTTGTAGCTCATCTGGTAAAGAATCTGCCTACAATGCAGGAGACCTAGGTTCGATTCCTGGGTTGGGAAGATCCCCTGGAGAAGGAAATGGCAACTCACTACAGTATTCTTGCCTGGAGAATCCCACGGACTGCCAGGCTCCTCTGTCCATGGGGTTGCAAGAGTCAGACACTACTTAGCGACTAAATCACCACAACCACCAAAAAAGACTTAACTATAAATCTCCTAAAATGAATTCTTTTCCTTCCTGAAAAAGTAGTTTACATAGGATTCTGGTTAACGTTTCAGTATAACTTTAAAATAATATTAGTTTTGCCATGTTTGTGGTTGTTTTGGCAAACTGTTTTCCATTTATGATTAAATATCAATGATTCAGAGAATATCAAAATGACAACATACCTATTATCTTATGCTTCACCCTTTTCTAAAATTCCTCAAATTGGAGTGAAAAGCAAAATCACTTTCTTTGTTTTTAAAACTTCTTTGAATGAAATCTGTAATCCAATCTCTTTTGCATTAAAACATTTGAATGCAAAAAAAAGCTATAAATTTTCTGTGTGTCAGTATTATAATTTTCTAAAGTCACTTAAGCTCAGACTTTTCATAATCAAACGAGACACAGTTCTAAGCTAGATTAAAGGATAGATGACTGAGGATGGTAATAATTCGCCAAGGACCTGGAAGCCCATCAGAATATCACTTTTGAGACCTGTTGGCCATTAAGGCTATGGGATGGTAAATTTAAGCCTAAAGGGATGTTGCTTTCTTTTAGAATTGAATTGATCAGTGTTACTATTGAGTGATCCTGAATCACAATATTTTCATTTAAAGAGGAATCTCAGGAATCAGGGTCAACATTTCTGTTTTACCTGTTTGTGGTATTTCAGTCATTACTTAATAAATTAAACATTGGAATTGAGCTCTTAACCAAATGTACAGTGGATATTTTAATGTTCAGTTCGGTCGCTCAGTTGTGTCTGACTCTTTGCGACTGCATGCCAGGCCTCCCTGTCCATCACCAACTCCCGGAGTTCACTCAGACTCACATCCATCGAGTCAGTGATGCTATCCAGCCATCTCATCCTCTGTTGTCCCCTTCTCCTCCTGCCCCCAATCCCTCCCAGCATCAGTCTTTTCCAATGAGTCAACTCTTCGCATGAGGTGGCCAAAGTACTGGAGTTTCAGCTTTAGCATCATTCCTTCCAAAGAAATCCCAGGGCTGATCTCCTTCAGCAAGGACTGGTTGGATCTCCTTGCAGTCCAAGGGACTCTCAAGAGTCTTCTCCAACACCACAGTTCAAAAGCATCAATTCTTCGGCGCTCAGCCTTCCTCACAGTCCAACTCTCACATCCATACATGACCACAGGAAAAACCATAGCCTTGACTAGATGGACCTTTGTTGGCAAAGTCATGTCTCTGCTTTTGAATATGCTATCTAGGTTGGTCATAACTTTCCTTCCAAGGAGTAAGAGTCTTTTAATTTCGTGGCTGCAGTCACCATCTGCAGTGATTTTGGAGCCCAAATTTATTTAACAAATCCTTAGTTTTATACTGGACACTGGCCAATTATTTTTTCTCATATTATCTCATTTAATTCTTACAGTAATTTCATGAGGAAACATATTCCTCTCCCTCCACATACTCACCTGCACATCTGCGCCCATGCGCGCGCGCACACACACACACACAGATAAGGGAATGGAAACATTAGGACCTTACATAATAATCTAAATTTATTTTTGCCTAAAATGATTTATAACATATTTGAAGATTTTTTAATTTAAAAAATTGTCCCTATTTTGAAAATTAACCCAACTATTAATTACAGCATTGCCAATTTTAGGAAATGAACTGTTGCATATTCTAAGAATTTTATCTTCAATCCCCAATCCAGGTGGCATGATGGAAAGTGAACCCTTGTTCTGACCAGAGGTTTAGCATGGATGAACTTTGCTATGCATTTGGCTGACCTAGTCTTACTATTGTCAACACAGGGTTCTGGAAACTCTTTTTTACCAATGAAGTGAAGTGAAAGTCACTCAGTCGTGTCCAACTCTTTGCAACCCCATGGACTATACAGTCCATGGAATTCTCCAGGCCAGAATACTGGAGTGGGTAGCCTTTCCCTTCTCCAGGGGATCTTCCCAACCCAGGAATCAAACTTAGGTCTCTGTCCCCACACACAACAGAAATTGTAATACACAAAACAAGGAAGACGCTTCCTAACCTTGTGTTAGGTTTCAATCATTGCCTTTTGGCAACCCTGTTCAATAGGATTTTCTATTGCCTGATTTTCACAGATTACTCTTAATTTCTAAAGTGAATTTGTTCTCTGATGAACATATCCTTGGTTTATTCTTAGTTTCCAATGATGCCTATTTTTTTTTTAACTTGCCAAATTTCTTATTACAGGAAGGTTACATGTAATTTTGTGTTAATGATTGATTATTTAGTTTCATTTGGAACTTTTTCCATTTTTGTGTTTTCTTAATTTCTTAAAATCACTTTTAAGAATTTTCTTGGCTAATAATAGGCTCTTGATCAGCATTTATTTTAAAAATTAATGCCAAAATATAAAGAACTGAGTATTCTAAGTGTGATCAAAACTTATATAAGCTTATTTTTGCCTAAGATAATTCATTTTCCAAAGTTTTGAAGCAAACCTGGATACTATTTTGCAAATACTGATGACTTTTGGATCATTTAAATAACCTTAAAAAAAATAACCTTATGATTTTCCTTAATTATCAGTTCTAATCATCATTACACGATATGCTATCAAACAACATATTCTGACTTTGTAATAAATCATTTAATTGAATTTGATTCCTACAGACCTCCGACTTCTTCCTTCACACCTAAGATTCATGGCTATAGCCTGTGCCTTCCTTTTATGTAGTAGGAAAAATCTCTTTTATGATTCTTTCCCACCTTTCTCCTCCTTTTATAGTTTTAGACACCCTATGCTCCAACAAAACAATATTTTAAGATTCTCTTTTTGCCTTTAAGTTTGTAAATGCTTTTCATCCTACCTGTAATTGTGGTCCCAACTTGCGTCCTCCATACCTTCCTACCAGGTCAAGTAGGGTGCTTCCCTAAGGGTCAGAAGTGGCACCTCTTTGAAGAACCCTCCCTGCTCTAGCCCACACCTAGGCAGGGTGATTCCTTCTTTCATCTGGGCTCTGATGCTTCTTAAATACGGGCCAGATTATAGAATGGAATAGCTATTTGAGTAGATGTCTTTCTGATCAGTTAGAAGTGAATCTTCTTGAGAGCAAAGGGCAGTTTTATGCATTTCTTTTTTTTTTGGTATCTGTAACATTGTGCTCAATAAACATTAACTTGGAAATGAGAAAAGCTGTGATTCCATAAGCTAAGTGTCCCATGGTTTTTTTTTTTTTTTCTTTGAAATAACACAGTTGCTCTTTGCCACCCACCTTTCTTAAAGGCTGAGTGGATACTGAGATATCTTTGGAAATATCTGAAAGGTTTCTATAATAACACAGTAACTCTTCCATAGTAACTCTCCCATAGTAATTCTTCAGCTAAACTTTGGTCAAGGTAAGTGATGTCCATGGAGGGCATGAAATATCATATATTATCTGTTTTCTTGTGACATTTAGTAGGAGAAGTGAGTCCTGGAGAAATGATGTAGTAAAAGTCTTTGCCAAAGAGTTACTGTCAAAACTAAACTACGCTGTTTCAAGAGGCTCTTAACTCTCCCTAATATGTATAGCTTAATATAAAATCTAATAGATAGAAATGAAAAAAGGACATTTATTTTAAAAGGTTTGGGCTTTGAAAAGCTATGCTTTATGTTTTCAATTTCTCCTTATATGTTCAGAAACTCTTCAGGATTTAGGAGTGTGTAAGGCATTGGTTTATTGCTATATGCTGAAGTGTGTACTTTTACAAAAGTATACCATCTCTGAAACTCGTTATTTCCTCTCATCTACACACTCTCACTTGTATTCAGTTGCCACTAAACCCGTTTTTGCAACCCACTAAAGATGCAATAGCATACATGATGTTAAGGAGATCTGTAGAGAGCATAACTATATTTTTCTTACTTGGATCCATGCAGTTGATAACCATTAGACAAGCACTGACTACAAGTAAGATTCAGCACTGGACACTGAGAATCCAAAGGTAAACAAGAAAAGGAGCTTGTAACAACACATCAGACTGTAAAAAGCACTGAAGTGGCAGTATAAGCAATATCCTATACTAGAAAAGAAGAATTGAATCTAACTGATTGGAATTAGCTCCTTCTTACCAGCAGTGTGACTTTGGACATATTCCTTAAACTTTGTGTACCTCACTTTTCTGTAAATAAAGATGATATTAGTACCGACTCATCCAATTTAGTAGAGATTGAATTAACATTTATGTTGTAAGTGCTTAAAACAGTCCCTGACACCGAGTATGTGCTCAATAGACGATAAATATGATTGGTTTCACAAAAGATATTTTGGACTTTTTAGGAGGGAAGATGAGAAAGGACTTCCCAGGCAGAGGTAATAGCTTGAGTAAAATCACAAAGGCAGGAAGTTTGGAAGTATGCTGGAGAGGAGTTCAGTGTTGGTAGATCTTTCTTTTCATGAAAAATATTGAGAAGATGTCCTCGGAGTGAAGTTAGGTGCCAGATGAAAAAGAGCACTGTATGCTAGACCAAGAATTTCTGAGCTTGATGTTTATATTTTCAAAAAATGAGTGTTGTGTCAGAGAATGTGTATTATAAAAAGATACAACCAAGGATCTCAGTAAGGTCCATAACTGATTATTATAACAGCCCAAATTAGAGGTGGTGGGCTAGGCTGTCCATGGAAAGGCAATAAACGCCAGGATTTGAAAACAGAGATTATACCAAGGGAAAAATACCCACTACAGGTATGTCCCTTCACTTTTCCAGAAAATAGAATTGTGTTTGATAAAATCTTATTGTTCCTTATCAAATTCTGTTTCAAATTTTTGTCTTCAAACCACTCAGGAACATTATAGCCTCATATACTACAATTGATTACTTTTATGACTCTCTATTTAAAGTAAATGGAAATTTTAAACTTGTTTTTTATCGTGACAGTCCTTGTCTGGCAGTAACTACACAGAGGAAGTAAGAGAAAAGATGTACTTTTTTCCAAGAGCTACTGAATAGAAAGGGAGCAAAATGCAATGTGGACACCAAATCTTGAGGAAATATGAGAGCATGTGAGCTTGCTCAAATCAGGAGGTTGAATAAAGGTGTGTGGACCTATGATTTTTAATGATAATAAATATCATTTGTTGAACACTTTCATGCATGCATGCTAAGTCACTTTAGTCATAACTGACTCTTTGCGACTCTATGGACTGTAGCCTGCTAGGCTCCTCTGTCCTTGGGATTCACCAGGCAAGAATCCTGGAGTGGGTTGCCCTGCTCTCCTCCAGGGGACCTTCCTAATCCAGGGATCGAACCTGCATCTTTTAGGCCTCCTGCATTAGCAGGAGGGTTCATTACCACCAGCACCACTGAATACTTACTATATGCCAGACCCTGGGCTGTGTATACATACTTCATTTCATTTGATAGTTTCAATAGCCCTACGAGACAGATACAAGTGTTAAGTTCATTTTACAGGTAATGAAAGTAAGCCTCAGAAGATTATGTTACTTGCCTAAGTCAGCAGGCGGAGGAACCAGAGTGGAGAAAATGTGCTCAAGGCAGGGTTCCAACTCAGATTTAATCCTAGACCTCACACATGTACCTGTCCTATACTAAGAGAACCCCCAAAAACATTGCAGGAAACACTATGTGAAGACCTAAGCAATTTTAAATTGAGACAAACGTCATTATCCTTCATCAAATAGGCTCTTTCTCTGGCCATGATCTCCGAAGATGTACTTTGGCAGGGTAAGCTTCCCCCGATGCCCGTCTCAGTCATAAAGCATTTTAATTTCTCTAAACAGCCCTTTGATGATCTCTCATTCATCAATTTAGAAGAGTTTTTTGTCAGTGCATTTATATTCTTCCAGTCCACTCTAAGTATTAATGTGCAGATGCATGGAGTACATAGTAGGCCTGAGTGGGAAGGATGTCAGAGTCAGAGGTAAGGGACTTCTAATTTTCTGATCTGGGTCAGGTGAAGTAGCCTCAGCTGTAGTTTCCCCTTCCAGATAATGAGTTGATGTCCATTCCCATTTATAATAGAATGACCCATTAGCTCTAAATTTGCCACCTGGAATTTATCTACAGAAATGCTCCATTCCATGCTGATTTATTCCTCCTACATCAGTTGTCTCCACTGCCAGTTGATGTATACTTAGAGGCTAGCCACTAATTTTCACATTTCCACAAGTAAAACACAAGCACAAAGATAAACATGATGCCTCTCAAACAATACAATATTTTCTATAAACCCAAGTAAGGGACTTTCTGATTTTATACTCTGTTAGGTTATCCATGTCACTATTTTCTTTCATTAGCATGACAGAGTTCAGAGTTGACTAGATTGGTTTTACTCCATGCACATCCAAGAGCTAAACTATCTGTGTTGTGAAATAATTCATCTCAGGATTTATTGAGCAATGATGTGGACTAGGAAAAAATGTATTAAGTGCTTTCTTTTTTCTTTTTCTTTTTGCTCAGTCTACCAAGAACACTTGCCTACTTTTTCCCCATCCGTTCGCAGACTAGATCTGTTATACGACAGGAACTTCCAATTTGTACTCAGCCTGGCATTATTCTAACACCCCAGCAAGGGATACAACTCAGTGGGCATTTTGACACTACTCTTTTTAGGATCCCTCTTTTGACTTTCACCAGCAGAATGTGACTGCCAAACCAAAAATGTACCTTCATGGAATTAAAGACTATGAAATCTGAGTGGAAACTTGGTTCTTCCTCTTTCATCAGACTCCTTGGGAATGCAGCCCTCATTTCTTCACACATAGGACAGATAAGGAAAGTCAAAATGGTCTCCTACTGTGTTTTAGATCTTTTTTTTTTTTCTCTCTCTCTCTTTAAATTACTAACTTTCTATAGCTTCCTTCTGTGATCTCTGACATCTACAGTATCACAATTATGATTGCTCAAGATTTCTCTTCCTTGAAGTCTCAATTTCTGAAGTCTTGAGAGCACCAACTTGGTTTTATTCCAGCACATTTACTGATATACTTTTGAATTATAAGATCCAAGTGTCTTGGCCAGACCAAAGCCAAAAGCAGAGCTATTATTGTTAATTCAAACAGTTTCTGGGACAAGTTAAAGCAGTGCTATTCAACTTGGCCTTAAAGAGTGATGGCTCTATCAGATCATTTAGTTTGGAATTGGGAGGGCCCGGCCTCCTGTCTGCTAGAATATGTTGCAGAGTACAAGGCAGGACCTCTTAGAAGTCTTGATCATGGAAGGGAACTCATGGCCTTTTGTAATTCCTAAGCGTTTCCCCCCTTCCCTAACATATGCACATCAAGAATTTCTACACCAAAAAGTATCTTACTTTCTGTTTTCAATAGCTATGGCTAAAGTATGAAGGAGATGTAGTTTAGCTTTCTTGGCTTTGTCAAGTTTTTAAAGCACAGTCTAATGCTCTATAAAAATTATTTTATGAAGTTTGAATAAAATGATTTGAAAATGAAGATATTGTGATAGAAAATATCCTCCTGATCTTTTTAAAAAATTTTATTGGGATATAGTTGATGTATAATGTTGTATTACTTTCTGCTGTATGGCAAAATGACTCAGTTATACATACACATATATCCATTCTTTTTTAGAGTCTTTTTCCATATGGGCCATTGCAGATAACTCAGTAGTTTCTAGAGCTATACAGAAGGTTCTTATTAGTTATCTATTTTATATATAGTAGTGTGTATATGTCAATACCAATCTCCCAATTTATCCATCTCCCATGGAAACAGTGACAGGCTTTATTTTCTTGGGCTCCAAAATCACTGCAGATGGTGACTGTAGCCATGAAATTAAAAGACACTTGCTCCTTGGAAGAAAAGCTGTAACAAACTGCAGTTCAATTCAGTCGCTCAGTCATGTTTGACTCTTTGCAACCCCATGGACTATAGCACACCAGACTTCCCTGCCCATCACCAACTCCCAAAGCTTGCTCAAATTCATGTCCATTGAGTCAGTGATGCCATCCAACCATCTCATTGTCTGTGGTCCCCTTCAATCTTTCCCCGTATTAGGGTCTTTTCTAGTGAGTTAGTTCTTCACAGCAGGTGGCCAGAGTATTGGAGTTTCCGCTTCAGCATCAGTCCTTCCAATGAATATTCAGTATTGATATCCTTTAGGACTGACTGGTTGGATCTCCTTGCAGTCCAAGTAACTCTCAAGAGTCTTCTTCAACATCACAATTCAAAAGCACCGATTCTTCGGCACTCAGCTTTCTTTATAGTCCAACTCTCACATCCATACATGACTACTGGAAAAACCATAGCTTTGACTAGATGGACTTCTGTTGGCAAAGTAATGTCTCTTCTGTTTAATATGTTGGTCATATCTTTTTGCCAAGGAGCAAGCATCTTTTAACTTCATGGCCCTGCAGTCACCATTTGCAGTGATTTTGGAGCCCAAGAAAATAAAGTCTGTCACTATTTCCATTGTTTCCCCATCTATTAGCCATGAAGTGATGGGACTGGATGCTGTGAGCTTAGTTTTCTGAATGTTGAGTTTTAAGCCAACTTTTCACTCTCTTTCACTTTCATCAAGAGGCTCTTTAGTTCTTCTTCACTTTCTGCCATAAGGGCGGTGTCATCTGCATATCTGAGGATATTGATGTTTCTCCCGGCAATCTTGATTCCAGTGTGTGCTTCATTCAGCCTGGCATTTCACATGATGTACTCTGCACGTAAGTTAAACAAACAGGGTGACAACATACAACCTTGACGTACTCCTTTCCCTATTTGGAACCAGTCTTTTGTTCCATGTCCAATTCTACCTAGACAGCATATTAAAAAGCAGAGTCATTACTTTGCCATCTAGTCAAAGCTATGGTTTTTCCAGTTGTCAAAGCTATGGTTTTTCCAGTAGTCATGGATAGATGTGAGAGTTGGACCATAAAGGCTGAGCGCCAAAGAATTGATGCTTTTGAACTGTGGTGTTAGAGAAGACTCTTGAGAGTTACTTGGCCTGTAAGGAGCTCAAACCAGTCAATCCTAAAGGAAATCAGTCCTGAATATTCATTGGACGGACTGATGCTAAACCTGAAGCTCCAACACTTTGGCCACCTGATGTGAAGAACTGACTCATTAGAAAATAAGACCCTGATGCTGGGAAAGATTGAAGGCAGGAGGAGAAGGGGACAACAGAGGATGAGATGGTTGGATGGCATCACCGACTCGATGGACATGAGTTTGAGCAAGCTCTGGGAGATAGTGAAGACAGGGAAGCCTGGCGTGCTGCAGTCCCTGGGGTTGCAAAGAGTCAGACACAACTGAGTGACTGAACAGCAACACTTCCCCCCAGTAATCATAAGATTGGTTTCTACATCTGTAACTCTATTTGTGCTTTGTAAATAAGTTCAGCAGTACCATTTTTTGATTCCATGTGTTAGTGATGTCATATGATATTTGTCCTTCTCTATCTGGTCTATTTTACTCAGTGTGACAATCTCTAAGTATAGTCACTACAGAGAACAGTACAGAGGTTCCTTAAAAAAACGAAAAATAGTGCTACCATATGACCCTGTGCATATACCCAGAGAAAACAATAATTCAGAAAGACGAGTGCACTCTCATGTTCATTTCAGCACTATTTGCAATAGCCAAGACATGGAAGCAACCTAAATGTCTATTGACAGAGGAGTGGATAAAGAAGGTGTGGCACATATATACACTGGAATATTATTCCGACATAAAATGAATGAAGACTGCCATTTGCAGCCTTCTGATTTTGACTTGTGCATAACAAAGATGTCAGGCTCTCACTCGAGAGATATCAAGAGGATTTGTATTTCACATAAATGCTGTTTACTCTCACACTCTAGGAGACTTTGTACTGGGTACAATTTGGCATCTTGACAACTTCCAGTCATTTCTTAAGAGAAATTTTCATTAGGGTGGCTTTGCTGGAGTAGTTCAGACCAGTGTTTCAGGTAACTGGAATTGACTTTCTACTCTTCACAGAATCAGAAGCAAAGAAGTTGGCTTCTTTCTAGAGAAGGAGGTTTGCTCTTAATTTATGCTGCTGCTGCTGCTGCTGCAAAGTCGCTTCAATTGTGTCCGACTCTGTGCGACCCCATAGATGGCAGCCCACCAGGCTCCGCTGTCCCTGGGATTCTCCAGGCAAGAACGCTGGAGTGGGTTGCCATTTCCTTCTCCATAATTTATGCTAGACATGGCCAACTACAGGCGCCATCATATCCAGAGTTCTTCCTTTTCCAATGAGTCAACTGATAGCTACTATCATGACATCCAATCTTTAGCATTTATTTATCTAAAAATCAGTCTGATTATAAATCCTTTGAGTTAGTTAAAGGGATATTAGAAGGTATTTTTTTCAATCTATCCAATTTTCTGGGGCTGGATGCTCTAAATGTACTCCCCAATTCTCTCATACAGCTTCTACAATATTTGCTTGCCATTTATTTGACAATTTTTACTCAGTACCATTTCAAGACTATATTTTGTGCTAGGCACACAGTCCAGTGAGAGGCAGGCAAATTCACGAAACACTATAGTGAAATGTAGTGAAGTGTGGAGAAGTTTTCACAAATCAGCTCATGAAGAGACTCACATTCTAATCTTGAAAATAATTCTACTCTTTCTCTTTGTTGGTAAGTCTCTTATTTTGCTCTATGACCTCTTCCAGGCACTTCCTAAGAAAAAGTGACAAGAAAGATAGGGGTTGTTTTTGCATTTTTTCTGAATTGCATCATTTCCTGAATGAGTCTTTATTCTAACCTCCTACTAGATTGATATTTGTTAAGAATAGCATTTAGCTAGGAAATCTTTTCCTTAAGAATTTTGGAGGAATTGTTCTATCATTTTATAGTTGGGGATCTGATTCTATCTTGATTTTTTGCTCCTTTGTGCCTGATTTTTTCTCATTAGGAACCTTAAGAAATTTTCTTCACCTCTGGAGTTATGATACTTAAATATAGTAGGCTAAAATGTATATCCTCTTAAATGAATTGTGCTTGACTTCAGTAAACAGGTTGAGCATGGAGATTCCAGTTTGCTCTTATACTCTGGGAAATTTTCTTGAATTATTTCTTTGATAAATCCATCCTATCTATTTTTTCAGATCTCTTTCTGTTAATCTTAGATTAGAGATATGGCTTTATTCTCTGGGTTTCTTTTCTTTTCACTTTTTTATTCTGCTTTAGAGCAGATTGAGTTATATGTATATTCCAGTGATTAGGTTTTTAATATTCTGCTATTAAAATTTTCCTTTTCAAGAGTTCTTTTGCATTCTTAGATTATTTCTGTTCCATAACAATCTGTTCTTATTTTATGGATGCAGTATCTTTTTTATTTATATCATGTCATTACATTTTTGTTTCCTGCACATATTATGTATGCATATTACTTTTTACCATTTCCTTTTTTCTGTTTGTTTTGATTTTTGACTTTCAGTTTGGAAACTTTCCATAATTTGTGGCATCTTCTGCTGCTGATTTATATTTAAGAATAAAGCAAAGAATAAAAGCTGATTGAAAGTTGCATGTTGGGTGGAGAGTTTGCATTCACTGTAACTTGGTCTTGCTGATCCAGCTTTTTGAGGACTCTTAATTTTGTATGTGTAGGGTTTTAAAAAATAGTTTTATTTATTTATTTTGGACTGTGCTGGGTTTTTGTTGCTGCGTGGGCTTTTCTCTATTTGTGGCAAGTGGGGGCTACTCTCTAGTTGCGGTGCATGGGCTTCTCATGAGGTGGCTTCTTTTGTTGCAGAGTATGGACTCGAGGGTGCTCAGGCTTCAGTAGTTGGGGCATGTGGGCTCAGGGGTGGCAGCCCCAGGCTCTAGAGCACAGGCTCAGTGGTTGTGGCTCATGGGCTTTGTTGCTCCACAGCATGTGGGATCTTCCTGGATCAGGGATCAAACCTGTGTTTCTTCCATTGGCAGGTGGATTCTTTACCACTGAGCCCCCAGGAAAGCCCTATATGTTGGTTCTACTCTAAGGAGACACGATTTCTTCAGGGAATTAGGATATAACCTTGGTTTCTGGGATGCTGAGGATCTTTTCACTTAGTGTGCATATTTGGGGGTTTTAGTTACAAGGTTTAACCCCCACTTTCCATTGAACCACTGCTCTCTCTATTTCAGTTACTCTAGATGAGAATTCTGCCTCCCCTCTGAGGGATAAATGCAGTTGCATCACTGTCATCTAGCTACTGACTTTGAATCAGTTCTCCATCCATCTTCATCCCTGTGTTTTGCTTTGCTTCAGTGTACCTGTATTTCTTAGTCTATTACTACCACTATTGATGAACATTGCTTAAATTTTCAGAGCTTCCTTACCCTTCTGTATAAAATGCCAACCTCACAAGAGCATTGTAAGGACTGAGTGAATTGCATGTGTAGAAACACTTTGTGAACTAACTGTAATAATTTTGAGTTGGCCAAAATGTTCGTTCAGATATAAACCCGAGTGAACTTTTTGGCCAGCCTCATATATTTTTTGAAATAAGTTTGTCACTTTCTGTGTGGCATTAGGTGAGATCCTCATACTTCTGTACCAACATGCCCCATGCTATGTTGCCAAAATTTTGTTTGGTTTGCTGCAGTTTACACAGTGCTTTTATTTATTTCTGAAGGCAGAGAATGAACTTGCTCCTTCAGTGACGGAAAACTGGTGAGACATTTCAGTCTTCTATAATGTTAAAAATACACATTTGTAAGATTATACTTCTTGCATTTTGCTCCATAAAATATCTGTTTTAATATAAAAATAATGTTCTTAGGTCACTTATCATGGAAAGAAATTGACAATTCAGGAAGATGTACTGTATTATTTCTGGTATTTATAAAGTCCCAGCATGTGGAGAAGGCAGTGGCACCCCACTCCAGTACTCTTGCCTGGAAAATCCCATGGATGGAGGAGCCTGGTAGGCTGCAGTCCATGGGGTCTCTAAGAGTCGGGCATGACTGAGCGACTTCACTTTCACTTTTCACTTTCATGCATTGGAGAAGGAAATGGTGGCCCACTCTAGTGTTCTTACCTGGAGAGTCCCAGGGATGGCGGACCCTGGTGGGCTGCCGTCTATGGGGTCACACAGAGTCGGACACTACTGAAGTGACTTAGCAGTAGTAGCAGTAGCATGTCAATAAATGTTCCAAGGAGTGAACATACTTCTGCTTAAGTTGTACAGAAACAACTTCTAAGCTATCAGTTCTAAGAAATTGGGTTCCTTCCTTTCCTTGTTCTTAAACTCAAGTTCAAGATGGCCTGAAGAATCAAAATAGTGTCCTTAGACAATAAGGTGTCACTAATAGAGAGAAATATGAGGATAGAATGCAATTGATTGTGGGCTGCTGGGGGGAGTAGCTTATTACAAGTATGTAAACATGCTTGCTCCCTGTCACTATACAAATTGCAAGGGGAGTCAAGAACAAAATTATCAGTATTTCATATTACCGGGGAGAAAAATGGTGATGCTGTGAACAGAAATTATAGGCTATGCTCATTTAAATAAATACAGGTAACAAAATATGAACATGGTTGAATGCACATCTATTTTACTTGCTGTGCATCCACAGCAAAAAATAGCATCTCATATTTGACTATTTAAAAATGGAAAAACTGGCTACTTGTATAAGATGTTTTAACATGTGTAGTGCTGTGGAATACTTCTCATATGTTTCTTTCTTCCTAAATCTCCATCATCCTCTTACTTCCAGCCAGTAATTGGGATTTACTTTAAGCCTAAATAAATATCCATTTTAAAAGAAAACTATGTTCATGCTTAGTAAACACAGTTTTTTGATTCTTTTATCAAAGTATAGTTGATTTACAATAATTTGTTAGTTTCAGGTGTACAGTAAGGTTATTCAGTTATATGTATTTTTTCAAATTATTTTAAATATGGGTTATTAAAAGTTAATATTGAATATATTCCTGTGTTATGCATAAATGCTTGTTATTTATTTTATGTATGGTTAAGTTGTGTCTGACTCTTGTGACCCCATGGAATATAACCTTCCGGAATCCACTGGCCATGGGATTTCCCAGGCAAGAATACTGAAGTGGGTTGCCATTTCCTTCTCCAGGGTATCTTCCCAACCTGGAGATTGAACCTAAGTCTCCTACATTGCACACAGATTCTTTACGGTCTGAACCACCAGGTAAGCCCCTTTATATGCATAGTAGTTTGTATCTGTTAATCTGATACTCCTAATTTATCCCTCCTACTATCTTCCTTTCCCCCTTTGTAACCATAGGTTTTTTCTCTATGTCTCTAAGTCTGTTTCTGTTTTGTATGTAAATTCATTGTATTAGTTTATAGATTCTACGTATAAGTGATAGCATATTTGTCTTTCTCTGTTTGCCTTACTTCATGTGTGTGCATGTGCATGGTGCTCAGTGATATCAACTCTATGTGACCATATGGACTGTAGCCCTCCAGGCTCCTCTGTCCATGAAATTCTCCAGGCAAGAATACTGGAATGGGTTGCCATTTTCTCTTTCAGGGGATCTTCTAACCCAGGGATTGAACCTGTGTCTCCTGTGTCTCCTGTATTGACAGGTAGATTCTCTACCACTGCTCTACCTGGGAAGTGTTGCTTCACTTAGTATGATATTCTCTAGGTCATCCATGAGGCTACAAATGGCAGTTTCATTCTTGTTTATGGCTGAGTAATATTTCTTTATATATATATATATAATATTCCATTATGTATGTGACTATAATATTCTATTATATAGTATATATGTATGTGCATGTATGTGTGTGTGTGTATGTATGTATGTGTATATATATATATATATCACAACTTCTTTAACCAATCACCTTTTGATGGGCATTTGAGTTGTTTCCATGCCTTGAGTATTATAAATATTAGTTCTATGAACATTGGGTCACAGGTATCTTTTCAAATTAAAGTTTTCATCTCTTTTGGATAAATGCCCAGGAGAGGGATGGCTAGATCATACAGTAGCTCTATTTATAGTTTTTTTAAAGGAATCTCCATGTTCTCCATAATGATTTACCACTTTACATTCTCACCAACAGTGTCGGAGGGTTCTATTTTCTTTGTATCCTTTCTAGTACGTATTATTGGTAGACTTTCTGATGGTGGCCATTCTTATCAGTATGAGGTCATACCTCATTGGGATTTAATTTGCATTTCTCTAATAATTAGTGATGTTGAGCATCTTTTTATGTGTCTGTTATCCATCTGTATGCTTTCTTTGGAGAAATGTCTATATAAGTCTTCTGCTGTTTTTTAAAAAATTAATTTTTTTTATATTTTAATAAAGCAGTTACTCCCTATTATCCCTTCTCCAGACCCTGACATTTGCTCATTAATCTGCTTCTGTTTCTATGAATTTGCTAATTCTGAATATTTTGTATAAATGGGATCATGCAACATGTGGTCTTTGTATTTGGCTTCTTTCACTTAGCATATGTTCAAGATTTGTCCATGTTTTAGTGTGTGTCAGTACTTTATTCATTTTTATGTCTGGATATACTACATTTTTGTTTGTTTGTTTATCCATTCATCAGCTGATAAATATTTGAATTGTTTCTACCTTTTGGCTATTGTGAATAGTTGTGCTATGAATATTTTTGGAAAAGTCCTTGTTGGAACACTATTTTTCAGTTCTTTTAGGTATGAACTTTGGAGTTGAATTGATTCTATGTTTAACTTATTGAGGAACTGCCAAACTAGTTCATGGCATTGCAAAGAGTTGGACATGACTGGGTGACTGACACACACACACACATAACTGCACTATTTTCATTTCTTCTAGCAATGTATGAGGGTTCCAACTTCTTTATATCCTTGCCAACACATTATTTTTTCTTTCTTTTTTTAATAGCTATCCTAATCCTTGTGAATTGGCATTCGTTGTGGCTTTGGTTTGCATTTCCATAATGACTAATGAGATTGAACATATTTTTATGTGCTTCTTGGCCATTTACATATCTTTGGAGACATATCAAGTCTTTTGCCCATTTTAAAATTCACTTGCCTTTGTGCTATAATATTTTAAGCTCAAGACAAAAATTAAAGCTTCTTGGTTATTTTATTAAGAATTACACAAATAGTAGAAAGAGAAATTAAGGAAACAATTCCATTCACCATTGCAACGGAAAGAATAAAATACTTAGGAATATATCTACCTAAAGAAACTAAAGACCTATATATAGAAAACTATAAAACACTGGTGAAAGAAATCAAAGAGGACACTAATAGATGGAGAAATATACCATGTTCATGGATTGGAAGAATCAATATAGTGAAAATGAGTATACTACCCAAAGCAATTTATAGATTCAATGCAATCCCTATCAAGCTACCAACAGTATTCTTCACAGAGCTAGAACAAATAATTTCACAATTTGTATGGAAATACAAAAAACCTCGAATAGCCAAAGCGATCTTGAGAAAGAAGAATGGAACTGGAGGAATCAACCTACCTGACTTCAGGCTCTACTACAAAGCCACAGTTATCAAGACAGTATGGTACTGGCACAAAGACAGAAATATTGATCAATGGAATAAAATAGAAAGCCCAGAGATAAATCCACGCACATATGGACACCTTATCTTCAACAAAGGAGGCAAGAATATACAATGGATTAAAGACAATCTCTTTAACAAGTGGTGCTGGGAAATCTGGTCAACCACTTGTAAAAGAATGAAACTGGACCACTTTCTAACACCATACACAAAAATAAACTCAAAATGGATTAAAGATCTAAACGTAAGACCAGAAACTATAAAACTCCTAGAGGAGAACATAGGCAAAACACTCTCCGACATACATCACAGCAGGATCCTCTATGACCCACCTCCCAGAATATTGGAAATAAAAGCAAAAATAAACAAATGGGACCTAATTAACCTTAAAAGCTTCTGCACATCAAAGGAAACTATTAGCAAGGTGAAAAGACAGCCTTCAGAATGGGAGAAAATAATAGCAAATGAAGCA
>NW_011494954.1:5985336-5994764 GCF_000754665.1 Bison bison bison | reverse complement strand
GTGGAGATTCCTTAAAAAACTGGAAATAGAACTGCCTTATGATCCAGCAATCCCACTGCTGGGCATACACACTGAGGAAACCAGAAGGGAAAGAGACACGTGTACCCCAATGTTCATCGCAGCACTATTTATAATAGCCAAGACATGGAAGCAACCTAGATGTCCATCAGCAGATGAATGGCTAAGAAAGCAGTGGTACATATACACAATGGAGTATTACTCAGCCATTAAAAAGAATACATTTGAATCAGTTCTGATGAGGTGGATAAAACTGGAGCCTATTATACAGAGTGAAGTAAGCCAGAAGGAAAAACATAAATACAGTATACTAACGCATATATATGGAATTTAGAAAGATGGTAACAATAACCCGGTGTACGAGACAGCAAAAGAGACACTGATGTATAGAACAGTCTTATGGACTCTGTGGGAGAGGGAGAGGGTGGGAAGATTTGGGAGAATGGCAATGAAACATGTAAAATATCATGTAGGAAACGAGTTGCCAGTCCAGGTTCGATGCATGACGCTGGATGCTTGGGGCTGGTGTACTGGGACGGCCCAGAGGGATGGTATGGGGAGGGAGGAGGGAGGAGGGTTCGGGATGGGGAACACATGTATACCTGTGGCGGATTCATTTTGATATTTGGCAAAACTAATACAATTATGTAAAGTTTAAAAATAAAATAAAATTAGAGGAAAAAAAATAAATAAAATAAAATAAAATTAAAAAAAAAAAAAAAAAAAGAATTACACAATTTGGAAAAGTCTCAAGGATAAATATTGCTAAGATCTTTGTCCACCATTCACTAAGAAGTGCCTTTCTTGTTTCTTTCCCTTTGATCCCTAGTCCCCTGGCTCCATCTGTCAAGAAACAAGGCAACCTTTGATTCCAGCAAATAAATGATGGACCATAGAACCAAGTCTCACTTTTGCACCTGGTTTCATCACTATGGGTTTCCAGGAGCTGGCATTGACTTCAAAGACAATTGTTAAGAGGGCCTGACTTCATTCTTTTTCATTTGCATTAGCAACTGCTGTAAGCTGGAACAAGATTATAACCCAAACCAGCATCCTGTTATCATTTATTTATTTGATTTAACACATAGAGATGGAGTCTTTTAGAGAGCACTTCTTCACATCATCCAAATCATTCTCAATGGAAACATTTAGCCTGATAATGGGGATCTATTCCTTTTTCAATCCAGTGACTAGGTTGGTGACTCAGAATTTCTGATTCTGTTGAAGTATTTTGAGTAAGTGGGTAGAAGAAGGAATGGTAGCAGATTTTTACCATGGTTGGGTCAGAGTTCTGTAGTGAGATGTATACTAGTATTGTTTGTGATCGTTTTATTTGAATGTCTCATTTATTGAAGTAAGATCAGAGCATAAAAAATATAACTTAGGAAACATGGAAGTGGAAATTGAATCTTAGTAGTCAAGATTGGTCATTGTCTTCTTTAATCTGGCTCTTCTTCTTTCTTCTCCCCTATAAAATTGTTCTTTGTAATATCCCGTATCTACTGGTAATTCATATTCTCCATGACTCCTCTAACTATGCTAAGCACAAAGTGATCAGCAATCAGTTATCATTTGCATCTTAGTTCAATTTAATGAGTTGGGCTTTATATTTAAGTTGTCTCTTCCCTGGTGGTTGCTCATGGCAGACTTTGAAGTTTGATAGCTATTCACTCCTTATTTTACATTTCATCTCTAAGTAATTATACCATGAGCTGTTAAGCCCCCAAAGCACCAGAATACTTAAAATCACACAATTAAACTATTCAAACAACAGTATTAAAACTTCAGGAAAAGATACTCCGGACCAATGATGCTTAATGTTGGAGCCTTTATTCCACATTCTTCTCTAAAGACTTCAGGCCATGGTCTCTGTCTCGGCATGGACAACTGCCATGCTTGTATAAATTCGGGAGGATGCAGCCTCAAAGTCCAATCATTCGGGATTCCATTTTGCAAGGGAGCTTTTAGTTGGAGGGAGAAAGCAGAAGGACGAGCTTGATGCTGACCGTGGTACTGGTAGTGGCAGTGAGCATATGTTGGATTCCTGGTACAGTGCTAAGGTCCTTATTGTACACTGTCCTCCTTAATCCTTATCACAACTCCTCTAGGTGGGTATCATTAACTTTTCATTTTATAGATGGAAAGACTGAGGCTCAAAAGATTGTTCAAGGTCACTCAGGTAATAAAAGACAGAATAAGGACTGAGACCTTGGTTACCTTAACTGAAGCCCTGAAAAAGCAACCTGGGCAGGTTCTTGAAGTTGCCTAGCATGTCTTTAGCATGGCCTCTGGTGGACAGTGTACCTAACTTTCCAGTCTTGCTGACCACACAGCCTCCTGTTTACTTGACATCCTGTCTGTCTACAGCAGCTGATGTCATCTGTACAACAAGTATCTCCATACTTGTCTCCATCTTCCCAGATTGTGAACTTCTGGAGAGTACTGGTACTGAGACTTTTATCTCTCTATATAGAGAGAATAACACACAGCAGGAACTCAAAGTCTGTGGAATGAGTGGTTGAATTAATGGAAGAAAAATGTGTGGGTGAATGAACTAATAGGTTATTTTCTGAGTTCTGTCCCAACTCTTAATGTAAAATGGGCCCCGCCATCTCCATAGGTCCCTGGATAAATGATCCTGTTGTTTTTCTCTTTAGTTTCTCCAGTCCTCATCATTTTATTTTTAGGCTGCCTTGTAGTTTCTTATTTTTCACAATTGGCATTTATATATACGCTAAGCTAAATCAAGCCTTTTAACATTGTGGGTCTCTATCCATTAGTGGGTCTTGAAATTAATTTAGAGGGTAGTAGTCAGCAGTTTTTAAAGAAATAAATAGACCAGAAAAGAATACAGCTTATCAGCATGCATGGCAAATAGAAAGACACAGTATTTGTTTCAGATGGATGGATAAATAGAAGATTTCATGTGTATCAATAGTACTTTTAAAATATCATACATTAAGGCATGTTTTAAGCAGAGCAAACGCCACACTAGCATTTAGGAAAATGCATTTCAAAACATTTGACCACTGTCTACACTAAGAAAAACATTTTGTGTTGTGATTCAGTATATATCTGAGTGTGTACTAGATTGCTATGTGAAGTCTATTGCTTACTGTTTGAAATACACTGTCCTAAATGACATCGCAGTATGTGACTTGTGACCCAGAATCACCTGTCCTGCTTAAACAGTTCCTAAAGTTTTATATTTAGTCAGCTTTTGTAAAACTTATGGTCAAGGCTTAGGAAGTTTCACCCTAGTACAATTATTTTAACACTGGTTTCCCAGATGGCACTAGAGGTAAAGAACCCACCAATGCAGAAGATATAAGAGACATGGGTTCAATCCCTAGTCAGGAAGATCCCCTGGAGGAGGGCATGGCAATTCATTCCAATTTTCTTACCTGGAGAATCCCATGGACAAAGGAGCCTGGTGAACTATGGTCTGTAGAGTCGCAAAAAGTTGGACACAGCTGAAGTGACTTAGCATGCAGCATGATCAAAAATAAAAATACCATAGAGAATTTTAATATGAAAAACATAGAAATTTAAAAAAATGTAATGGTGGAAGCTTAACTTTGAAATTCACAGAATTATTTCATTTTTTACTCTTCTTTAAATTTGCTTCTCCAACTGTTAACCTAAAAGTACTGCTGCTTTAGTTAAATTGTGGGGATCCATTTACATCAGTCAATAGCATTAATATAGGATTTAAACTTCAACTTGCTGGGAAGGAGCCAGACTTTGCTGCGGAATGCATTCATGTGCAGAGCTGCCTTGCACAGCTCATTGGAGATAAGACAGTTTTGACTTCACATGCCAAACTTTTGTCACTTTGTCTATTTTCCTATTTCTCCATGACTCCATAGAGACAAGCTTTTGATCAGTTTAGTAGCAAATTGAAAATGTTCTTCTTTAAAAAAAAATCCAGTACTAAAGTGAAGAATACCCAAGTGACACCACTGTACCTATAACAAATATTTGTTGAGAGCTTACTCTGAGCAAGGTAATTGTTGGACAATAAGATTACAAAGTGAGCCAGATGCGATTCTTTCTATAAAGGGCCATCAGGTTTATGAGTTTTCCAACTTTAAGACTTGGTTTCATCTTGCCTGAGTCTATGGGTAGACTGCAGGTCCTCCATCTGCCCTCCAGGCCCACTCTATGACCTTCACCTTGCTCTCTGCCCTGGGAGACTGGTCCACACGGATTGCAAGAACTCTCTTGCTCTCTGCCATCTGGTTGGGTTTAGCCAATGGATGCCCTAGCAGAAGATCAGAGGGAGGAAGGACAGTGAAGAAGGAGTATTTATTCTCCCTCCTTGCAAGGTCATGGCAGGCAGGCTCTATTGCAATATCGAAAATCAGAGATCCTTTCAGGCTTTGTCTCCACGCAGTTGTTTCTGTCTCTGCATTCCAGTAACCACTCCCCCTCCTCTTGTTCCTCCGATGCCCCTCTTTTGCTAGACGTGGGGTACAGTGTATCACTATGGTTTCTCTACCCTGATCACATCTTTCTAGATCACCTCCTTGGCATTGTATGCCTTGACAGAGCTCCACTTTTACTCTAATATTTCCCTGTAAGACCTTCCAGCTCTCCTGACTTATGCTTCAGCTAATTTTATGACAGACACATTTGAAACAATTTCAAAAGAGTTATTTATTTTTATATATGTTTCCAGGAAGCTATCTTATTAATCAATATGAAAAGTTATTTAAAACCACAACCTCTGGTTCCTACACAGTACTTTATCTCTATCTAACAAATACTTGAAAAGCTCAATAAATATTTGTCATTGTGGGTGATATTGATCATGACCCATGAAGTGGTCATAGACTTCCTTGTTAATTACCCAGTTCACTAGGCTTTGTAGTAAGTATCTTGGGAGGAAGAGTCTTATGGAAGAATGAGAGAACTGACCACCTTGTTAACAACTAGCCCCTACTTTGTGAGTCCAAGTTCAGTATTGTCCGTCATCTGTTCTCAAGGAAGAATGCAAAAGTATGGGGTGATAACTTAAACCTCTGGCAGCGGCAATGACAAAGCCTGTGGTCATCTATTCATTGCCTGCTGTATGCCAGGCTTTCTCTATGAGAGGCATCATACTAGAATCTTTATATTATCATTGCATTTAGTCATTGCAATCACTCTACAAGGTGTCTCTTAACTCCATTTTATAGATGAAAATCTGGGAGTTAAAAAGGAGAAGTGACTTGTCCAGGATTACACAGCTAGTTTCAGGACTAAGGCTCAAACTCTAGCCTCATCTAATTCAGAAGCATTCTTTCACTACTCTATCTCCTCAAAGCCTCTTTGTTTTTGCCATTAACTTTGCCAAAAATCTCATTTGCCATCATATCTGACCTTCTTAAAAATTCAAACATATTTTAACAAGCAGGCATTTTATAAATTAAAAAAATAATAAATCTGATTAGATCTATGTCTTCCCTTTGAGTGATAAAAAAAGAGCATGGAATTTGAAGGAGAAGGAGGAGGAATAAATGAACTATATATTAGCAGGAGATTTTGGAAATCCTCAAGTGAATACCAATGAAGCATTGGATTTTCTGCACTTTAGATGTTGAAACATTTGCCCTAAAACCCAATGAGACTTTCTCCTGAATTTGTGTCCTTGGGGAATAAAAGGCTTTACCATTGACCAGCTGAGTCACTTCTATGTGGTTTTAGAAGAACCCTGCGTACCCTCTATTCCCTTGGAAGCAAGAATTTCCCAGAGTTTCTATGCTAAGATGAGGGACTGGGGCTAAAAGAAAAGAGAAAGCCAAAAAATCTGTCTGAAACTGTCAGTATCATCTCTCTTGATGGGGAGATACGATGTTTTGACTTCAATGAAAGAGCAAAAGAAAGCAAACCAGTTGGTTATAAATTTAATTTATGAAAATATTACCACAGGCCTAAAGCATTCAGCAGTACAGCCATTGATTCTTCTTTCTTGTTCCTTGGGGAGCTGTTGGTATATTTGATATGGTGAACTTCAAATTGTCTTACTTTATCATTTAAATGTTAGAACATCAGTACCCTGAAAGCAGCTGAGGAGCTGCACACTTACTGGCAAAATACAAGGGAGTGTTTTTCACTTCTTTTAGGAACAAATATTCCTTGGTTGACAGATTTTCCCTGTTAGTGAGGAATACCATCGTTTCCTGTTCTTTTCTCTCCTCCTTTGTTTTCACCACAATGCTGTATTTCCTCAGTTCCTTATGAGGCACTGGGAGAGGGTAAATCATGATGTTCCAGGTCTGTGGTCTTTCTGGTCTTTTCTTAACCTCTGGGATTATTTTCTTTAACACAGTTGTTGAAAAGTCAGCTGTTACCTGCCAGAAAATAAAACAACCGATTTTTTATCCCATGTGAAATAAACATCGAAAAATCAGCATTGTACAAGGACCATTAGCTTATGTATCACTGTAAAATGTATTATGACTCTTGGCATAAAGGATGCTCATATAAAATAAATTGTGTTGTAACAAACATTTCTCCCTGTCATGGTTTGTAATAGCCCTAATATCAAATAAATCTAAGTTGAATATTGTTAGTCTCCAGAAAAATTGACCTTCAGTTTCATATAGTTGGGTTAAATCATTGTGATGATGACACTGACTCAGATATAAGGAGATACAAACCTGTATCAACTCCAGAGACCATCTTTTATTTAGAAGGGATGTCACAATGAGCTGAAATTGCTCTGGAGTGACCCATTTTATTTATGTATCTGCTTATTCCGACTACCACTTCGCCAAGTAAGAAAACTACACGTAGTTCCGTGCGGGTTCTAGAGAGAGCAACCCATAGAAACACCCAAATATTTTGTCGTTGCTTGTAATACTTGCGATCTAGACCCCTATCCTTTGAGATTGAGGGACTGTAGAATTCAAGTCCAGTATACAATGTGCCAGGGTAGGCGGGCGACAGTCCATGGGGTGGCAAAGAGTCTGACAGGCCTGAGAGACTAAGAGTTCACTTCACTTCCAACCTCAACATGAATCAGCCAGAGGTATACATATATCCTCTCCCTTTTGAACCTCCCTCCGATCTCTCACCCCATCCCACCCCTCTAGATTGATATAGAACCCCTGTTTGAATTTCCTGAGGCATACAGCAAATTCCCATCGGCTACCTATGGTTATGTAAGTTTCCATGTTACTCTTTCCATACATCTCACCCACTCCTCCCCTCCCCCCATGTCCATAAGTCTATTCTCTAGGTCTGTTTCTCCATTGCTGCCCTGTAAATAAATTCTTCAGTACCATTTTTCTAGATTCTGTATATATACGATAGAATATGATATGTATCTTTCTTTTTCTGACTCATTTCACTCTGTATAATAGGTTCTAAGTTCATCCACCTTCAGAACTGACTCAAATGTGTTCCTTTTTAGGGCTGAGTAATATTCCATTGTGTATATATAGCAAAACTTCAAATAAGACAGTATGGAGATTCCTTAAAAAACTAGGAGTAAAACCATCATAAGACCCAGCGATCCCACTCCTAGGCATAAACCCTGAGGAAATCAAAATTGAAAAAGACACATATCCCATTGTTCACTGGAGCACTATTTACAATGGAAGATGGAAGCAACCTAGATGTCCATTGACAAATGAATGGTTAAAGAAGTTTTGCTATATATATATTGGCTGTATCAATTTACATTCCCACCAACAGTGCAAGAGCATTCCCTTTTCTCCACATCCTTTCCAGCATTTATTCTTTGTAGACTTTTTGATGATGACCATTCTGACCAGTGTGAGGTGATATCTCATTGTGGTTTTGATTTGCATTTCTTTAATAGTGAGCAATATTGAGCATCTTTGCATGTGTTTGTTAGCCATCTGTATGTCTTCTTTGAAGAAATGTCTGTTTAGGTCTTTTTCCCACTTTTTGATTGGGTTGTTCGTTTTTCTGGTATTGAGTTGTACGAACTGCTTGTATATTTTGGACATTAATCCTTTGTCAGTTATTTCATTTGCTATTATTTTCTCCCATTCAGATGGTTGTCTTTTCACCTTGCATATAGTTTCCTTTGCTGTGCAAAAGCTTTTAAGTTTAATCAGGTCCCACTTGCTTACTTTTGTTTTTATTTCCATTACTCTAGGAGATGGGTCACAGAGGATCTTGCTTTGATTTATGTCATCGAGTGTTCTGCTTATGTTTTCCTCTAAGAGTTTTATAGTTTCTGGACTCACATTTAGGTTTTTAATCCATTTTGAGTTTATCTTTGTGTATAGTGTTAGGAAGTGTTCTAATTTAATTCTTTTACATGTAGCTGTCCAGTTTTCCAAGCACCGTTTATTGAAGAGGCTGTCTTTGCCCCATTGTATATTCATGTCTCCCTTGGGAAAAATAAGATACCCATAGGTGCATGGGTTTATTTAAGGACTTTCTATCTTGTTCCATTGGTCTATATTTCTGTTTTTGTGCCATACCATACTGTCTTGATGGCTGTGGCTTTGTAGTATAATCTGAAGTCAGGAAGGTTGATTCGTCCAGCTCCATTCTTCTTTCTCAAGACTGCTTTGGCTATTTGGGGTCTTTTGTGTTTCCATATGAATTGTGAAATTTTTTGTTCTAGTTCTGTGAAAAATGCCATTGGTAATTTGATAGAGATCACACTGAATCTGTAGATTGCATTTGGTAATATAGTCATTTTTACAATATTGTTTCTTCCTACCCAGGATGGAATCTCTCTCCATCTGTTTATGTCATCTTTGATTTCTTTCATTAGTGTCTCATACTTTTCTGTGTACAATTTTTTTGTCTCCTTAAGTAAGTTTATTCCTAGATATTTAATTCTTTTTGTTGCAATGGTGAATGGGATTGATTCCTTAATTTCTCTTTTTGATTTTTCATTGTTAGTATATAGAAATGCAAGTGATTTCTGTGTATTGATTTTGTACCCTGAAACTTTGCTAGATTCACTCTAGTAATTTTCTGATAATATTTTTAGGGTTTTCTATGTACAGTATCATGTCATCTGCAAACAATGAGAGCTTTACTTCTTCTTTTCCGATCTGGATTTCTTTTATTTCTTTTTCTTCTCTGATTGCTATAGCTAGGACGTCCAGAGTTATTTTGAATAACAGTGGTGAAAGTGGACACCCTTGTCTTGTTCCTGATCTTAGGGGCAATGCTTTCAGTTTTTCACCATTGAGAATAATGTTTGCTGTAAGCTTATCATACATGCCTTTCCTATGTTGAAGTAGATTCCTTCTATGGCCATTTTTTGAAGAGTTTTAATCATAAATGGGTGCTGAATTTTTTCAAAGACTTTTTCTACATCTTTTGAGATGATTATATGCTTTTTACAATTCAATTTGTTAATATGGTGTATCACATTGATTGATTTGCATATATTGAAGAATTCTTGCATCCCTGGAATAAACCCAACTTGA
>NW_011494954.1:5951648-5985236 GCF_000754665.1 Bison bison bison | reverse complement strand
TGGTGTATCACATTGATTGATTTGCATATATTGAAGAATTCTTGCATCCCTGGAATAAACCCAACTTGATCATGGTGTATGAGCTTTTTGATGTGTTTCTGAATTCTGTTTGCTAAAACTTTGTTGAGGATTTTTGCATCTATGTTCATCAGTGATATTGGCCTGTAGTTTTCTTTTTTTGTGTTTTCTTTGTCTGGTTTTGGTATCAGGGTGTTGAAGAGTTTTAATCATAAATGGGTGCTGAATTTTTTCAAAGACTTTTTCTACATCTTTTGAGATGATTATATGCTTTTTATAATTAAATTTGTTAATATGGTGTATCACATTGATTGATTTGCATATATTGAAGAATCCTTGCATCCCTGGAATAAACCCAACTTCATCAGTGATATTGGCCTGTAGTTTTCTTTTTTTGTGTTTTCTTTGTCTGGTTTTGGTATCAGGGTGTTGAAAAATACCCTCATAGAATGAGTTTGAAAGTGTTCCTTCCTCTGCAAATTTTTGAAAGAGTTTTAGAAGGACAGGCATTAGCTCTTGTCTACATGTTTGATAGAATTCTCCTATGAAGCCATCTTGTTCTGGACTTTTGTGTTTTGGGGAGATTTTTGATCACAGCTTCCATTTCAGTGCTTGTATTTGGGTTGTTCATAATTTCTATTTCTTCTTTGTTCAGTCTCGGAAGATTGAACTTTTCTGAGAATCTGTCCATTTCTTCCAGGTTATCCATTTTACTGCCTTATAGTTGTTCTTAATAGTCTCTTCTAATCCTTTGTATTTCTGCTTTGTCTGTTGTAACCTCTCCTTTTTCATTTCTAATTTTGTTGATATGATTCTTCTCTCGTTTTTTTCTTGATGAGTCTGGCTAAAGGCTTGTCAATTTTGTTTATCCTCTCAAAGAACCAGCTTTTAGTTTTATTAATCTTTACTATTGTTTCTTTCATTTCTTTTTTATTTCTGCTCAGATTTTTGTGATTTCTTTCCTTCTACTAATTTCTGAGATTTTTGTTCTTCTTTTCCCAGTTGTTTTAGGTGTAAAGTTAGGTTGTCTATTCAATGGTTTTCTTGTTTCTTGAGGTAGGATTGTATTGCTATAAACTTCCCTCTTAGAACTGCTTTTGTTGCATCCCATACATTTTGAGTTGTCGTGTCTTCATTGTCATTTGTTTCTAGAGATTTGTGATTTCCCTTTTGATTTCTTCAGTAACCTGTTGGTTATCTAGAAATGTGTTGTTTAATCTTCATGTGTTTGTGTTTCTTACAGTTTTTTAAATTATAGTTGATATCTAGTCTCATAGCGTTGTGGTCGGAGAAGATGCCTGATATGATTTCAATTTTCTTTAATTTACTGAGGTTTGATTTGTGACCCAAGATGTGGTCTATCCTAGAGAATGTTCCATGTGCATTTGAGAGGAAGGTATATTCTTCTGAATTTGGATGGAATGTTCCAAATATATCAATGAGATCCTTCTCATCTAATGTACCATTTAAGACTAGTGTTTCCTTATTAATTTTCTTTTTTGATGCTCTGTCCATTGGTGTGAGTGGGGTGTTAAAGTCTCCTACTATTACTGTGTTACTCTCAATTTCTCCTTTTATGTCTTAGTGTTTATCATATGTATTGAGGTGCACCTGTGTTGGGTGCATAGATATTTACAATTGTATGTCTTCTTCTTGGATTGATCCCTTGATCATTATGTAGTGTCCTTCCTTATCTCTTGCAATCTTCTTTATTTTAAGGCCTATTTTGTCTGATAGGAGGATTGCTACTCCAGCTTTCTTTTGCTTCCCATTTGCATGGAATATATTTTCCCATCCTCTCACTTTCAGTCCATATGTGTCTTTAGGTCTGAAGTGGGTTTCTTGTAGACAGAGTATATATGGGTCTTGTTTTTGTATCCATTCAGCCAATCTTTGTCTTTTGATTGGAGCATTTATCCATTTACATTTAAAATAATTATTCATATATGTGTTCCTATTGCCATTTTCTTAATTGGTGTTGATTTTGTAGATGCTTTTTTCCTTCTCTTGTATTTCTTGGAGTATATAAGTCCATTTAACATTTGTTGTAAAGCTGGTTTGGTGATACTGAATTCTCTTAACTTTTGCTTGGCTGAAAAGCTTTTGATTTCTCCATTAATGTTGGATGGGATCCTTGCCAGATACAGTAATCTTGGTTGTAGATTTTTCCCTTTCAGTACTTTAAATATATCTTTCCATTCCCTTCTGGCCTGCAGAGTTTCTGCTGAAAGATCAGCTGTTAAGCATATGGGGTTTCCCTTGTGTTTTACTTGTTGCTTCTCCCTTGCTGCTTTTAATATTCTTTCTTTGTGTTTAGTCTTTGTTAGTTTGATTAGTATGTGTCTTGGCATGTTTCTCCTTGGGTTTATCCTGTATGGAACTCTTTGTGCCTCTTGGACTTGATTAATTATTTCCTTTCCCATGTTGGAGAAATTTTCATCTTGCAGCACAATCTCTTCAAAAATTTTCTCATAACCTTTCTTTTTCTCTTCTTCTAGGACCCCTATAATTTGAATGTTGGTGCATTTGACATTGTCCCAGAGGTCTCTGAGACTATCCTCAGCTCTTTTCATTCTTTTTACTTTATTCCGCTCTGAAGAAGTTATTTCCACCATTTTATCTTCCAGCTCACTGATTCGTTCTTCTGCTTCAGATATTCTGCTATTGATTCCTTCCAGAGTATTTTTAATTTCAGTAATTGTGTTGTTTGTCACTGTATGTTTATTCTTTAATTCTTCTAGGTCTTTGCTAATTGATTCTTGCATTTTCTCTATTTTGCTTTCAAGGTTTTTGATCATCTTTACTATCATTATTCTGAATTCTTTTTCAGGTAGTTTGCCTATATTCTCTTCATTTATTTGGACTTCCGTGTTTCTAGTTTGTTCCTTCATTTGTGTAGTATGTCTCTGCATTTTCATTATTATTTTTTTTTAACTTATTGTGTTTGAGGTCTCCTTTTCCCTGGTTTCAAGGTTGAATTTTTTCTTCCCTTTGGTTTCTGCCCTCCTAAGGTTGATCCAGTGGTTTGTATAAGGTTCCTATAGGATGAGATTTGTGCTGAGTTTTTGTTTGTTTTTTTTTTTCTCTAATGGGCAAGGCTGAGTGAGGTGGTAATCCTGTCTGCTGATGATTGGGTTTATATTTTTGTTTTGTTTGTTGTTTAGATGAGGCATCCTGCACAGAGTGTTACTAGTGGTTGGGTGATGCCAGTTCTTATATTCAAGTCATTTTCTTTGTGTGAGTTTTCACTATTTAATACTCCCTAGGGTTAGTTCTCTGGTAGTCTAGGGTCTTGGAGTCAGTGCTCCTACTCCAATGGCGCAGGGCTTGATCTCTGGCCAGGAACAAAGATTCCACAAGTGGTTTTTTATGACTTTAAGTGAGATGCAAACAAATATCGAAAATTGAGAAACCAAAGATCAACCCCAGATAAATGGCTATTCAAAATCAGGCAAATAATAATTAAAATAATGAAATATACACATATACATATACCCATGTACACCCAAGGGTGTATACATATACACCCATGAGCAAAGTCAAAACAGTCCATCAAAAATAAAGTACAGCAGATTGACCCAATGAAAAAAGGAAATCATGTTGAGAGCAAAGGAAAGAAAGAATAGATATGCAAAGTTAAATAGAGATAGATGAAGAAGATTTATATACATTAAAGATTAACTGCAAGGGGAAAAGATCAGTAAGAAAGGCAAATAAAGGAATAAATGTAGAAAAATATAATAGCTTTAAAACATTAAAAATTAAAATTATAAGAAAGAGAAAAGAAGAAAAATGAAAGAAGAAAGAAAAAAGGGAAATTCCACAGAGTTGCAAAGCCCAATGCAGAGGCAGAGTTTTATAAGAACAACAAAAAGTGTGACTGAATATACACATATACATATACACCCATTACCAAAATCAAAAAGTCCAACAAAAATTTAAAGTATAAATGCTTGACCCGGTGAACAAAGGAAAACAAAAATTATATCAACCAAACCAAAACTAACCAAAACACAAACTGGAAGCAAATCTAAAGTAAGGTGCCAATTGGGGAATAAAGCAATGAAAATAGAACTAACAAATATGTTGAGAGGAAAGGAAAGAAAGTAAAGACAGAAAGAATAGATATGCAAGGTTAGAGACAGGTAGATAAAGAAGATTTATATATATTAAAAATTAACTGCAAAGGGAAAAGATCAGTAGGAAAAGCAAAGGAATAAATGTAGAAAAAATAATAATAGGTTTAAAATTTTAAATTTAGAAAAAGAGAAAAGAAAAAATAAAAAAGAAAAGGAAAACTCCACAGAACTGAAAAAACACAACATAGAGGCAGAGGTTTATAACAACAATAAAAAATGTGATGGAGGAAACAAAAAAAGCTCAAAAGCTTAATTAGATTTCATAGTGCCAATAAAATCGACAACTACAACAGAGAGGGGGAAAGGGGGAAGAAAAAAGAAAAATAAAATTCAAAAGAATCTACAGAATAAGTCAAAAAATAAGAATAATAAATGGTTTTCTTGAGTCACTGCTGTCACAGTCTTTTTGCTTGCTGGAGTCACAGTCCCTCTCACCTCCCTAGGATGCTGCCCAACACTGTGCTGATCTCTGGACCTGCTGTGGTGCCAGCACAGATTCTAATCTGGTCCTACTCCTGTGTGTTCTTACCGCCAATGTCCACAGGTATCAGAGCTAGTACATTTTCTTTTACGGGAGATCTCAATGATCTTCTATATATTCCATAGACAGAGTCTGCCTAGTTGATCGTGTGGATTTAATCTGCAGCTTATATAGCTGGTGGGAAGGTTTTGGGTCTTCTTCCTTAACCACACTGCCCCTGGGTTTCAACTGTGGTTTTATTTCCACCTCTGCACGTGGGTCGTCCACTGGAGTTTGCTCCTGAGGTTTCCCTGGAGGACTTGGGTTTGCCCCTGTGAGGGCCAGGTGTGGAGGTGGTACAGCTGTTTGGGTCTCAGAGGTTCTTGCAGCACCAGGTACTCAGGGGGGTTGGCAGCTAGGGCAGCAGGAAATATAGTGCTCTAGAAGGGTATGGCAACCAGTATTGGCCAATACACTCCAGTATTCTTGCCTGGAAAAACCCCCTCCCTGATAGAGAGGCCTGGCAGGCCACAGTCTACAGGGTCAGAGTCAGACACTACTGAAGCGACCCTGTGAGCATAGCTGCAAGACTTTTTTTTTGCCTGTGGCAGCTCTGCCCCAGTGAGAACTGAGCATGAAGATGGCGCAGCTGCTTGGCTTGCAGGGACCCTGGCGGTGCCAAGTGTGCAGGGCCATGGACTGTCTCCACCGCAGGAGTTATGGCTCTCTCAAAGTCTTTTTTCGAGCCTCTTGTAGCTGGCAATCAAAAGGCTTCTTTGGCCAGTCTTTCTGCATAGCTCTGCCCATTCAGGCACTTAGAGGGCTCCCTTGCCTGGGGTTCTTCTCTGTTGGTCAGCATGTCAGGCACATAGAGGGGCTCCCCTGGCTGGGGTCCTACTCTGTAGATTGGCACATCAGGCACTTAAAGGGGCACCCTGGCTGGGGTCCTGCTCTGTAGTTCAGTGCACCAGGCGTTTGATGAACCAGCCTCTCTATTGTTCAGCTGCTAATGCTGGTGTGTGAGGAGAAGCTATGGTGATGGCTCCATCCCGTATGCTTGACTCAGCAGTGTTGTCTTGCTTCCACGGCTGCCCAGTTTTCCTCCACAGGCATTTCCCACCACAATTTCCTCCCTCACATCCCCTCGATCCATCTCTCCACAGTCAACAGCAGCTCTTGCCCTGGGTTTGCTCCACAATCCCTAAACTCCAGCTCCCAGCCGCTGAGCCTTCTAGGGGACCGGTGTCCCTGTCCAGGGTGTGTATGACTGTGGCAAGGACTGTCTGATTCTCATTCCATTTAGGCTGCCACAGATCAGCTGTTCACTCTCAGCCTTAAATGTTTTTCCTCTGACTCAGACAGTTGCCCGGATGTGGGAATTGGACCCCTGCTTCAGTTCCCCAACCTGCCAAGGGCAGGTCCAGTCCTACTAATACTCCTGTTTTTCCCCCGAGTTCCTTCATCCTGCCGAGTTTTGCGTGAGTCTGTATATTCTTTTCCTCTGGTCAGGTACTCCTGCCGCTCTCAGCTGGTGTTCTGCATGCGCTTCTGTGTCTGAAGATGTATTCCTGATGTATCTGTGGTGAGAGATGTACTCCACGTCCACCACTCTTATGCTATCTTGTTCTCCCTTGCACTTCTAATCAATAGCAAAAGCTATGGAAATTTCTGCTTAACTTTTTATTGATTTGTGTAAATATTTTTGAAGTAGAAAAAAAGAGGAGGCAAGAACAGAAGGAAGGAAGCAACAGAGGGAAGAAGAAGGTAGAGAGATACTCTGGCATCACCTATGAAAAATTTAAGTCTTTACTTGATTGCTGTATTTGCAGATGGGGTGTTTTCTGCTTCAGTCATGTCTAACTCTTTGTGACCCAATGGACTGTAGCCCACCAGGCTCCTCTGTCCATGCAAGAATCCTGGAGTGGGTTGCCATTTCCCTCTCCAGGAGATCTCCCGACCCAGGGATCAAGCCCACATCCCTTATGTCTCCTGCATTGGCAGGTAGGTTCTTTACCACTAGTGCCACCTGAGATGCCTTGCAGATGGGGAATCATTGCTTTTTCTGCCTCAGTATATAAAAGAGAAAGTCTCACAAGGGATGAGTTATTGATTATCACAATATTATTGGGACTTCCTTGGCGCTCCAGTGGTTAAAACTCTGTGCTCCCAATGCAAGAGGCCCAGGTTCTATCCCTGGTTGGGGAACTAAGATCCCATATGCTACATGGTACAACCAAGGAAACCTCCCCCAACACCCCCCTCCCCCCGCAAAATAAAAGGCAGTGTTATTAACTAGGTAGTAAAGTATTATTTATGCAGGAGACAATTACTGTGTCCATTTCTTATAAATTCCTCTGGTTATGTGTTGCAATGATTTAGCCTGGGGGTTAGCTAAAATGTTGGCTTTTATTTCTCCCTAACAAAAGACTTTTTCCTGACTGCTTATTGCTACTGTAACACCACACACCTCCTCCTGTTTCCTCCTACATGTCCTCATCATTTACATTTTTGTCACTTTCTTATGAATTTGAGGGATGATATCTAATAGTACAAAACATTGGATTGCCCCAGGATCCAGCACAGTGTCTTGCATAGTGCAGGCGCTCAGTAAATATTGAATAAATTCAATTCAGAACCTTGGGGGAAAGAGTCACAAATTTATCAAATAATTCACAAAGAGACATATACCTGGCAGCTAATCCAGTTAACTGTATTAAGGGAAGCTGGATCCAGAACATGTTTCAAATCATTTCTCTTCTTATAAAAGTTTTGTTTAGTGGCTGGAACACTTGTTTCTCAGTATGTTGATCAAATGTGACTTGAGCCAGAGAGAATCACAATAAATAACACTAGGAGGCTTATGAATGATGTATAAAGCCCACCAATTTAATGACAGGTGAGGCAGAGGAGAGCAGTTACTTTATTTCTGAACAGCCAAAGCCAGCCTTGGCAATGTATTGCTATCGTGGGAATACCGAGTAGCTGTGACCGACTTGTAGTAACCACCTAGAATGAAAAAAAGTTTGAAATGTTCTGATGGGTATTTGACTTATTTTTCTGTATTAAAGGAGCCACTGCTTCAGGTGATCAGAAATGAACACGGCCAATGTTGAAGTTGCTATATAACAGGGAGTCCAGCCTGGTGCTCAGTGTTCCTAGAGGGGTAGGATGGAGGGGAGGAGTGAGACTCAAGAGGGAGAAGATGTGAAAGTGAAAGTTGCTCAATCTTGTCCAACTCTTTGTGACCCCATGGACTATACAGTCCATGGAATTCTCCAGGCCAGAATACTGAAGTGGGGGTAGCCTTTCCCTTCTCCAGGGGATCTTACCAACCCAGGGACCAAACCCAGGTCTCCCACATTGCAGGCAGATTCCTTACCAGCTGGGCCACAAGGGAAGCCTGGGAGAATATATATATATACACACACACACACACACACATACATATATGTATAATTATGACTGACTCATGTTGTATGGCAGAAACCAACACATTGTCAATTAAAAATTTAATAAAAATAATAATAATAAAAGAAAATTGCCCGACTTGTTTCTTCTAGCATTTGCCCGTGGTCATTTTTCAGGCCAGCTGAGGGGCATTTCCAATATTAATCTCTTTTTACTTGCTACAACACTATACTTTTTTTTTGAAAACAGGATCTTTCATGACTTGTTTTCTCCCTAAAGCTTAGGTTCTGCAACAAATCAATCAAAAGATTTATTGCATTGCTACTGTGTGCCTAGTACTGTGATTCTCTGTGACTGACTTAGAAACATCATAATATCGTTGGGAACAATACTGTTGGAAACAAATCATAGCTCATGAGGGAAAGAGATTCCAACATGATATTTTAGATAGTCTAACCAAAGACTGGTCTCGTCTTGCACTAGATCTTTTCTATTTCTGCATATAAAACCAATCATCCTTTCTTCAGTTTATTCATTAAGTGAAGCTTTTATTGTACCAGTCAGGATCCTTTTCATTTGAAAGTTAGATGAAAATTCCAGTTTAAAATGGCTTAGGCAGCTTAGGAATTATTATATCACAAGCATAAAATATACTCTTTCCTAAATTGTCTCTATTTTTAAACATGTTTTTCCCTAATATATACCCAAATCTAATGGGAAAAAAAATCAAGTGCTTTCTTCCCCAAGAGTTTGGACAAAAAGTTAAGCTCTGATTTCTTTAGCCTGAATTAGATCACATGTCCATTTCAAGAACTCATCACTGAGGTCAAGGTTTTGCCTGGGTGGACTTTTCTCCCCTGGAGCTAGGATCAGCTCCAACTAGGCTGAATATGGGACAGGAATGATTTACTCAAGTGCTTTTACCAGAAAAAGGAACTGGATGCTGTAACAGATGGCAGATGTCTACTCCACTGATTGATAGCCAGGACTTGTGCTAGTTGTTGATAGAAATACAAGCATGACTTGGTTTCTTTCTTTCCAAGGGAGAATCTCATCCCTCCTATCCATGTTAATACCACATTGTCAATTGAGCTCCTTAACTCAAAGTTCTAATCCCTTTCTATCACTCCTCCATAATGCTGCTGATTCTTTATTGGGCTTCCCTGGTAGCTCGGATAATAAAGAATCTACTTGCAATGCAGGTAGACCTAGATTTGACCTTTAGATCAGGGAGAACCCCTGGAGAAGAGAATGGCTACCCACTCCTGTGTTCTTGCCTGGAGAATTCCATGGACAGAGGAGCCTGGTGGGCTACAGTTCATGAGGTCCTATCGATTAAAATACTACTTCCTTAGTTAACCTCCCAATTCTGGCAAAAGTGACTGGTTACATATCTTTTGGGTTTTCTGGTCTCTGTGGCTTTGCCCTGGAACATTTGGCAGGGAGATTCCCTGCCTATCTATGGCAGTCTGAATCTCTTTCGGGTCCCAGTTCAAATACTATCTTCATGAAATACCTACTGAGTTCCTTATTTTAGTGTTTACAGTACATAACATGAACTTATGTTAAAACAATTACTGTTTATTTAACAAATATTTGTTACATGCTTACTATATGCTTATAGCTGTTCCAAATGTTTAAAAGTATTTTTCCTACTTTGTATTAATGTTCATGTTATTCTTGTTTTTTTTTTCCCCCTAGTGATTTATAAGCTCATCAAAGATTACCCATCATGGGCACTCAGCATATGCCTCATGAATGAATAAATGTTCACCAGTTTGCACATACAGTGAGCACTAGCATTTAAAGCCAAAGAGAGTAGGGCCTGGTTGTTTTGTTTTGTTTTTTTTTCCCCTCTCTGAATAGAGTATGGCAACATGCATGTGCTTAGGATTCAATAAACATTTGTTGACTAAATGAGCTAGAAATGAAACATAGTCAAATATCTGAGAATAAACTTTTCCACTTTGTTTTACATTCTTCAGTCTTTTGGCATCATTCTTGAAAGTTTTTGTTGTTATTGTATTTTTCCAAATAGTGTTTATAACAGTGTCTAAGGACTTCCCTGCAATCCAGTGGTTGGGACTTCACACTTTCATTGCTGAGGGTCCAGGTTCAATCCTCGGTTGGGTAACTAGGGTCCCACAAACCATGCAGTGTGGCCAAAAGAGAAAGAAGAATGTCTTAAGTTCTTTTTTCGAGCTTGAACCAGGATGAAGGTTATTTTTCAAACAATGGGGACTTTTTTCAGTATGGCACATACTGACACTATTGACCAATTGTTAAAAGATGGAGTTTTATGAATTTCTAAGAGTTATAGGACTTTGCAGGCGCATGCTCTGCACAGGTGTTTGTGAGTAAGGGTATTCAACAGCCCTAGCAAAATCGGTGTTTAAGGAGGCAAACACTCAATTTGTGGGGTCACTTAAAAGTATAATGAGCACTTGCCTTCATTTGTGAATTTGTGGTTTGAACTGACTGATTTCAGGTGTTTCCATGTAGAAATGTGTTCTAAAATACATAAGCCATAGATGGGTGGGGGAAAAGATTCATTTTCGTGGTCTCAGCCATGCTGGACAAAGACCTGGTTTCCCCTACTCTGCCCTCCCACTTGAACAGGAGATGGAAAGTCTCTGCTTTCTTCCTTTTCTGTTCTTCTCATTTCATTCCTCCTCATTTCTCTTCATGAGTAATTTGTCAGCTCCCTGGAGAAGGGAACGGCTACCCACTCCAGTATTCTGGCCTGGAGAATTCCATGAACTTATAGTCCACGGAGTCACAAAGAGTTGGACACAACTAAGCAGCTTTCACTTTCACTTTAGATGAGTATCAACAAGTGTCCACTGAAACTGGAAATTAGCACGGCCTTGGTGATTTCATAACAGTTCCAGGGAGGCAGAAAAGGCACAAGCAGATCGCAGTGGACTAAAGCCATGAATGGTTGAGTCAATAAAGTGTAATGAGTGAGTCCACAGACTCTGAAACTGGACTGTCCAAGTTCAAACCCAAATTCTTCCATTCACTAGCTGTTGACTATAGACAGGTTGCCAAATATCTCTCTGCCTCAATCTCCTCTTCTACAAAACAATAATAAAAATAGAACTATCTCAAAGTTATAATGGGGACTAAAGTTCTTAGTTACTGTTAATGCTTAGAACAGTTAATGCTTAGTTAATACTTAGAACAGTTCTTATTTCCTTACAAGTCCTCAGTAAATATTAACTGTGGTTTTTGCAGTGTCTGCAAAGACAGTTTGAGATTGCTTTTGAAGGTTGACCATGAGAACTGGACAGAAAATGAGGTTATAGTTTGATAAGGGGCAGAGGTTAGGAATTTTATTCCAGCTAAGTGAAAGATGGATAGTTTTTATGCTGGAGGGAAAGAAGCAGTTCTCTAAGATTGAGGACTGAAGATGTAGAAAAATTAGGGATTAGTTGATGGAATAGTACTGCTGAGAAGATGACTGAAGATAGAATTTAGAGAAGAGGTAGATGGATGGATGAACCTTGGATAGAGGGGTTCCTTGCTCCCTAAGGCTAGGGCTAGGTTGGGGGTAGTAAAAAGGGGCAAAACTAAGAATGATATCTTTGTGGGTGGGGACCAGAAAGCTGAAAGCCTTCCAGACTAATAGATGGTTGTCTTTGTGAAACAGGAATAAGCTCATCTAGAGGGAGAAAAGAAGTGGCAAGAGTGAGGAATGGAGTAGGACTGATAAATGAAGTAGTTACAGAGCCGTAACTTCTGGAGACAAGATGACACTAGCCAGAATGTATAGTCTGACAAAGGAGTGAGAATTCTGGTCTGATAAGAAATTGTGCTCACAAAGTGACAGTGGTGTTTTCTTCCACTGGTGGAGTATTTCTAGGTGATGACAAGTCTAAGTTGAACATTTGAAAATGATTGTGGTCCATAGTGTGAAGTTAGAATTTATAATGATTCTCCACCAGAAAAAAAATGACTCCACCACAAATAAATGATTGATTATACCATACTTTTCTTGCTTCATTGAGTCATCTTTATCCTTACAAATTTGCAACACTACTAGAAAGGTAAATTTTAGAGTTGGATTAGATCTTGCCCCTGTGCCACCCAACATGTTCTTGAATATACTTATAGATGGGAAATTTTTTATAGGGCTGACCATTGTATTTTTGAGTAGACTGGAGTCCATTAATGTAGAAACATAGTGGTAAAATATAGATCTTTTTCTTCTTGTGATGGTCACACAAAAAGCCTTCCTACCCTACATGCCCTTTCACAATGTTATTTTGTCACTTTTCCCAACAAGAAGTGGAGTTTATCCCTTAAATCTGGGCTGTCCCCTTGACTGTGGGCTAGACTTGTGAACTGAATGAAGTAAAAGTGACTAGTGTGACTTCTGTGCCTATGCCCTGGGAGAAATTGCAGTTTCCTTTTCTGCCCTCCAGAATTCCTCAGCTACCATATAAAAAAGTCCAAGAACCCTGGCCTGCTGGAGGGAGAGGCAGGTAGATAGAGGCCTTGGGGGATGAAAAAGCATGAGAAGAGATAGGCCCGTGTAGCCCCAGCTAGCTCAACGACCCCAACAGTGTTGCCAGACGTGTTAGTATTGCCAGCTTGATTCCTGCAGCCTTAATCAAGTTCCTGAACCAACACATGTGGAGCAAAAACAAGCCATTGCCGCTGAGCTCTGCCCACCTTACAGAAACATGAGCAGCTAAATGGTGGTTTCCACTTTAAGCCTCCAGATTTTGAAAGCTTTGTTATGCTGCAAAGGAACATGAACGGAAAGATCTCAAGACAGGAGGTCAAATTAAAAGCCCTCAGACATAATCCAGGGTCAGGTGATGAGCGGCCAAGTACAGAAAGAGAAGTAGGGGAAAATGTGGGAGAACAGTCAGCGGCCAGGTTCAGTATGACCCGATGATTGGACGGGAGCAAAGGAGAAAGGAAAATAAAATGATTATGAAACTCTATGTCTGGGTTGTGGACAGCAATCCGTCTAGGTAAAGAACTGTATTCTTGAGGAATGTAAGTCAAGTTTATAGTTAATTTTGATATGACAACATAGCTTCCCTTTAAAACTGCTCCCATAGCAGCTAGACTCACAGGCTGGAGCTGAGGGCTGAGTCAGGACCAGAATCCCTAGGGGTTTCAACAAAAAGAGGCAACTAGCTCTCCTTCCCTTTTGTTCCAGCCTAAAGGGTGTTTTCTAACTCCTTTTTCCTGTGTTTAGTTGCAAAAGCAGAAACATCAAGCAGAAGGCAGAAAGAAAGGAGAGGGAGAGGACACACACATGAGAGAAAACAAGCAGCGTCGTATCCTGTGGGATTATACCTTATTTTAGTTACACCTCTTGGAAGGCTACACTGCTTAAATAAAAGTAAGAAACACAACATACACACTCAACTAAAATTATCATATTCACAGATTCTCCCTTTAAATAACCTCAAATGAAAATAAGAAACTCTAACCTTAGCTTTTTATATCACAATGAAATGACAAGAGATGTTTTTCTTTTATGAATTCTTAAACCTTCCCAAAGGGTGCCTTTGTGTCTTAAGCAGGATGTCTGTGGTGTGTGTGTGTGTGTGTTCACGCATAGGGAGGAGGCTGAGACCCTGAGGCCTAAGGCCTCACCTAGCAGGCAATGTCATGACTTCCCATTTGCCAGGCTGTGCAGTATTTGTGGGGGAAAAAAAGCGAAAAACTAAAGCATATTGCATCTCCTCTAAGGGAGTCAGTATTATGTTAAGATTCTATAGTATAAAGATTATGTGCCTGTGCTCCACAGTCAGCCAGAACGGAGTTCAAGTCCTTGTCTCATCGCTTACTAACCTTGGGGCCTGGACACACTATTAACCCCGCTGAGCCTCAGTCACTGCCGCTGTAAAATGAGGAGAATACTGTCTACCTCTTGGGGTTGTTTTGAAGAGCAATGCAACATTGTAAGTGAAGTACTTAATATGGTAAGGACACAGTAAGTGGTGCCTATGGTCACTAGACTTAGTGCAAATCTGGGGCTTTTTTCATTTTTGGCCTATTGAGATGATTTTTCAGAAATGTTTACAACATAAGGAAATGAAGTCTGAGTGCATTTAGTCAATTATTTAAATGTAACACTTGTTTAATATAATATTATTTAATAACAGATCAGTTTATAATTTATGTGTCTTTATGATATCCCTCTTGGGGGACAGTTTCTATTGTTGTACAGAATCTTTGTAGATCTTTAGGCAAACCAAAACTGCCAGGCTGGTTCCTCATTATTTCATTTTTCATAATTTTGGATGTAAGAAAGCAAACAGTGTTCTAATGAAGGATTCAGCAAACTTTTTCTGTGAAAGACTAGACAGGAAATATTTTCATTTTGCGGGTCTCTTATGATCTCTATCTCTCATATTCTTTGTTATATTTTACAACCTTTTAAAAGTGTACAAACCATTCTTTGCTCATATGAAAGCAGGTTACTGGTTGAATTTAACCCATAGGCTGTAGTTTGCAGACCACAACTCTAGTGTTAATTTGTATTATTTATTGCTAGTATATTTATGCCAATGAATACTGGGAGAAAAGAGTGAGAAAATACATTAAGTAAATAACATGTAAGCAATTCTGATTTTGATTCACACACATGCTGGCTTAAATTAGACCACTGATTACGTTCCTTGATGGAACAGGGCCATTTTTATTGAGAAGCAATGAGCTTAGGTATGATTTTCAGGACTGGAAACCATTCAGCACATTAGTTCTGAACAATATCCTTGTGCTTTGCACAGATTTCTTTTTCTTCCTCAGAGGAGAAGTTTAGATACAGGGTTTTATGGCATCAGGCGCAAGCTGCCATTAAAACCCTAAACTGAAAATCGTGTTGCCCTTTATGAAAATGAACAGCTGGCCCAGACCATTGGCTGCCAACACATCTATTTGTGTTGTGTACAAGTAGCTTGAATATCCCTTCATGATGAGGGGTTTTTAGGACATGTTTCAATCAGCCAGTGGGAGGGAAATCCTCACTGGTGGATAGTATCTCTTTCAGTCATTGCACCTGCCTTGGCTCCTGCCTCTCTGTGGACCCAGGAGAGAAATACTCTCCTGGAAGCCATAATCTAGATTGTCTTGATCTTTTCTTTTCTGGCTTACATCCCAAGATGTTTCCTTGGAGACACCAGTAATGTCTTTCCCCCTCTCTTTACCCTGTTATTGTACCTATCTTTCCACTTCCATTGACTACAAAGAGAAAAAGGAGAAATATTTTTAAAACACAAAAAATACTCCCAAATATTTATCAGTGGCCATGCTGAGAGCAGACCCCATTGCTGTGTTTTAATCAAGCATATTTTGATGAATCCTATATGATATGTTAAAGAGGCAAATGGAATCACAGCCCACTAGCTATAAGTAGCACCTCAGCTGAGGTCTGGTCCACTGTGAGCCAAGCCGGACCAGCAGAATTCCTTTTGGGTGGCTTGGTCTTGGTATAACAAAGAGCCTAGAGTAAATTAGGGCAAACAGCTTCCTTTCTTCCTTTTACCCTAAGCCTACTCCAGAGCCTGGCCTTTGGCATCTCATCCATCTAACAGGGAATGAAGGCTGGATCGGGAAGAACATGTTTTTCAGGGAAGAGAAGCAGCTCAAGAAAGAGCCTGAGCAGGTTTGTCCAATGTCCACGTCAGAGCTGGCCTGGGCTGCCTCTCCCAGACTTCTTGGGGCCCTCTGCTCCAGATGTTCTCAGAACAAGAGTTGCACCAAGAGAAAGAGAGCCTCCAACCTCCAGTCACTGCTTCATTCAATCATTAATCCACCTAACACAGATTTATTGAGCAGCTTCATAAGCCAGACACTCTTCTAAGTCCTGGCAATAAAGCAGTGAGCATGAAACAAGGTATCTCCTCATTTTACTCCCTACCTTGTTCTGAAGATACCATTTTTCCTTGAGTCTGTCTTTGATCACTTGTGTTCAGCACTGTGACACTTGAAGGCCAAAGAAAATGTCCTTGAACTGGACTAACCCATAGCATGGTCCTTTTTGGAAGGATTGGTAGAGAGAAGTGATGAAAAGGGAGTTGTGAGTCTCTCGTGCCTACAGTTCATGTTTTGTTTTGTTTTTTTTTTTTAATTGTGAATGGTGATCTTTCATTCTCCCTGCCCACTGGGTCTCAAGAATAGGTGTAGTCATGTGAGTTTCATCTCTTAATTTCATCTGACCCTATTGTGTTTGCTTGGTCTGGGCTAAGTCCCTTTACATGACCTTATGGTCTTTAACTTTATGGTCTTTAAGTCTCAGTCTATGTAGGCCCAAGGCTGTCATACTCACCTTGCAGGTGTCATCCCTGTGGTCAAAGGTTGTTTTGTTTGGGGTAGGGATGTTTTTTCACTGGATGTAGGCCCCCTGTCCTGAGCTTTTGCAAACATATCCTTTTCTGTTTTGTGGTGGCCTTTTTGGTTTACTCTCTGAGAAAATTTTGTTGAAGCCCAGGTTGAACCAATGTTTGTTCTTTCTTTGATGTATCCAGGCTTTTCTGTTCTGACTGATGTATTGTTGGTAATTTTAGAGAGACTTCATTTGCTCAGTAGTGTTGGGTTCCTTGACATCGGGCCCAGTATCTCTAACTCCTATGCAGATAGAGAATGGGCTTTTAATTCCCAGAAGACAAAGTGAATTTTTTCTGTTCTAAAATCAAAATACTCCCAGTACCATATATATATATATATATATTTATTTATTTATAGTCATGTGGTTCTAGATTTTTAATAATCTGGTTGATCTTCTTCTTCTTCCCGTTTATGGCTGTAACTCTTCCTCTAGTCACTAATTCACAATACTCTTTCCAGCCAACACAGTATCAACATGCTTAAAATGCTATTCTGGAGACATACAGCACAACTGAAATACTGTCCAGTCTACATACATCTTCACATCTTAGAAGAGGCTACTTACTCCAGGAAGTGGGTTAGGGGGGACAGTCATTGGAGTGTACAAAGTCAACAATCTTATTTTTTCCCCAAACCTCACTTAATGTCATACAGTCAAACAAGAAGCTGATATATAGCCTGTAAGGACTTCCCTGAGTACATGAGTGTCAAACTCTTATTATCCAAATTTTTTATCCTTTTACTGGTCAATCCACCTATACAAAAAAAAAAAGAAAAAATCACATTTTTTAATATAGCATACTGACCAGAAAGTAGTGAAATTGTCTACAGTTGTTGGTTAATAAAAGAAACAAAAAATTGGTTAATAAAAGAAACAAAAAACTGACAACTCCCATGTCTATAATTAAATGTGTGAAACTAACAAATAGAAGAAATAGAGAAAGATATTTTTTTGTTTACTGGTCATGTTGTGACATCAATTTGTATTAAATAATGAGAGTGAGAACTTAGAGGATTTGCTTTTCATTATGGTGCAAAATTAACATTCAACTACTGATCTGAAATAGATTTGCATAAGAGTTACCACTATCAATAATCATTTAGAATTCATTTTATGCAGATAAATTAGAATCTCCAGTGATAACAAGCAAGACTTCTCCTCTGTACTGCTGAAAGAAGATTAAAATAATAGCTTTTCCTTATAACTGGATCTTGAGGTTGGACACAAGTCTTGTATATGTGGCTTTCTCTATCTGTTCTTAGGTTTCTTTTGACTCCAAACATGAATTAATGCTTCATAAAACTAAGAGAATAAGATGGAATTCAAAGATAATGTTGGATAGAAAAAAGTCAGGAAGTCATAGGTAGAAGAATACCAAAATGTCACCAACTCCATTCCCCTGTATGGGATACACAGTACCTCTGCTGCTGCTGTCCGACTCTGTGTGACCCCACAGACGGCAGCCCACCAGGCTCCTCCATCCCTGGGATTCTCCAGGCAAGAGTACTGGAGTCGGGTGCCATTGCCTTCTCCCTATAGTACCTCTAGCGACTCTTATACTTAATTGGTCTCCAGGAAGAAAGAGGAAAAAGATCCTTCAGCAATCATCTATTTAAGAGTCCCTTTACTCTTGACCCAAATACTAGTCCTTGAAATTCTTTTTATAGCAGTAAATTCTTATGTATGTGTATAGTTTAAAATGGCATATTTGTTAGAGATGATATATGTAATGATGAGCAGTAATCACTGTCCTGTTTTATTACCCTGCAAATATGGGATATAGCTATAATATCAACCACAATCAAAATATCGCATAGAGGTGTAGTGGATATTTCAACAGACTAGACACGCTTCTGAGTCCTTTTAAGCATCATTCCAATCCTATCCATTGCTACTTCTCTAAAGGAATAGAGACCTAGAGAAGAGAAGTTACGTAATTTGCCCATTTCCAGTTTGTAAGGAACAGAGCTCGAACTTAGATCATCTCCTCCAAACCCTCCCTTTTGACCATATGGATCCTGCTTCATCATAAAGTAACTGTGAATCTGTTGAAAAACTCTGATTAGGTCCCCTCTGGTGAGTTTCCTCATTTCTGAATTAATCATATCCAATTTCTAACAGTTTGTCAGAGTGTCATGTCCTACCATTAGTCACTAACAGAGATGTATGCTGTACTGTTATTTTAAATCCACACACGTTAGGAAGGTAGTTACAGCTTCCTGATAATTAAGAATCTGTTGCTAGAGGAAGTTTTAGAATTTTCTCTTCTGAAAATCTGAAGGAAAAGCATAGATAAGGTTTTTAGAAACTCTGATTTGGACCCCAGTTTCCTGATTTTGGCAATGAACCATTCAGAATAGGTGGTCTCCCTTGGGTCCCCAGTCCTAACATCCTGCAAGTCTTCAGATAAAGACTGGATGCTTCAACCTTGCAAGGTCCTTTTTAGACTTCTATTTTTATACTTGAATGATTCTTGCCTCTCTTTGGTTCAGTTCCCTTTCTTGAGTCTCTTTCAAATGGAGATCTCATAAAAGCTATTATTTAACAGGACCCCAAATGCACAATGTACAGAATTATATACAACTGTGCATTTAGGACTTTAGCAATCGTAGTTCATCAGCACTGTCTATTTGTTCTCCTATTTGATTAAACAACATGATGATATTTCCTCATTGGGTAGCATTTTAAAGTGCATTGTGTATGTGACAGATGGGATCTTATAAATGCATTAAGCATGCTTATTTTAATATCTAAGCATATGCAAAAGTTTTAGAAATATTTTACATGCAAATGTCTGGGGCTTTGCAAGGGCCTATAATAGAAATCCAAACTCTGACTTCAAAGCCTTAGTCTCGACAACTAATCACTTGGCCATTTCCAAATCAAATTTCTTCAAACAAATCAAAGGCATTTGTCCTACCCAAGAACCAAGTTCTGTGGCAACTTTGACATTTAAAAATCAAGCTGCTTATTGAGATATTCATTCACTGAAAAAGGCACCCAGAATTTCTTTCAAAGGATGAGAAACACCGTTTTTCATGCTCCAATGACTCAGAAATTTGTCAGAGAGAATTTTATCAAATTTTCTTCACACACAGACATACACACACCTCTCACCTTTGCAGTAGGAGCCAGCCTTTGGAATTTTAACCTAAAAGAGCTTTCATTTTCTGAAAGGTTATGAGCCACTGAGATTTCAATCCTCTTGGAGCCATAATCACTGTGTTGCTTCTGAGTTGTTAACAATAACACTGATTAAGAGGGAAAAAAGAGAAAATAGCCCACACACCAATATTAAATAGCTTCACAAAGTATGAATATTTTAAACACCACAGCATCTGCAGTGAGTAGAATAAAGTGCCCAGTTTCCCAGGGAGCAGAGCAGAAAAGAAACAAAGAGAACAATCATGATAAATGGCTAACCTTTATCCAGGGTTTCCAGTGTGCAAGGAACTGTGCCAATTCCTTCACATTCATTGTTCCACTGAATCTACTCAATAGCTCTCCAAGGAGATACTTTTACTATAGCATTTTCACCCATTCGGAAACTGAGATTCAGAGAAATTAAATAACTTGACTGCAGTCACCTAGACAAAATTCAGGGTCTTTCCAAGTCTGTGTTCTTAATTGCTCAACTATGAACTGTCTTCTCTAAGAAAGGAGTATAATAAGAAGCCCTGGCAAGAAGAGGGAACTAAGGAATAAGAAGACCAGGATGAGCTTCCAATGGACCATTTTCAAGACCCCACATCCAAGAGCATACGGGTTGTCTCAGAACCAACACTTAATAAATATTTACGGAATGAATGAATGAAAAGCAATGTAAGACAATTTGCAAGCATTCTGGCCTTTGACCCCCACTAAACTTCCCCAATCATCCATTCTAGCTCATTCTGACATCTGTCATTTGTCTATGATTGCCTATCAACCCGCTTCTGCTCCTAGAATCAGTGCCGCACAAATGTGTAAAGAGAGCAAAATGCCCGTTTGGCAGCCTCTGCTCTTTCTTATTCTTTGCTGGTACTATTATTGCCCCAGCCCATGTTGTCCTCTATGCTCACTGCTTGGTGCCCCAAACTCAGCAAGCCCAGAGGAAATCCCACTCATGGACTTTCTGTGATCATCTTTCTTCTCCTTTCTCTTCCTCCTCAGTCAAAATTTCAAGATTTCTGCAAACAACTGTTTGTTCGTTTATCTGTCTTCTCTCTTTAAACAGTGACACTTATAAAGACAAGAGCTGCATCATCATAGTATCTCCACTGCTCATCATGGTACCTGAAATAAAGAAGTTGTTTAGTCAACATTTGTTATCTCAATTAGTGAATGAATGGCTGAATGCTTTCCACTGCAAACCCTGTTTATCAAGATTGCAGGGAATTGGATACTACCACCATTAATAATTATTGTAATATTGTACTTACTTAGAAGTATTACTATAGGAAGCTTTAGTTTTCAGAGTTGCATATATATGTGAAACAAGCTTGCTATTCATTTATTCAACCAATAAATATTGAGTAGCTACTATGTGCCAAGGCTTTTCTAGCATTAGGGTATATTGTTGATCAGTATACAATCAAACCTGGAGGAGGGCATGGCAAACCACTCCAGGATTCTAACCTGGAGAAACCCCATGGACAGAGGAACCTGGCAGGCTACAGTCCATGGGGTCACAAAGAGTCAGACACAACTGAGTAAGTATAGACAATCAAAATACAACTTTGGTTACTACCATCTCTTTACTTTTTTTTTTTTTTTTGAGAGGGATTTTCTTTCCTTGATCCTGGATGAAAATTCTAGTACACTTCATAATTCCTCTGCCCACTCATGGGTAAAATGGCCCTATAATGTCTTGAAGTCACAAATACAGTCTCAATTCAGTAACTGATTTCTGGTTCTAAGGAATAACCAAAACTCTGAACATGAGTTTGCATTTAATCTTTTCCCTTCCCCCAGATGGAGCTCTGCAATCAAACAGGGGACCATGGGCTTAGGTCCTTGGTCTGTTCTCCTTTGCTCCTCTCTTTCTTCATTTTCTTCAGCTGCTATTTCAGATCACCCCAACACAGGGTTGAACAAGAGGTGGGAGGAAGGTTAAAGGGGATAGTACCTCAGCCTTACTAGTTCTTACTTGACTGTTAGTTCTGAGTCTGCAAATGGTTCAAAGTGATCTGCCTGGTTGATGACGCTTTTGTGGGCCCTTCAGAGTTTCCCAAGTTGGGCCCCTTCTGACGATTCTCATCCTAAGCAGGTTCCTGAGCATATTCTAGTCTAGATGCTCTCCTATGGCTTTTTTTCTCAGCCCTTAGAAGCTGGATGGTACATATCCTGGGTGTGAGCCTTCTAGGCAGACTTCTTAGTGTTGATGCAGGAAAATCCCACACTTGCTCTGTCTCCTATATGACCCAAATCTGCCCCATGGAAATATGCATATCCCTCCCATGAATGACTCTGGGAAGGTAAGCTGGTTAGTCAAGGGTTGGTTAGGCATCAGACTTCTCTAGCTCCTGACCAGGAAACACAGCCCACAGATCTACCAGGGATCTTCCTCTTGATCCTCTCACCAGACCTGGGGTAGAAGTGGGGAGGTGGAGATTCAACAAAGCAAGAGCTTTCCCATGAAATTCCTTCACCTTTTCTCTTCTTGCACCATACTCTAGACTCTCTTGGATTTTCAAAGTGGGGATTAAATTCTAGGATCCAGGAACAATTTTTTGAAAATCATCACATGATGGGTTGACCTTAAAAATTCCTATATATTTTATATTGCAGTCTCTGCACACACTTCAATTTTTACCATAATATTAGGCTAAACATATATATATATGGTATGTGTAGTATACATGAAAGTGAAAGTGATAGAGTTAGTTGCTCAGCTTTGTCTGACTCTTTGCGACCCCATGGACTGTAGCCTGTCAGGCCCCTCTGTCCATGGAATTCTCCAGGCAAGAGTACTGGAGTGGATTGCCATTTCCTCCTCCGGGGATCTTCCCTACCTAGGGATTGAACCTGGGTCTCCTGCATTGCAGGCAGATTCTTTACTGTCTGAGCCACCAGGGAAGCACTATATGTAGTATATATAATATAGCATATATGTTATACATTTTATGGTACATATGTATACATATATATAGTATGTATGTATACCTCAAGTACATTGAAAACAGTTTGTGAAATGTAGTGACACAATTATTTTGTCACCTCTCTCTTTAAAGTATTTTCAGTTTTTCCTCTGCTGTGGATGAAACCTCAGCTTGAATATACCCATGCCTTTTTCTGATACCTCTTAGGAAATAAAAATATTCTGATTACTTTAAGTAACAAAATACTGTCACAATTTGGTACTTGAAATGTCCAGTCCCATATAACAGTCAAACCTTCTAACTTCATTCAAAGTTACAGCTCTTCTCTCTCTTCCCAGTGGGCCCACAGCCTGGAAATGTAATGTATTTGGTTTCTTTTACGCTCTGGCTTCTCTCTGCACTAGCTAGCTGCTATTTATAGATCGTTTGGAATTGGAGCAAGAGGTGAGGAGGAGAGGCAAGCTCTGGCATGGCCAGTTCTGCTAGATGTTGGCCTCAGGCCCTCTGGGCCTGACCTATGTTAAAGCACTTTTTCCCATTGAACATTTGGAGTTCCCCACCCACCCTCAGTATTGGGAATCTCCCAGCAACACAATTCTCTTGATGTAGGCTATGATTCATTTTCTTCTAGTTCCTTACTCCTTCCACAGTCCCAGGGAATTACGGGTGGGAGGATGAGGCTCACCTTCTATTTGATGAGTTTTCCCATCTCAAAGGCCCTATTAAACAGAATAGAACTTAACACAACCTCATTCTGGTCCCCTGTTTACATGGGCTGTGTTTAATCTAAGACACACACTCATACAATTTTTGTCCCAAGAAATTCTGGGAGACACTTCTCAACTCATTGTTGCCACTGAATGTTAGATGCCATTTTCACTACATCTCCGCTGCTGTAGGGAATAGATACCACATTTCCAAGTGGCCGTGTCAAAGTCTCTTTCACTTGATTGGATGTAAAGGGGTGAACACCCCTTTGGGGAAGGGACCTCATAGCGTAGCACACATTGAAGTTCCTGCACATATTCTTTCCTGGCTCAAGCTTCTTGTATTCTTTGTGGCTGACTTGCTTAACATTATGAAATTGGTTTTAGTTGTCTCCTTTTCAAATCCTGCAGGTTGGTCTGTCTCATAAATCATTTTGGTATCTATTGTCTATGAAAGCTGAATTTTCAGCCAAAACTTCCAATTTAACATCCTGATATGAATATGCAATTTAATGTACACTGTCCAAAGGCATTTGCAGCATATATTATTTCCTGTTTGACAGATTCATAAACTAAGTTTCAGACAAGTTAGCACCCCACACTGTGGCTAGTTAGATTTTCTCACTCCGTAATCTTTGCTCTTTCCCTGCCAGTGAATTAACTCATTGCCCTTCTAAGAATGGACTGGAGGCCCAGTGGGTTAATGAATAGGAATAATTTTATTGGTGTTCTTTAAGCCTACAAAATTATCAAGAGAGCCTTACACTGGATAAATAAAACATAATTAATGAGAAGTAAAATAAAATAGATTTGATGATGCTTTCGTGTAAGTAGGCTTATACGAGAAAAATGACTTACATCAAAAAGAAAAAAAATCCAAAATGTATGAGCTTATTAAAAAGTAAAAAGAAAAAGCAAACTAGCTATATAATTATTTGATGATAAAGTTTAATGTAGTTTGAAAGAAAACTGATTAGTGTAGCTTATCACCAACATTGAACCCCACCCATTCCATATAAGGCGTCTTAGGAAGCCAAGCTACCCTTGCGTAACACCAAGGTAACATAAAGTATATATATGCAAACCTAACTTGGGAATGGAAGTAAGCTGTGGTATAGGACTACCTAGAGTACAGTATAAGCCACCCTGAGGGAAGTACTGAGCAGCAATCTAGGTAGATTCAAAATAAGACAATGAATACAGGGAGAATTGGGTGATTAAATAAATATGTAAGATTAATAAGCGGATTTTATTTTCTTGGGCTCCAAAATCCCTATAGATGGTGACTGCAGCCATGAAATTAAAAGACACTTGTTCCTTGAAAGAAACACTATGACAAAGCTAGACAGTGTATTAAAAAGCAGAGACATCACTTTGCTGACAAAGGTCCCATGTTAGTCAAAGCTGTGGTTTTTCCAGCTTTGGAAAAAAGTGTGGACATGAGAGTTGAATCATAAAGAAGGCTGAGTGTCAAGAATGGATGCTTTTGAATTGTGGTGATGGAGAAAGGCTCTTAGACAGCAAAGAGATCAAACTGGTTAATCCTAAAGGAAATCTACTCTGAATCCTAAAGGAAACCTACCCAGTTCACTGGGAGGACTGATGCTGAAGCTAAAGCTCCAATACTTTGGCTACCTGATGCAAAGAGCCAACTCATTGGAAAAGACTCTGATTCTGGGAAAGACTGAGGGCAGGAGAAGGCAATGACAGAGGATGAGATGGTTGGATGGCATCACTGACTCAATGGGCATGAGTTTGAACAAATTCCTGGAGATAGTGAAGGACAGGGAAACTTGACATGTTGCAGTCCATGGGGTCACGTAGCCCATGGGGTCACAAAGAGTTGGACATTACTTAGCAACTGAACAACAACAATGAGCAGGTGGATTTGGAAGTTTGGGGTACTGCAGATCTGTTGCACAATAATGTCATTCATAAGCCATATTTCATCACCTGTTCTACTAACTAGCTGAATTTCTGTTCTCTCCTGGGGCCCTGAGGTTGAATTGTCTCTAACCTTACACCCTTACTTCACCCTAAGGGCTGGGCCTGTGAAAGGATGAGTGGGTAATAATATAGTTGACATCTTCTTACATTTGTTGACTCATTTTTAAAGTACCACTAGACCTACTTTTGGACTTCCCAGGTGGCACAGTAGGTAAAGAATCCACCCACCAATGCAAGAGGCATGGGATCAATCAGTCGGTCAGGAAGATCCTTCAGAGAAGGAAATGGCAACCCACTCCAGTATTCTTACCTGGAAAGTCCCACGGACAGAGGAGATTGGTGGGCTGCAGTCCATGGGGTTACAAAAAAGTTGGACATGACTCAGAGACTGAAAAACAACAAGACCTACTTTTATATATCATTTTACTCCCTGTTGAGTTTAATTTTATATTCTTTTTTCTTCAATTGCTTATATCATTCAGTAACCTTTCAAAACTGAATGCTGTCTTTGGAAGTAAAGAATATCTATTATAAAACAATTTGTGCCAGACGTTTTTCAAGTGGCTGAAGAGATAGATACTGCTGGGTAGAGTTGGCAGAGTCCAGAAGCCATGGCCTTGGGGCACACCTAGAGAAGCTGAGAGAAACTGACAGGGAGACAACACAGAAAAACCGAAAAATAGCCTTTGGAGTAGGACTTGGAGAACAAGGGAATTTAGGGGACACCAGAAGTAGAAAGGTGATCTTAGTTTGAAAAGAAAGACACAGAAACTACCGCTGTCATCTCTTCAGCTCTGGTGTCTCTGCTGAACTTACCCTTTGCTCCTGAACTTGCATTAAGATCTCTATGTAGTTAATTGACTCCTGACTTCGATTATTTCTCAAATGTTCCCTGTTATCTTGAAATCATCTAGTTTTCTAAAATGTGAGCCTTCTTGAACTATCTAAAAGGAATGCCTATTTCCCAGCTTTGAATAAGATAACATGTTATAGGCATGTTTTCAGCTCTTTAGAATAAAAGACAGTGCAGGAATTTGGTATACTATTTGTCTTTTTATTACAGTTTGTAAGGCAATGGCAACCCACTCCAGTACTCTTGCCTGGAAAATCCCATGGGTGGAGGAGCCTGGTAGGCTGCAGTCCATGCGGTCACGAAGAGTCGGACATGACTGAGTGACTTCACTTTCACTTTTCACTTTCATGCATTGGAGAAGGAAATGGCAACCCACTCCAGTGTTCTTGCCTGGAGAATCCCAGGAATGGGGGAGCCTGGTGGGCTGCCATCTATAGGGTCGCACAGAGTCGGACACGACTGAAGTGACTTAGCAGCAGCAGCAGCAGCATTCTGATTTCAAAACATGATCAACGTGTATTGATTTATTTGTTTGGTTCACACTGTCCTTTTAGCATGTTCATTAAATAAGAAGAGGGATTGAATTTGGTCATTCAGAACTGTTTCAAATTGATATCAACAAGCTTATCAGGAATCTCCATAATCTGAAAATGTTCCATTGTACAGGGCCATTTCCTCCTGGACACAAGCAAGTTCATGGAGATATCTCGTCTCCAAATTTTTTCCCCTTTCTCATCTGAGCACCTTTCTCATCTCTGCTCAGGCTCCTAGTAGGGTCTATGTTCATATCTCTATAAAGCTCTGCAACTCTATGATGTCCTTCAAATAGTAGAATATCTGTCAAAATGTCTTGGGATTTATCACAACATTGACTCAATCTTGGTAGTAGCATATCTGAACATATTTCTGGTTCCACTTTCCCAATCATTCCCTGTCCATTTTGAGGCCTAAATGATATCTTAACCACATCCTATGTTTCTTAGGATCCATACCACCTTAAATATTTAGCAATCTTATTTCTGATGTTCTACTAAAGAATCCTGTTTTTAAGTAAAGTTTCTTTTTTTGGAAGAAATTTTGGCCTTATTAAGTCTCTTGAATTAAGTTTTCTAATCTGTTTGTTCATTTACAAACAATCATTGGGTGTGTATTAGAGTTCTTCAGAGAAATAGAATGAAAAAGATGGAATATATACATACATATGTGTGTGTGTATACACACACATATATATGACTTACTTTAAGGAATTAGCTCTTGTGGTATGGAGGCTGACAAGTCTCAAGATTTGCAGTTGGAAAATGGACCCAGGGTAGCCAGTGATCTAGTTCCAGTCCAAGGGCTTACAGGCTGAAGGCCTAAGAAGAGCCAATATTGAGTTCAAAGGCAGGAAAAAACCCAATGTCCCAGCCAAAGCAGTCAGGCAGGAGGAGTTTCTTCTTACTCACCAGAAGATCAATCTTTTATTTCTCTCCAGGTCTTCTACTGATAAGATGGGGCCCAGCCACATTAGAATGGGCAATCTGCTTTACTCAGCCTGCTGATTGATTCATAGACAGCCACACTGGGGCACCCTGTGACTCAGTCAAGTTGACACTGAAGATTAAGCTTCACAGAATGCTCATTGTGTGTATGCTAGGTATTCACTTAATAGACATTTTTACTGGCATTAGAAAATGGAGAGAATAATAGAAAGAGTAAATTTTACTATTATTAGGAAAAAGTGCTAAAAATTACAGTATCCTTGTCATAATCTTGTTGCAGATAACTTGTCAGATGCTGAAGGGGGGAATTTCTTGCTCTGCTTGACTTGCTATCCTATGGTTGACTTTGTAATCCCAAATAATGGTGTGTGAAGTCTCATTTGTTTGATAAAGTATTTGTCAAGGACACCTTAGTGTCCTATAACAGTCAGGCCTGGTATTATGCTAGCTTAATAAAAACAATTATTTCTCACATCATAGTTGATAAAGGTTGGGAGGCTTTCCTAGGTCATTCACCTCCAGGTTGTAATTTCCAGTTGTAGAATCCTTCCATATGTTTGTGGTGGTTTGGGCTTCCCTGGTGGCTCAGCTGGTAAAGAATCCGCTTGTAATGCGGGAGACCTGAGTTCAATCCCTGGTTTGGGAAGATCCCCGGGAGAAGGGAAAGGTTATCCACTCCAGTGTTCTGGCCTCGTGAATTCCATGAACTATATAGCCCATGGGGTCACAAAGAGTCAGAGATGACTGAGCAACTTTCATATCACCTGAGGCATATGAAGCATATCCATATGTTTAAATACAGATTTTTAAAGCAATATGTATCTCACTGTACTTTGAAAGGGAAAGAAATATAAAATCAACTTCAGATATATGTATTTAATTGATTACTGACTTAGAAGTTGCATAATCTTAGGTAGGTAACTTTTCTCTACCTAATGATGATCTCTGCGGAACCCAGTAGGAAAAGACTACAGATTGAGGTAGTAAATTAAGCTTTCCAAAAGTTTTATTATTTAAGAGTCTTCCTTTGCAGGGAATTTTAGAAATAAGGACTTGTTAGGATGTAGCTGCAGAGAAGGCAATGGCAACCCACTCCAGTACTCTTGCCTGGAAAATCCCATGGATGGAGGAGTCTGGTAGGCTGCAGTCCGTAGGGTCGCTAAGAGTTGGACACAACTGAGTGACTTCACTTTCACTTTTCACTTTTCACTTTCATGCATTGGAGAAGGAAACGGCAACCCACTCCAGTGTTCTTGCCTGGAGAATCCCAGGGACGGAGGAGCCTGGTGGGCTGCCATCTATGGGGTCGCACAGAGTCAGACACGACTGAGCGACTTCACTTTCACTAGGATGTAGCTGAGGGAGCCCACCAATTGAGTTGTAGATACAAGTACCAAACTATCCACATCAACTGGGTAACCTAGGCAAATAAATTAACTCTGTGCTTTAGTTTCCTATTTTAAAACTTTGGATGTTGGCCCCACATATGTTTCTAAGATCACTTCCAAATCAAAGTTTCAACTATGTTAATTGGACAACCATCTCTTTAGGTTTAAGGATGAGTTCTACTTGGAAGTGAGGGGAGGGAGTGAAAGATGTGAAATGGTTCCTCTGTTCATATGAAATAATCCTTCTGAGAGGCAGCTAGATGGTATTCAAAGCCTTAAGTCCACGGAGCATCAGCTGTGGTCCAAAGCGTGCTTTGTGCAAGCAAGACTGAGTTCACAGATCTTATTTACAGAATATCAGCTGCTTGTTAGTCACAATGTGCGAGAGACTTAGCTGAAAAAGCTGAGGCAGAGGCAGCTCTGTAGATCTGTCACGACTACAGAGGGATGCAGAGGACCCATACCAGGCATTCTGGCTTTTGGTTTGATATCATTTCTGGATTAGACATCCTCATTTTAATCTTTGTTAATTATTTCAATTTGTTAGCGTTGTTATATCTGAGCTTCACCCAGAATGCTGATTTGCTCAGACGAATTCCCAAGAGCTTGTAGCAGGAGCACTTAGAACCATCCTGAGCAGGCCCCAGCTGTGCCTGACGCATGCACTCCATTCTCAAAGAGTCACACAGACACTGCCTCTGAACCACCCCACCCACAACCACACTGCTTCAACCTCAAGAGAAACCACCCATCTTGAGAGGTTTCCTTTCCTGTGAAGCAAGTGGAATAATTAGATTGTGTCCCAGCAGTGAAGGTTCCTTAATGACAATGGGCCAAAACTAATTGTATTGATTTGTTTATTACCGGCTTAGGAGGCCCATCAAACAAATGGACTGAGACTATTTCCATATTCTTTTCTGTTGGGTAAATGAGAAACAAATGACCTCTCCATATGTCTGCATCCTGAAGTCACTGCCCTTGAAGGCTGACTGCTCCGTGGCCTCAGGTGGGAGCTTTCTCCAATACAGGCCATTCTGCCATCTGCCTCCTTCACATGGGTGAAGAAACTGAAAAGTTGGGTTATTAGTTCTTTATTTTTATTTGGGGGATTCATTTTTAATGCTTACAATTTGGAAGCTTACCAAAGGTACCAGATGGTCTGCTTTCTTCAGGGTACCTATGTGTGCATGCTCAGTTGCTTCAGTCATGTTCGACTCTTTGCGACACCGTGGACCATAGCTTGCCAGGGTCCTCTGTCCATGGGATTCTCCAGGCAATAATACATGGAGTGGGCTGCCATGCCCTCCTCCAGGGAATCTTCCAGATCTGAGGATCAAACTGATGTCTGCCTACATCTCTTGCATTGTAGGGAGATTCTTTACCCACTGCACCCTGGGGAAGCCCTCAGGGGACCTAGTCAGGAGTATTAATAACCCTAATTCGGGATTCTCTGAGGAAGGGAGAGGGAAGCTGTAATATTGGAATGGCGGGAAATGAGGAGTCATTGACATCACATGAATTCAAAGAAAGGGACTCTCCATTTTCTGTCTGGGAGTGAGGTGTAACTGTGGGTGGCTTTGGAGGGGCCAGGGGAAGAAAGTCTGTTGTATCTGTGCCTATTGGATCTTCTTGGACTTCGGGAGCAAATCCATTTCCCAAACTGTTGATCCACAAATTAAGAGAAATGGAGAGGATTAGAGGAGAGTTCTGAAAGGGGCCATGATAATGTCCAAGTCTGGAAAATTTGAGTCCAGGTGAAAGAGGATAAAAGAAATAATATTGTTTAGCTTCAAAACCATGAAGCTAAACCGTGGATGGGAGATTAATCTGTGAATCACTAAGGTGAACGGACAAAACTAAGCCTGATCCTTATAAAAGATTTAGAGGATACAGAAGGAAAACTAATATTTACTGGGTTTACATTCTGCTCCAACTACTCTGCTAAGTACCTTACACATATTCTGTCTTGAATTCTCCCCCCAAACCCTGGCAGGTAGGCATTCATGTCCCATTTTAGACAGAACGCAGCTAGGGCTCAGAGAGTTTAAGTAACTTGCCTAACGGTGCACAGCTAGCATTGGTAAATTAAAAGCCAAGACTGTCTGGTTCAAAGCCCATGATCTTAAGGGGTGAATACTGATTTTTCTCTCTCTCTCCTTCTTCATGTTTATGATAGAAGACAAGAGAGTTCCATTCAGCACCTTCTCAACATGGGCAATGTTTTTTTAAAAAATGACCCTTCTCCTCTCTCTCAGCGTCCTCACTCTCCCCAAGGGAGGGCTTTGTCTGAAAGGGGAGAATGCAGAACAAGGGGAGAATGCAGAACGCCTGAGTGTCTTTGACCAGGCTGGGTCACAGGCAGGACAACACAAACACTTTGGCTGAGCTCTCTCATGCCCTGGGCTCTCATCTGGGATGGTTGGGGGAGCTTTGATCAATAAGAGAAAGAAGCCCTCATAAAATCCTCTCTTTGTCTTGCTTGAATTTTATATAGTTGATCCCACAAATCTGAATTACTTTTTCCTAATTCAAGGGTTTTGTTTTTTTTTTAATTCAATTTCTAAAACTAGGTCACATTTTGTCATCCTTAATTTGCAGGCCTAAACTACTTTACCACTCATGTAGACTGTGAAGGGTGAAAAATCTCTGATAAACTTGGGCTCATTCAATTCTCAGAACAGCAGAGAGAAACAAAGGTAGACAGATGATAAAGTTTCCCTCTGTAGAGGTAGAAAATTACTGAAGTCCATGTGACTTATCCAAAATTACTTGCCTGGTAAGTGGCTAGAATGAAATTCTGCCTGCTTTCCTGTGTCATGCATTAACCAATTAGCATTAAAATACAACAGCACTTCACAACGGAAGCTGTAAGGAAAACAATTGGTAAATTTGATTACTTAAGAAAATAAACCTTCTGCATAGAAATATTAGTGAATTAACAACATAAAAAGACACATAATAACTTGCCTCACTTGATGAATAAAGGATTAATCTCCTAAATATGCAATAAACTCTTTACATATTAAGAAGAAAAATATAAACAATGGGAATCAAAGAAAAAAAAATAGACACAGAAAAAGACAAGAATTTGTTCATGACCAAGCAAAGATGCTTAAACTTAAATTGGTTGCCCAAAAAGTTTGCTTGGGTTTTTCTATAAGATATTAAGGAAAAACTCAAACAAAATTTTTGACCAACCCACTATATAAAGAAATATTACTGAGATATTATTTTTTACTAATTGGAAATAATTTAAAAGTTTGATAATACAAAATATTGGTGAGGGTATGGGGGAAATCTCTAGGTGGGAGTAGAATTTGAAATAGCTTTTCTGGAGGGCAATTTGGCAATATTTATTATCACATCTTAGTCATGTTCATCATCTGTCAGAGTGTGAAAGTAGAGTCCCCTTATTGGAATTGAAGTATTAAAAAAACCCAGAAGTTTTGTTTGCTAGTCCTCTTAACTAACTCCCTTATCAGACCACACAGAGTCCAACTCAGATGAAAATCAGAAGCCTCTGCTCTAATCTTTTTTTCTATGTCCTTTCTCACCTCCTCTTTTCATAATTCTTTCCCTCCTCAGAGGGTCTTTTTATCTTTGAGTTATCCTTCAGATTTGCAGTTACCAGATTCTCAGTTCTATTAGGTCCTCCTCTGTTGGGATCCTGCTGTGTCCTGGGCTTAGTGGAGGGGAAGGGGCCCTATGGACTTCAAAGTGAAAATACATAAGGTGGGAAAGCAAAATATATAAGGTAGGAAAGCATTTCCCTTGCTGATTTTGATTGCCACAAACAGTGTAACTCAAATGCACTGTACTAATAGAACTCCTTCTTGTAAGGAAGAGAGAAAATAGAGAAGGACTAGAACATTCTATTCAACTATAATATAAACTGACTCAGAAATTTCATTTGGAGGAATTTATTCCATAGACATATGTGCAAGAGTATATGAAGATTTGAGGAAATTTATTGCAATCTTGTTTGTAATTGAAGAACATAAAATAGAAATGGCTATCATAGACAAATGGCAAAATGAACCATTGTGCTTCTCTATTAGAGAGTACTAGGAAGCCCTTGGACTTCCCAGGTGTCTCAGGGGTGAAGAACTCGCCTGCCAATGCAGGGGCTATAGAAGACGTGGGTTCAGTCCCTGGGTTGGGAAGATCCCCTGGGAGGAGGAAATGACAACTCACTTCAGTATTCCTGCCTGGGAGGTCCCATGGACAGAGGAGCCTTGTGGGCTATAGTCCATGGGCTTGAAAAGAGTCCCACGTGACTGAGCACACACCAATGCACTCAGGCAGCCCTCAAGAATGGGAGATGGGAGGGAGGTTCAAAAGGGAGGGGATGTATGTATACCTGTGGCTGATTCATGTTGAGGTTTCATAGAAAACAAAATTCTGTAAAGCAATTATCCTTCAATTAAAAAAAAGAAAAATGGGATAGATCTTCCATTACAACTCTTGTAGAAAGTTGCCTAAAATGTGAAACAATCTCATACTCTCCAACACGAAAATTCTTTTTTAAAGGTTTTGGCTAACTTAAGTGTATTTGCTTTCAGTATTATAAATGGAATAGTCAAGTGTCTATGTTTTTTTTTTTTTTTCACTTTCACTTTTCTTTTTTTTTTTTAAACTTTACATAATTGTATTAGTTTTGCCAAATATCAAAATGAATCCGCCCAGGTATACATGTGTTCCCCATCCTGAACCCTCCTCCCTCCTCCCTCCCCATACCATCCCTCTGGGTC
>NW_011494954.1:5948067-5951548 GCF_000754665.1 Bison bison bison | reverse complement strand
GCCATAAGACTGTTCTATACATCAGTGTCTCTTTTGCTGTCTCATATACAGGGTTATTGTTACCATCTTTCTAAATTCCATATATATGCATTAGTATACTGTATTGGTGTTTTTCTTTCTGGCTTACTTCACTCTGTATAATAGGCTCCAGTTTCATCCACCTCATTAGAACTGATTCAAATGTTTTCTTTTTAATGGCTGAGTAATACTCCATTGTGTATATGTACCACAGCTTTCTTATCCATTCATCTGCTGATGGACATCTAGGTTGCTTCCATGTCCTGGCTATTATAAACAGTGCTGCGATGAACGTTGGGGTACACGTGTCTCTTTCCCTTCTGGTTTCCTCAGTGTGTATGCCCAGCAGTGGGATTGCTGGATCATAAGGCAGTTGTATTTCCAGTTTTTTAAGGAATCTCCACACTGTTCTCCATAGTGGCTGTACTAGTTTGCATTCCCACCAACAGTGTAAGAGGGTTCCCTTTTCTCCACACCCTCTCCAGCATTTATTATTTGTAGACTTTTGGATTGCAGCCATTCTGACTGGCGTGAAATGGTACCTCATAGTGGTTTTGATTTGCATTTCTCTGATAATGAGTGATGTTGAGCATCTTTTCATGTGTTTGTTAGCCATCTGTATGTCTTCTTTGGAGAAATGTCTATTTAGTTCTTTGGCCCATTTTTTGATTGGGTCATTTATTTTTCTGGAGTTGAGCTGTAGGAGTTGCTTGTATATTTTTGAGATTAGTTGTTTGTCAGTTGCTTCATTTGCTATTATTTTCTCCCATTCTGAAGGCTGTCTTTTCACCTTGCTAATAGTTTCCTTTGATGTGCAGAAGCTTTTAAGGTTAATTAGGTCCCATTTGTTTATTTTTGCTTTTATTTCCAATATTCTGGGAGGTGGGTCATAGAGGATCCTGCTGTGATGTATGTCAGAGAGTGTTTTGCCTATGTTCTCCTCTAGGAGTTTTATAGTTTCTGGTCTTACGTTTAGATCTTTAATCCATTTTGAGTTTATTTTTGTGTATGGTGTTAGAAAGTGTTCTAGTTTCTTTCTTTTACAAGTGGTTGACCAGATTTCCCAGCACCACTTGTTAAAGAGATTGTCTTTAATCCATTGTATATTCTTGCCTCCTTTGTCAAAGATAAGGTGTCCATATGTGCGTGGATTTATCTCTGGGCTTTCTATTTTGTTCCATTGATCTATATTTCTGTCTTTGTGCCAGTACCATACTGTCTTGATGACTGTGGCTTTGTAGTAGAGCCTGAAGTCAGGCAGGTTGATTCCTCCAGTTCCATTCTTCTTTCTCAAGATCGCTTTGGCTATTCGAGGTTTTTTGTATTTCCATACAAATTGTGAAATTATTTGTTCTAGCTCTGTGAAGAATACTGTTGGTAGCTTGATAGGGATTGCATTGAATCTATAAATTGCTTTGGGTAGTATACTCATTTTCACTATATTGATTCTTCCAATCCATGAACATGGTATATTTCTCCATCTATTAGTGTCCTCTTTGATTTCTTTCACCAGTGTTTTATAGTTTTCTATGTATAGGTCTTTAGTTTCTTTAGGTAGATATATTCCTAAGTATTTTATTCTTTCCATTGCAATGGTGAATGGAATTGTTTCCTTAATTTCTCTTTCTGTTTTCTCATTATTAGTGTATAGGAATGCAAGGGATTTCTGTGTGTTGATTTTATATCCTGCAACTTTACTATAGTCATTGATTAGTTCTAGTAATTTTCTGGTGGAGTCTTTAGGGTTTTCTATGTAGAGGATCATGTCATCTGCAAACAGTGAGAGTTTTACTTCTTCTTTTCCAATTTGGATTCCTTTTATTTCTTTTTCTGCTCTGATTGCTGTGGCCAAAACTTCCAAAACTATGTTGAATAGTAATGGTGAAAGTGGGAACCCTTGTCTTGTTCCTGTCTTTAGAGGAAATGCTTTCAATTTTCACCATTGAGGATAATGTTTGCTGTGGGTTTGTCATATATAGCTTTTATTATGTTGAGGTATGTTCCTTCTATTCCTGCTTTCTGGAGAGTTTTTAGCATAAATGGATGTTGAATTTTGTCAAAGGCTTTCTCTGCATCTATTGAGATAATCATATGGTTTTTATTTTTCAATTTGTTAATGTGGTATTTATGTTTAATTTATTAATCTAGTTATATGGTCGCATTTAAGATCACATATCATGTAATGTATTGGTTAATTTGGAAATGTTTCTACTTCTTTGCATTTCTTAAATCATTATTATTTATATTATTTAAATATTAAATAAACTGGATTTCCTTTCTGTGCCATCTAACCTATAATTTCCAGAGTACATGCATGCTAAGTCACTTCAGTCTTGTCCGACTCTGTTACCCTATGGGCTGTAGCCCACCAGGCTCCTCTGTCCAGCTTCTCCGGGAAACAATAGTGGAGTAGATTGCCATGCCTTTCTCCAGGGGATCTTTCCAACCCAGGAATCGAACTGTATCCTGCAGCTCCTGGATTGCAGGCAGATTTTTTACTGCTGAATCAACAGGGAAACCCCTAATTTCCAGAGTACATTTCATTTATTTCCATCTATTACTTGAGAGACAGCATTTGTTGGCCAACATCAGACACAGTCACTAGAAATTTTATCTGAGACCACAGGTGCCTGTTCACATAACATCAGGAAAATAGTTTCATCATTCATTGTGTAGAGGTGTATGTGGTATTTCACATCACAGCTACTTATTCATTAAATGATCTTTGAAAGACTTATTTACACAATGTCAAGCTTGAAATTTTGAGTTCTTGCCCTAAGAATAAAAACTAATCTGATCAATTGATTGATTTCATTGCCCTCCTTTTAATCAATTCCACCAGGAAATTTCAATAAGCATTCAAAATTATTGATGAATGAGGTTGTTGTAGGCCGATGCATCTTTTTCAAATAGCAATCTTTTGTTCAGAATTAAGTAATGAGGAAAAAAAAAAACTTAGGTTTACCAAAGGGGAAATGTCGGGGGAGGGATAAATTAGGAGTTTGGGATTAACATATACACACTACTATATATAAAATAGATAATCAGCAAGGATCTACTCTATAGCACAGGGAGCTCTGCTTAATACTCTGTAATAACACACATGGGAAAAGAATCTGAAAAAGAATGGGTATATTTCTAACTGAATCATTTTGCTGTACACCTCCAAATAACATAACATTGTAAATCAACTATACTCCAATGTAAAATAAAAATTAAATTAAAACACAAGCAATGAGGAAAGCTCTCCATAATCTGAGAGACATTGCAAGGACCTCGTAATAATTATCCTTCCTTCTTGAAGGATAATTTTGGGAAAGCAATTTCACCATTTACTCAGGCACTTATGGAATGTATACAGATATGGGAAAATATCCAAGATGTATCTTGAAGTAAAAGAACAGGTTACAGAATAGTGTTTACTGTGAACCCATTTATACAAAATAAAAAGGCAATAGTAGTA
>NW_011494954.1:5873206-5947967 GCF_000754665.1 Bison bison bison | reverse complement strand
CTTTTCTGGATTAATGCATAGTGATTACTCCTAGGGTAGTGGGAGGAGGATTCCTGGAGGAGGAGGCAGGCATATTTTTCTCTTTTTCCCTTGTTGCAGAATTGGCAGTAAGGTATTAAATGGAAATTAGTTTAAAATGTGCTCCTTTCCTTATCCTCTCTGCCTCCCCATCCAGGCCATTTCTCATCTGGATTTCTGCTTGCTATTACCTTGGGCCAAATTAAACCATTGACCTCCTCCTGGAAAAGGCCAGAGCCTGCTCGATGATTCCAGTCTCTTTCCCATCCATTCTCTACTGCAGACACTCCCCACAGCTCTGGGCATGCTCTATCTATAATCTGTAAATCCCCAGATGTATACATGATGCTTTATAAGGCAAACCTTTCAAAAGGCAAGGTCCTTATCCCAGGAGATTATAGTCTAAGTCACACAAAACAAACACCAGGGAAAGTAAACCATTTTGTTGCACTAAAGCAGCAGGAGAGGAGGTCAGTTTAGGGGAAAAAATTGACTGAGGTGAGTAAAGGAATAGAAAAGAATAAAATATGCTTATGAACAAGCCAAATACAGTTTTTCCAAATTAATGATACCAAAGATAGAGAAGCAGGATATGCAGGCAGCCTAAAAGAGAAAGGCTTAAAAGGCAGAGTGGGGAGGAAAGCTACAGAAGCTTAGACAGGAGAACAAGGGGAAAGGGAACCCATGTATGATGAGTGCACATTACGAAATAGCAGCCTTGTTTCTTCAGTTTGAAAACCCTTGGCTGAGATGCCCAAACAGTAGAAGCTTCTTTTTCTTACCTAACAAGCAGTCTGGATCCAGGGAGTTGCTGGAGTTGATTCAGCCAATCAATGAAATCAGAGCTCCTGATCAGCTCAGCATCTCTGTGATACTTTTGGCCTCCACAGTGTTCCCATATTCTGAGACGTCAGTGTCAAGCATCACATCCTCCCACAATCCACTTCCAAGCCTGAGACAAAGGTTGGCAAAAGGCAGTGCTTCTCCACCTGTGACTCTCTTGTCCAGGAACAATATCCTTCTCAGAACCCCTCCCCCCAAGCAGTTTCCCCTCACATCTCCTTAGGCACTGCTGTGTCACCTTATCCCAAGGATAGCACCCACATTTCTGAGATCAAGGGATCTTTTCCCAATACCTAAAGAAAAGTTGGGGCTCTGTTAGCAAGTAACATGCTGGTCTTTAGGCAAGTGACCAGCAATGTCTGACACATTAATGTTCTCAAATGACCTTAAGTATTATTATTGCCATCAGTATTAGCTTTCTAGGGCCATCATACCAAAGTTCCACAATATAGGTGGCTTAAACAACAGAAATTTTTTGTTTTGAGGTTATGGAGGCTACAAGCCCAAAATTAGTGATGGAGGACTCTGAGGGAAGGATCTCTTCCAGGTCTTTCTCCTTGGCTGTTTTTTTCCCTAGATCTCTTCACACCACCCACCTTCTGTGCAAGCCTGTGTATCCACATTTTTCCTTTTTTTAAGGATATCAGCTATATTTTACTGAAGCGACACAACACAGCAACACAACACAGGGCCCACCTTAATGAACCTATTTTAGTTTGATTACCCCTGTAAAGACTTTATATCCAAATAAGGTAACATTCTGAGGTACTTGAGATTGGGACTTTAGCATATAAATTTTAGGAAGGCACAATTCGATCTATAACACCACTGAACAGAAGAAACCGAGGCCAGTAAAGATTAGACAACTTGCCCAAGACCACAACAGCTCCAAACCTAAGTCTTTTTTTAATAATAAAACTGTCATAAGAAAGCAAAAGTTAATGAATGAAAAGAGTAAATGAGTAATATTGTGATATTTCTAATGTAATGTATATGACAGAATGTAGGAATATTATATGCTTATGTTAGTAAAATAAACATTTGAATCTGTATCTGATCATGTGTGCTGTGCTTAGTCGCTCAGTCATGTTGAACTCCTTGTGACCCCACGGTCTGTAGCCTGCCAGGCTCCTCTGTCCATGGGGATTCTCTAGGCAAGAATATTTACTGGCCAGAAAACATGAAACCGAACCTAAAAGTTTAGTATGTTTAGGCTCCATACACTAAAATAAATGAAGCCAGCAAAAGAATTCAAGAAATTGAGGGTAGAAGGAAAAACTGGCAAGGCTCAATTGGTCTAATTTGAGAATTTCATTTCATTTCCAAAGAGGGAAAGACTTCAGTAGGTTTGGATGGGGAATCACTTCTACATCCTCCAAGAGGCAGAGCTAGTCCCTCTGACTATACATGGCTTGAAATGCAGCATTATGTATTAAAAACATCGAAATAAAGCTCAGAATGGAGGGCCTGCAGCTGCACTATCATGAATCTTTCACCTTTGCTGAAGATAACAATCAGAAATAATTTTAAAATGGACACATGGAGGGGCTTGTGCATGGGAGGAAGAAGTACCACTTAATTTCAGTGCCAGGCTCAGTGTTGATTTGACTGTACTTGTCAAGAAAGCTGCTGAAAGCAACCTTCTTAGTTAATAGCAGAGGGAAAAAATGAAATATGTTCAGCTCCTACCTTGATACGTAATCATTATTTAATAATGTGCTATATATGAAACATGAGTTTTATTTGACACATCATATGCCAATAAACTTCAGAATGTTGCTGAGTCCCATGGAAATGGGGTCTGTGAGATACAAGTAGTCTTCTGCTTTCATTAGGTAGTCCTCTGCACCCTATTGAATCTTGGGGTCTTGCAAATCTTTATTAGCCGATGTATATCCAAAGGGAGAGAAAAGCTACTTCTACTATCACTGAAATATTACAGAAGTTCAATAGTAGTAGAATAATACTGCCCTGATGTGGAATAAAGAAAGAAGACTCTTGTCTCAAGACAAAAAGGAGTCTGGGCCCATCCCAGGCAAAAGTGTGAATTAAGTGAAAAATCTCTAACACTAAAACCTCATCTTTCCTTTAATGGTCCCTTTCTCTCTTTCAGTGACCCGCATAAGCAGATGTTCATTGCCCTGAGGCTTTCCCTGGCTCTGTGAATCTTCCCAGGGCTGAGGTTATCAACATAGCAAAACCCTCCTTAGACTGTGCTGCTTGCTCCATACCTTCCCAACCCATTCTTTAGAAACATTATTGAACAACTGACTCTGTACTGGGGTAAATATGTGGGGGTATATCATTATGCTTTCCTTTCCAAGGCACATTTATAGTTCAAGGAGGACTTCTTTGCCTTATTCCAAAGGAGAGATAATAATGGGGGTTTCACATTCAAGACATGAAGATTAGCTAAACTAGTGAAAAGGGGAGACTGGAGACAATTTGGTTGAGGAGGCTTGGATCAGATGACAACACTCACATCATGTTGTAAAGGCAATCAGCTATCACCTCTCTTTGGAGGTCAGCCCACGAAGAAATAATTAGAAATCAGCAGAAGTAAATACACATAAATGTTGACATAGTGGAGTGGAGCCTTGGAGCATACATGGAAGGTAACTGAAATAAATACTTAGGTGAACATCCCTTTGGAAATAATGAAGAATCCCATGCAGTTGGGCTGTGGCAGGAATTTTCAGGAAGAAACCAGCAGGATTAAGCAAATGCGCCCCCTGCCATTCATTATTTCACGGGTTATGCAACCGATGCAGCTCAGGATATAATTGGGTGGGAAATATTCATTTGTTCCACTTCTTTTTTTATAAAACAGGTTTATTAAGATATAATTGACATGCCATATAATTGACTCATTTAAACTGTATAATGCAGTGGCTTTTAGTACAGTGGGAGTTTCACAAGCATCACCATAATCAATTTTAGCATACTTTAATCACCCCAAAATGAAACCTATACCCTTTAACTGTCATCTCTCAGGTCCTCAACCCCTTCTAGCCCTAGAAACAACTAATCCATTTTTGATCTCTATGAATTTGCTTTCTTTGAGTGTTCCGTATAAATGGAATCATACAATGTGTGGTCCTTCGTGACTGGTTTCTTTTAGCATAATGTTTTCAAAGTTCATCCATGCTGTCACATGTATCAGTACTTCATTGTACCCCGTGGACTGTAGCCCACCAGGTTGCTCTGTCCATGGGATTTTCCAGGCAAGAAGGGAAGTGGGCTGCCATTTCCCTCTCCAAGGGATCTTCCCAACCCAGGGATAGAACCCACATCTCCTTCATTGGCAGGCAGATTCTTTACCACTGAGCCACCTGGGAAGCCCCAAGGAAGTGCTGGACTGTTGTTAAAGTAGTTGCATCATTTTACTTTCTAGCCAGTAGTGTGCTGCTGCTGCTGCGGCTAAGGCACTTCATTCGTGTCCGACTCTGTGCGACCCCATAGACGGCAGCCCACCAGGCTCCTCCGTCCCTGGGATTCTCCAGGCAAGAATACTGGAGTGGGTTGCCATTTCCTTCTCCAATGCATGAAAGTGAAAAGTGAAAGTGAAGTCGCTCAGTCATGTCAGACTCTTAGCGACCCCATGGACTGCGGCCCACCAGGCTCCTCCGTCCATGGGATTTTCCAGGCAAGAGTGCTGGAGTGGGGTGCCATTGCCTTCTCCGAGTCAGTAGTGTATAAAGGTCCAGTCTCTTAGCATCCTTACCAATTACTTGCTATCATCTATTGGTATTTTTAAAAATATATCTATCCAATGGTTGGGAAGTGGTATGCCATTATGGTTTTGATTTGGATTTTTCTGGTGGCTAATAATGTTGAGCATCTTTTCATGCCCTTGTTGACTCCTTTCACTTTGATTGATGGGTAAACATGCCTTAGAAAGATTTGTAACGTAGAAGAGTTTCACCTCTGAGGTCTGTGGACCAAACAGCCCCTTGACTGTCTGTAGAAAGACTCAGAAAAGCTGCAACCCACTTGAAGTTTGTTGCTTGAGTCCCAGTATGCTGAAGCATGATATCCAGAAATTTGCCACTAAAGCAAGTTTTGCTGAGCAAGGCATGTAGAGGAGGCCCTAGAAAGGGAGGGAGAAGGGTTTCACAGCAGGCACCAGTCAGGGGCTGAGCTGGACCCCAGGCTTCTATGTGAGCATACCCCGTGGCCTCCTCTCATTCTCCTCACTTTATGCTCTAAAATTGTAAAGATTTTGGAAAACAGAGTCACTTTTACATTAATGAAGAGTTGACAATTGATGTTGAATCTGAGACACTGAGCATATTTCTCATTTAAGAGCCAGTAAGAAAGGTTTTTATTATCACATGAAGATATACCAAAATTGCCAGACTAAAAGAGTTCATGAGCATACAGTGACAACTTAGTAAGAACAAATTACATTTAGAATAAATACATTACCAAGTAAGACAGAATTTTCTAGGTCCCAACAGCTTCTAATATAAAAACCCATGACTTGAACAGATTGTTACTTTTAAACACATCAAAAAATGGAAATGGGATTATTTATTCTGGAAAGACCAATAGAGTTAGTCTTCAATTATTGGTATATTATGAAATGATTTAAAAGCTGGTTGTCTAGGGAAATATCTTTTATTACTCAGTTCAATCTAAGAAAAAAAATAGGTAAACAAATAAGCTAACATAAAATGGAAGCTGTAAGCCAAAGAAAAGGTGTGTGCTGACTATAGCTGCTATAGAATTTTCATTCAAAGAATGATACCAAAAATATTAGCAAAAATTCAAGAATGCTGGCTTTGGTAAAATTGACTTACATATTAAGAATGCTACTGCTGCTAAGTCGCTTCAGTAGTGTCCGACTCTCTGCGACCCCATAGACAGCAGCCCACCAGGCTCTGCCGTCCCTGGGATTTTCCAAGCAAGAGTACTGGAGTGGGGTGCCATTGCCTTCTCCGACATATTAAGAATAGATGGAAATTTATAATATTGGGACTGTCTGAACTGATTCTACAGCAATATCTTGGTCAGAATCATAAAAAGAATGAAGAGCCATGCTTACTCTGACATTTAAATGTAAGAGCAGTTCTTGAGATATTGGAACTACATCAAAGGGAAGACATAAACTGGATATTGTTTGTACCAGTAAGATTCTAGTTAAGGGAATATATTAGTTTCCCATGGCAGCTGTGACAAATTACCACAGAATTACTGGTTTAAAACAACACAAATTTATTTTCTTAGAGTTCAGGAGTTAGAAGTTGAAAATGGATTGGCAAGGTCCTTTGTGACTGGTCCTTCTAGAAGCTTGAAGAGAAAATGTTTTTTTCTTGACTTTTCCAGCAAGAAATGCAAGGTCTTCCTCACTCCTTGGCTTATGGACCCATATCGTTTTGACCTTTGCTTCTATTGTCATATCTCCTTTTCTATCGTTCCTGTCTTCCCTACCATTATTTTTCCTTGTAAAAAGTCTTATATTAATAATTACAGTGACAGTGATTGTCATGATAATTTCTCCATCTCAAGATCTTTAATTACAATTGCAAAGTCCCTTTTGCTGTATAAGATAAGAATTCACAGTTTCAGGGATTAGAATGTAGACATCTTTAAGGGGCCATTCTAACTGGGAAGAAGGAATTGTCTCAATTATTTGAATATCAGCCTTAAGGTGGTAGAGAAAATGGTTTTGTTTTTATTTCTGTTTTTTTTTGTGTGTGTGTGAGGGCTGAGCCCAGCTCTTTAGAGCACCATTAAAACATGGTGGATTGTTCTGAAGTGTGTCATTTGCTAATGATGAAATCAAAGGCTTGAATGACATAGATTTTCCACATTAAAATAATAGATCATGGCACAAATACATGGGATGATTTAACCCACATCGTACTAGGAGCTATGGATAGGAACTTTAGTATTCAGTATGGTGTCCATACTGAATTTATTTACATTTGGAGGCATGATTTTGAGCTAAAAATAGTATCATAAGATGTTCTGGGCTTTGGTTCCTATCCTTCACGAAAAATATCTTGAGGACCTTGAGTAAGGCAGTATGCTGGGTGCTGGGGAAGGCAATACAAATGAGATATATAGATGTCAGTCTAGCAGCCCTCGGCCAGAGACAGCACATGAATGTGTCATGATAGGAGCAGTAGAGTGAGCTATGGAACCAGATGGGAGGGCCACTAGACGAAGATGGCCCAACAATTCAGAGCAGAAGGTACTACAGAGCAAAGAACATACAAGATTGAAGAATAACATTAATAATACCAAATAGTTTACTACATGCCGTTCACTGGTCTCCGACCTTGTGTGTATAAATTCATTTAATCCTCACAAGTCAAGGCTAGCAAATTAACCTTCTAGATAGAGTTTCTCAGACACATGTCTATTTCCCTTACCTGCTGTTACCACTTTAGTTCGGGACATCAGGATATTTTGCCCATGTTTCCTAATGGGCTTCCCAAGTGGCAATGGTGGTAAAGAACACACCTGCCAATGCAGGAGACAGAAGAGACACAGGTTCAGTCTCTGGGTCGGAAAGATCCCCTGGAGTAGGAAATGGCAACTCACTCCAGTATTCTTGCCTGGGAAATTCCATGGACAGAGGAGCCTGGTGGGCTACAGTCAATGGGGTCACAAAGAGTCTGACACGACTGAAGTGACTTAGTCAAGCTTCCCTCTCTTATCCTATGCCATAGAGATCCATTTATAAGATAAATCTAACTGTGATTTAAAACCCTTCATATCCTGTTCAGTGTAAGACATAAATTCTTTAACTCTCCACTCAAATCCCTGGAGAAGTCTGACTTGGGTCTGCCTCTTTGACCTCACCTTCACCCCTCTCTTTCCGCATGCACTCTTACTATTTACAATCCAGATACACTGGATTCTATTTCCCCATAGACAGTTGTGTGTTTCACACCCTTGGGCCTGCCTTTTTACATTTACACCTCCTTCCTCCAGGTCAGTTCATTTCAGTCACTGAGTCGTGTCCGACTCTCTGCAACCCCCATGGACTGTAGCACACCAGGCTTCCCTGTCTATCACCAACTCCCGGAGTTTACTCAAACTCATGTCCATCGAGTCAGTGATGCCATCCAACCATATCATCTTCTGTCGTCCCCTTCTCCTCCCACCTTCAATCTTTCCCAGCATCAGGGTCTTTTCAAATGAGTCAGTTCTTTGCCTCAGTTGATCAAAGTATTGGAGTTTTAGCTTCAGCATTAGGACTGATTTCCTTTAGGATTGACTGATTTGATCTCCTTGCAGTCCAAGGGATTCTCAAGAGTCTTCTCTAACACCTCAGTAAATCCTGCTCTTGTTCTCCCCTGAAATGCTGGCTTCTCCTCAGAATTATTTGCCAGTCCCCTCCTCCTCCACCTGAGTGAGGTGCTGCTTACTCCCCTTCCCCTACAACACCTTGGGCACAGCCCCAGCTTACACCTCTGTTCCCTCCTGTAGATCTGAGGTGTCTTTAGACCAAGACCTCCCCTCTCCAGCCCTTGCACAATATCTGGTATACAAACATTTGTTGTATTCAACTAAACAGAGCAAAAACCCTCCCCCTCTACTGTAACTATCCCTTATTGTATTCAGAGAGTAACAGTATAATCGTGGGTGACTCAAGGACACTTACAAATGGAAAGGGCTTCAATTGAAGGCCTATTGACTGTAATGAAAATGACTATCAAAATCAATATGCCACTCAGTTTAGGGATATGAATAAATGATTTCAAATGAATTGAATTTTCCTCTCAACATTAAGTGGTGGAACAACATGAATTATTAGGTAACATATTTGAAGTAATAGTTCTCTCCTGACTTCTCCTACAATTTGTTTTCACTTCTCTTACAGACCTCTCTACTTCTGTCAGGGCCACCTGAGAAATATTTATCTCCCTTAACCTTCCAAAGGGCAGGGACTTTATCTTAGGCTCCAGATTCAGAGTTATTTTCTGGTGTTAGTTTCTTCTTTTTCTGTGCAGCCATAACATCATTTCTTCCTTAAATGATTCTTGCATGAGAAAACTTCATATTGGAATATTATGATTTTTGTAGGGGAGGAGTTTAATAATATGTAAAATAGAATTCAAAAATGTGAACGATTGTCTCCATTTCTCCTTTAAAGTAACCTCTAGTAAAAGACTAGCTCTTTTTCTATGTGTATACATATACTCGCACACACCTTGCACATATGTGGTATTTGTTCTTTCTGCTGCTTTTTATTATTAGACGGATTTATATTAGCATTATCCAGCCACTTGAGTTGTTTTTTAAATGTTCTTTCACAACATGTCTTGAAAATATTTCTATATAGATATACATACATATATATTTACATATAAACATATATGTAAATATATATACAGATGTATGCATATGTATTTACAACTATAAATAATCATATATATATAAATTTTCTTTCTCCCTTTGTTTGCTTTTAATGGGTATATGATTTTTCCTTTTTGTTTTGATTATTTTTGTTTTAACTAATTGAGTTGGGCTTCTATAAATGGCAACTGAAAAAACTCCTCTCTACTTTTTTTTTCTGCTATAACTGAGTATATATGGCTTTTGGATAAATGCAAGATTTTTGATAGAAGAGATTCCTAGAAGTGAGGTTGCAAGGTCAGGGTCTATATGCATTTTATATTTCGATAGCTACACACTGACAGATTTCTTCAAAAAGAGTATATGCCTGGATAGTATCTGAACTTGCTCTTTTCACTACATTGTCAAAAATACTATCAATTTTTTCTACATTTGAAATCTAATATATAGTACCTTATTTTGATTTTTATTCTCCTATATTAGTGAGATTGATGAATTTTGCCTAAATTTCTTAGCCACATGCACTTCTTTTCCTTTAGGTGTCCTTTGTTGAGATTTCTAATATTTTGTCTTCATAAATTTTTCAAGGAATTTTGCATAAAATTAATAATAAACCATTGTATATTATACATGTTATAGGTATTTCCTACTAGCTATATTTTAACTTTGCTTACTGTAACTTTTTTAATATAGAAGTTTAAAAACATATTTTTAATAAAACCATTTAGTCTTTCCTTTATTTATCATTTTATTTATAAATTTGGAATCGGATGAGATAAATCCAAATTAATTATGGTCTATTTTCAAAGTTTTCTTTTATTTTCTTGAACAGGTTATTGTTCTGCATGAACTAAGATTTAAATTTATAAATCTTTTTAAATTTATAAATAACCATGGGATTGTGATTGAAATTTTATTAACTTTGTAGCTTTATATTGAGAAGATCAACAATTAAAATATGAACTTTTCTCACCCCAAAATATGATATAGTGCTTCATTTATTCAGGTCTCCTTTTATGTCTTATATTAAAATTTCATCGTTTTCTTCATATAGATCTTTCCTATTTTGTGTAAATTTATGTCCTTGTGCTTTAGTTTAATTGTTCTAGTGAATATAATTTTTAAGTATGCTCTTAATGTTTTATTTTTGGCATATAAAAAAGTTAACTACTTCTTATTTTTACCTAACTTATCTCATATTGTTTTTTATTAGACTTGTCAATTTTTTGTAGATCTTCTTTACTCTTGGAAAGAATCAGGTTTAAATATGATTAATCAATCTTATCTTTTTAAAGTTTACCTTCAATTATTGCTATGGTGTTTAGTTTCTACTTTAATTAATGCCTTCCTTTAACATTCTTTTATTTGCTTTGTTGCTTTTAACATGATTAAGTTGATAATTTAATTATTTCCTATATTCTTTTTGTTTTTAATGGGTGCATTAAAAGGCCACACTTTAAAATTTTATTTTAGCTTTAGGTTAGCCATTTTGATATGTAATCACTGCTATTCACTTCTAAGCAGATTTTGATTTTAACTTTGATTTCTTCTTAAAATCATGATTTATTAAAAGTAAAAGATTTTTTGCATTTATAATTGGAGAGTTATCTTGTTATCAGTTTTCTTTGTTTTGTAGGAAGGGATGGCTTGTTTTTCACTCTATCTAGTAAGAAAATGGAGACTGTAGTTTCTCCTTTCCAAAATGCATGACTTTTTTGTAGCTTTATGTAGCCAGTTTTTACAAATATTCTATGGGTATTAAAACTGAGTCATTAGTTGATATGAAGTTCTATCTGTATATATTTTAAAATACATGATAATTTTTAATATAAAAAAATATGAATTCTTATTTACTTATGACTACTTCAGTTTGTTGATTTTTCAGAGATATATAATTGCAGTGTCTGAATATATTTGTAAATTTATTTCACCTTATATAATTCTAATAAGTTTATCTTATGTTGTTTATTTTATATTTTAAGTACATAATCATTTTAATTCTTTTCATTTAAACTCAAGCACATTTATTATTGCTAGGGTTAGTCTTGCTTTACTGGTGAAATTTTATGTTCAACTTTTCTGTGCCATTGTAATATAGGTTTGACTACTGTAAAGATCATATAGCTGAGACTATTTACATGTCCTATATGGCATCTATTTTAAATAAAGTATTTTAATTAATTCACATTTATTATAATAACTGAAATACGTGTTCTGTGTTGATGTTCTCATTTCTCCTTTTCTATATTTAGTTGATTTTATTGAGTTTTTCTTCATTCCTTCTTTAGTAATTATACATTCAATTTTTTTCATATATTGTATGTTTAAATACACTATGAAAACCTACAATTTCAAATTCTGTGTTTACATTAAGTACTTTTCAAATTAACCTCTTGAACTAGATTCTTAGTATTTTTTCAATTTCTCTCCACCTTCCTGCCCCTTTCTATATTTTATTGAAGTGATCAGCAATTATATATTCAGTTTATTCATTTTTTTAAAGAGCTTTCTTAGTAATTATCCATGGAAACTGCCTTAAGTGTCACAGCTTTATTACTGTTTTCTGGAACATACCCTCAAGTGCTCCCTTCAAAAAGAACCTATGGGATAATACATCCTGAGAATGTGTCTTAAAATGTCAATTTCATTTTCACATTTGCAAAATAATTTAAATGTAAAATTCTAGGTTGAAACTCATATTTCCTTAAAACTTTGAAGACGTGGTTGGTTTTATAAGCTTTGTGCATCCAAATTTTCTGAAGAGGCTGACATCAGTCAGTTCCTTGTTTCTCTGTAAGTAATCTTTATTCACTATACTGTCCAAAATAGTAGCTGCCTATATCACTTATGATATTGAACCTTTGAAATGTGGGTAGTAGGTACATAAAATGAATTTTTAATTTATTACATTTTAACTAAATTAAATGTAAATTTAGATAGTCGTGTATAGCTAGTGACTATTGTACTAATGCAGCTTTACAATCATGCAGTTACAGCTAGTTGTTTCGTTAATCTTGATTAATACTCCTTATGGCCTTCCATTCTCCAAGAGTCGTTTTTTCTTTCATACTCAACTCTGTTATTTGTACTGTTTTATAGGAGAATCTCTCATTTTGATCTAGTTCATTATTCAGTTTTCAACTACTCTGCTGTTAAGTTTACCATAATTCTGTTTTTAATTTCCAAGAACTCTGCTAATTTATTTTTCAGAGCAGCCAGTTGCTTTTATCACAGATATCATATTTTTGAAATATTTATGAGATTTAAAAAGTGTGTATCTCTAATATACATAGTTTTTTCCTTGTTTCCTTTGTTAACTTCTGTTTTCTTGGTGGTTACTTTCTGTTTGTTGAGTCAGTGACTCTTCATGCTGTTGTTTCCATCAAATGTTTAGCAATTTGTGCATGTTTGCTCATGTTTGTATCTGAGGATCTTGATTGAAAAGTATTGATAATGACATTTATTTAGTCAGCACAAACATCTCTCTATTGACCTAGCAGCAAATATAGGCTCTGATAATAGGAGCCTTGGTTCCCTGGACTAAGCAAGGGAAGAGAGACATGTAACAAGACAGGTCCCTCTTTAGAGATAGTTCACAGCCTCTTATCTTGGCACTCTGTCTTATTGTAGCCTCTTATCTTGGCAGGGGATCTTCCTGACCCAAAGATCAAACTCATGTCTCTCACCATAACAGGCAGACTCTTTACCCACTGAGCCACCTGAGAAGCCCTTTATATAGCTATACTTAGAGCTTAATTCTAGGGGCAATTGTAGTTGGCTGCTCTAAGAGCCAGGGATTGCCATAGTAGAGTACATACACACACACGCACAGAACAAAAATACCTGACCAATCACCCAGCTTATTACTTCTAGCCTTCATCACTACTTCTAATCTTTTGGTTAGCTGAGGTTCTTCTGGAAATTTTCACTTATTTTGGAGGCCCTCACTTTTATCTGTATGGCTTATAAATTCTAAGTTTTTTTTTATATCAGATACATTTAGATTTAAAATTATTTTATCTTCCTGGTGGGCTGACACTTTATTATATGACCTTGTTTAGTCCTAGTAATCCTTTTGGCCTTATAAATGTTGGGGCAGATATTGGTATAGCTATACCAGCTTTCTCTGGTTAGTATTTACCTGGTACATAGTACCTCCTTATTGTTGTAAGCACATGTAACTTTTTAGGACCCAGCCTTTGAAAATATTAATATTTTACTTAAACTGTTTTGTCCATTTATAGTTAATGTGCTTATGTATTTGGGTTTACAATCACTTTCTTATTATTTAACATTTGGCCCATCGGAATGCTTTTTTAAATGCCTTTTACTTTTTTGTCTTTGGGATTAATCAAGTTATTTTTGTCATTCAATTTTTTTCTATTGAATATATTCTCAGCTTTATATTTAAAATAATTCTTTCAGTGGTTAAGAGATCAAAATATTCATCTATGACTTATTACAGCCTAATACAAATGATTATTTTTACCTCTTTTATAATAATAGAATTTATCCCTTTTGTATTACTGTTGTTACACATTTTAATTCTACATATAGTTTAAATTCTGTAAACATAACATTTTTTAATTAATTTACTTTTTATTGAAGGATAATTGCTTTACAGAATTTTGCTGTTTTCTTTCAAACTTCAGCATGAATTATATGCCATTTATACTCAGCTATATCTACCCACATATCTCTATGTTGCTCCTAAATTCTTCCTCCATTTCTATATTTTCCTCTATGATCATACCCCTTTGGCCCAAAAACTTTGTTTAATATTCCCTTTAATACAATCCTACTGACAATAAATTATCTTATTACTTTTTCTAGTAATTTTTTTTTAATTTTTGAGGTACATTTTCACTGGGTATAGAACGCCATATTAACAATTATTTTGAACACTTCTAAGGTATTATTCCATTGTCTTCTGGTCTACTTCATTCCCATTAAGAAGTCAGCTGTTTTCTTACTGGTATTCCTTTGAAGATACTGTCTTTTTCTTCCCCTGAGTGCATTTAAGATTTATTATTTCTATTTCTCTTTTTAAACTCAGTTTCTTAATGATGTAACTTAATGATTTTTAAAATTATTTATCCTGCTTGTAGTTTGCTGAGCATTTTGAATTTGTAAATTAATGTTTTTCTTCAATTGGAAAAATTTTGTTCTCTCATCTCTTTAAATGTTGTTCCTTTTTGGTTATCCCTTCTCCTTGTGATTTACCACTTACATACATGTCATACTATTTCTCTTTTACTCTGTTCTTCTCCACATGGATTCTTTGATTTCTCTCTCTGTACTTCTATTTGGATCTTTTCCCTTGACTGTCTCCAAGTTCACTATTTTTTTTCCCCTTAACTCTGTCCAGTTTGGTGTTCTATGCATTAATTTAGTTCTTATGGTAATATAAGACACTATTTTACTTCTGCAATCTCCATCCAATTCTTTGTATAGATTCTTTGGTGGTTTTTTATTGTGTCACTTATGCTCGGTTGAACAACATTTCCAAGAATTCTCTTGGTTACATGTTTTTAGTTCATATGGACCACAATAGACATTGTATATGGGATTTGAGGTTGAATTGAAGCAGTAGCCATATAGATTTATACTGAGAAGGTCATGCAGTGACATCAAATGCCACTGCATCTCACACATGTCATCACTGATCTGTTCACCTCATTGGGGTTAGGTGGCAGTCAGGTGTTCAGCCACTACTCCTCTTTCAGTTCTCTAAATTCTTAGCCAAATGTGTGTTCAACTGTGTGATGAAGGGTAAGAGCTTCTTCTACATGACAGTTGCCACTGAAGTATAGATACTGAGGATAAATATTGAAGAGGTCCCAGATATTGTGATCTTGCATCAGAAAAGGATTATTTTTTTTCCCCTCTGAGGTAGAGTGAAATTGTTAGCTGCTCAGTCATGTCTGACTCTTCATGACCCCAAAAACTGTAGCCCACCAGGCTCCTCTGTCCATGGGATTCTCCAGGCAAGAGTACTGGAGTGGGTTCCCATTCCCTTCTCTAGGGGATCTTCCCCAACCAGGGATCAAACCCATCTCTCCTGCACTGCAGGCAAATTCTTTACCATTTGTGTCACCAGGGAAGTGCCAAGTGAGGGACTATTTTAAATCATTAGGAATCAACCAGTTTGAGGGCTTTATTGAAGTTTTTATTAAACTGAAATAAAACTCAGTCTATTGCTGTTTTCTCCTGCCTCTCATCCAGAGACCTCTATCCTTTCAATTAAGAGCCTGCCCTGTTTACTAGGCCCATTAGCCGTAGCAAGTCTGTCTTCTCAGCATAGGAGCTGACCTTTTTTTCCACTTATGTCTCAGAGTTTGTAGTTTATCTCTTTAGTCTTCTATCTTGTATACTTTCAAGAGTATATATCTTGAGGGAGGAATCACTTCTCACTTGAAGCTCCCCAGGTATCCAATTGTGAGTCCATTTCAACTAAATGCCAAGTATGTGCTGCTTTCTTTGTCTTTAGCAGTGGTCCTCTGCCCAGTGAGACCCCTGGTTCCCAGCCTCCCCTTGTAAGAATCAGCATGCTTCCAGGGAAAATGTCACTGAAGATGATTATTACATCCTTCCAAGAGTCTCCTCTTTCCACAATTTTAGCCTCTCTAGTCCTTATTATTTCTGAAGCTACATATATAAATATTTAAAGAGAGGATTTTTGTGTTTTTCTGCTTTTTGAAAATAATTCTCAGTGAGTGAATTAGTCTACCAAAAACTGCATTAATCAATTAATACATGGGACAGAAGGATCTGTCAGTCTATTCTTATTTATTTCTTCCCAAATTCTTGTCAGTGTACTGCTCTGCTGTTAGGATGGCCGGTTTTCCAGTCTTACCATGCTCTTTTTCCTTTTTCTATTTTCTGTCTGTGCCACGCAGCATGCAGGATCTTAACTCCCCAACCAGAGATCAAACCCATGCCTTCTGCAGTGGAAGCGTGGTGTCTTAACCACTGGACCACCAGGGAAGTCCCATGCCATGCTTTTATAATGGTTTGCTATAAGGTCACATCAGAAGTAATTTGAGAAGAAAGGCAGTACCTGCAGTAAGTCATTTGTGCTAGAAATCCCATAACATTTTGAACCTTCTGCCCTTCATTATGTCTGTCCCTATGACTATATTATGCATTTCTTAAAGGTAAGAACTATACTTCATTCATGTTCGTACTTGCTTTGAAAGTGAAAGTGTTCGTCACTCAGTCGTGTCCAACTCTTTGTGACCCAATGGACTTTAGCCACCCAGGATCCTCTATCCATGAGATTCTCCAGGCATGAACACTGGAGTAGGGTAGCCATTCCCTTCTCCAGGGGATCTTCCCGACCTGGGATCGAACCCAGATCTCCTGCATTGCAGGCGGATTCTTCATCAGCTGAGCCCCCAGGGAAGTCCCCGTGCTTGCTATGACATTTGGCATATGTAATCACGCGTAGTAGGTGCTCATCATTTACTTGTTAACTAAATCATGAAGTAAATGAATAAATAGCCCTGAGATACTCATGGTCAGTGACTTTATTGATACCTTTCACATTTTGAATAGTATTGCTTTTAAAAATCCAACATATTGTATGAATATTACAGAAATAGACGCAAATATTTTGTTTCCTTAAATAACGTGATATAGTCAATGCCCTTAAACAAAACTTAAACAATAATTAAAAACGATTTGTCTCTAGCTTCTAAGATTTCTCAAAGAGAATTCTTTAAAAATGAAGGACTTCAATCATCTTGTCCCTATAGAATTTATAGTAGTTCAAAAAATATAGAAAAAAGAAATCTTGATATATATTTAATTTCTCTTTTAACACGTATTTCCCTTTAGAAAATAAAAAAATCTCATGAAAAAGAAAATTGAAAAAAAATGTTCCCTAACACATAAAAAGTCATACTTTTCAAAGATTATATTTCCATTTCTACATAATATGCTCTCATTATGAAATCATCAGTGCATTTTTTTTTAGTCATAAACAGGCACTGAAAAGAAAATGAATAGCAATGTAAATGGCTTTCCAGAAAGTGACATCTATTGCAATCTCAGAAAAAGATTAACTTTCTGAAATATTAATTGATCATAATGAGGAGGCCAAACTTTAGATAAACAGGAGCCAGGGAGTATTTCCCAGAGGCCTGTATCTTGTTGTGAAGACACCTATTAACACTGGCCTTGAATTTAAATTTAAAGTAAATGAAAATAGATCAGAGTATCAAGCTGTCAACCTGAAGACTTCAACTGGGAACGCCATGCTCTGTTCTTTTGCAATTCAAACACAGAGAAGGAAGAAATACAATTGTGCAAGTAGATAAAATTGCCATGATTCCTGGCCATTAGAAAGGAATTCCTTAAAGATAAGCCTCTGTTCCTTTAATCTCTAACTTAGAAATAGATATGGGTATAGGTCATCCGGTGAGCCAGTGAACAACGCCCAGTTGTTTTGGCAATATTCAAACTTGATTGAATATTAAGATTGAATATTAATCACATTCTGGACTTCTCCTTTGACTTTACACCTGAGTATTTCATTTTCCATGAGACTACTGTTTATATAACTTGTTTGCAAGGAATAAGACAACTCATTCAACAGAGTTCCTTCAAACAGCAAGCTTTCATTACTAGAAGCTTCAAATGGACATCTCTCTGGAGTGGGCCAAATATGTGAATTAAAAAATGGAAGCAGACTGTCCAGATTCAATCTCAAAACAAATGCCAAAACCAATGACAAATGCAGAAGCTGTGCAGTATGGTAAAGCATTCAGAAGGATGGCTGACCTTTCATCATCTTTCCATTTTGTCCTCAAGTTGTTGCAGCTGTATTTGGAATAGCATAAACTTAGAGGAATGAAGGCTCAGCTGCCCCCTTCTTTTGCATATCTTTCCAGGCAGCTAGAACTTTCCTTTCTCTCTGGCATGCACCCTATCCGTGTAGTTTGCAACCCTCTCGCTCTTCTCGGTGGCTCACTGCTCACACAACTTCCATTTCCAGCACTGTTTGTCAAGCAGTGAGCTATAGAACCAAAATGAGGAAAATTTGTTTTTAGAATCTGGTCCCAGAAACCTGTGATTACAAATCCTGTGATTACAGCTTCAGACAGTTTCATGCCCAGAGAGTGAGCTGTAGCCCTTTCCAAGTGTTCATGCATGAAGTTCATTAATAAGTTTTTCTTCTTTCAGTAACTGAAGATGAATCCTTTAATTTGAAGTGGCCATAACACTAATGAGTCATGTCATTACTCTGGAATCTTTTAAGTTGATTTTTTTTTTCCTTCATTGCCTCAGTGAAGTAGAAATTAAGGACGGCTCCTATTAGTTCTCTGTATGTCTGGAAGCATTTGCTCATGGTTGTAAATTGATCCATCCTAAATATTTATTTGTCTGTAAATGTCATGGAGTCAACACTTCACTTTAGATTTTTCTTTTTTTTCCCAACACAAAATTTCTTGTAAAAGTTCTATCAATAGCATCATTTACAATTTAAATGATTTAAAAATATGATCTTTCCTGCTGTGTTTTTTAATACTTCCTTCATATTTAATTGCTGTAGACACTTTAGTTCCTAATTAAACTTTATTGTTTATAATGTTGCAGTCATTAATAGACATGATAGGGAGAAAAAAAACAGCTAGTTCTAGCAAATTCTCTGCTAATTCTAGTCTTAATACTTTTCTTAGCCATAAGGAATTCACAGGGCACAGAGGAGGATGGGTAGAAAGTGAGGTTCACACTTCATGTTTTTGAGGATTAACTAGATATTCCGGAAAACAAGCTTCAATTGGACTTAAATTGAATCGGACTTTTTGATTTGTAGGGGGAAATTACCTTAGAAATAGCATCTCAAACACTTGCAGGATGAATATCCTCATTTTTCAAGGCTCTTTTCTCCCTCGTATCTCCAGGTTTTGCACTGGTAACAGAGAGGAGCATATATTGCCCACACAGAGCCTACCTCACCCTCAGAGCCTTAAAAGACTTTTATTATGAGAGAATGGAGACACTTGATGAATCCAATGGTTTTGGTCATAGAAAGATTTGCTATGAACCATTTGCACCAAGGTTGAAATGCCCAAGAGGCTGACAAGCTTATTGCCCATTTCAGAGATTAAATAGTTTCAGAAAAATTTTCTCCCCTGGTGGTTGTAATTGTGTCTGTGAAATAAGTGTTCATTCCGCTTGAGCAACGTGGTTTGAATGCTTCCTTGTCTATGTTCCCCCAGTGGATTGATTCTTAAAAGATCTGCCCAGATTTCCCTGTACCAGTGCAAATTAACCCATGAACTTGATACCATCTCCTTTGCCTTGTCCCATGCTAATGGGTAATCAGAGGCACCATCAAGTGCCTTTATCATGCATTATCTTTGTAACTGTTTGAAGGGAGGGAAAGGAGTTGAAAAACCTTCCAGGTTAATAATGTGGTAATAGGAAATGAACAAAAGCTACCATCAGTAACCTTGAGAGTCCTAAGCTGCCCTGCTAGCATAGCACTCATGAGTAGGTAAAGTGGTCATTTAGTTATTGGAACTTCCAAGGCATCTGGGAGGGCTTCAATTGCTCCAGATAAAATAGGGTGAGGATAACATCTCCAGAAGAGGGAACAAGCAGAAAAACACAGGCTCATCACAGACACATCATCTATTCCCTGACTTTGCCCAAGGTCAACATCGCATATTAGTTTGCTAACTGCTGGCAAGGATCTGACCTTTGGGGTGATTTAGAGCATTTTTGTTTCTAGTCTGGGTAGATAAAAATGACTATGTGTTAACACAAACCACAGCATATTCACTTTACACAGGCAGTCATTATCTAGAATTCCTGGATTTATCATTTTAAAGAAGTCTCAATATCATACCTCAGAATTGAATGTGAAAACATCTAAGAACTCTGGAGACAGTTAATAATCTTTATTTCTGAGCATTCAGTAAATTCCTGTTACTGGGCTGAACCTATGAGTGAACTATCTTATGTAATCCCATAGTAATTTTACCATGTGGGTATTACCCTGTGGAAACTGATACTCCAAGAGATTGAGCAACCTGCCTGGGATCATACAGTTAAGTAATTAGCTTAATCAATTTGAAGCCAGGTCAGGATGAGCTCATGCTGGAAAATGATTGTTTACTAACCAAGATTATATGCTCACCTGCATTCAGTCTGATTTTTATGCCATTCTATTAAGGGGATTGCCTTCTCAATAATTTTAAAAGTATTGCTTATGGCTCCAAATCCTCTTAGCCCTATTACCTTGTTCAGTACCTTTCTCTCTCCACTTTTTTGGGTTGTCAGTGGTGATCAGCCTCCATAACTGAGAAGTACCGTAGTCACAGTATACAAGCAAAAAAGCAATGACCAGGGACATCTTTGTTCAGGGGACTGGCAGGATTACCTCGGCATTTCACGCTGTCTAAAAGTAACCCTTAACCAGGTGACAAAAGAAATGAAAGAATCTCTACTGAACATAGCAAAAACCATACCAGATGTTAACATCAGGCAGATCCTTTTTGAGAAAAATTGAATTGGGGTGAGAAACAGGATATAGAATGTACACATAAAAATATTATGAAAATGCACAGAAAGAAGCAAGTTTAATCAATGGAAATGATTCAACAATAAGATTAAGTGATTGATGTACAGACATTTGAAGTGGGTTGATTACTGTTTTCTTACATTTTAACCAATCAGAGGTGAATAATAATTATTATATGGATGAAAGTGAAAGTGAAGTCGCTCAGTCCTGTCTGTGACTCTTTGCGACCCCATGGACTGTAACCTACCAGGCTCCTCCATCCATGGAATTTTCTAGGCAAGAGTACTGGAATGGGTTGCCACTTCCTTCTCCAGGGGATCTTCCCAACCCAGGGATCGAACCTGGGTCTCCTGCATTGTGGGCAGATGCTTTACTGTCTGAGCCACCAGGAAATCAAAGTTTACGTATCAAGGGCAAACCTCTAAGTCAGAGGATATTCTTTTTGCATTCATTGCCCACATGTCTCTGTCATTCTTGGTTGTATGTGTTTCTTTCCTTACTTGGTTGATCTGAATTTTTTTCTTCCTTCATTTATCCACCGAGTATTTAGATACCAGCTAGTAGGAAGATGAGAGGCAGGTCAGGAGCCTTCCCTGTCTCACATGGATATTGTAAGGATTAATGAACTAAACGTATTCTAGAATGATTTTAAAAGGTGAAGTGCTATATGAGTGTCACGCATGATTAACTAGCAACCAAGTTATTAGGCCCCTGAATATTATGCATCTTTTCTTAACTTCAGAAAAATGGATGTACATATTCATTTTCAAAAGCATGATTATTTGAATGATATTCAGACACTCAAAAGTCTAGCCCAATCCTAATTATCTCTACTCATCTCATACCAGTCATGTAGACCTTAAGTGACATATTTATGCAACTGTGAGTAGGATAGATATAATTACTGATCTCATAGAGTTTTCAGCACATCAGGAAAAAGCACAACACAAAATATTAGTTGCTTTTCAACTTATATCCCGTACTTCTAGTGCAAGAAATATTGAGGCCTGGTGGTTAGGAGTGTGAATTCTAGCCCCAGATTTCCTGTGGCCAAACATTCACTCCACTGCTGGTTAACTAACTTTGGGCAACTTGCTTTACCTCTCTTTGCAGTAGTTTATTTGTGTAAAAACTGAGGGCAATGACATAATCTACTTCATAGTTGATATATATAAGGTGCTCAGAAAAGCAGTTCCTGGTTTTCAGTAACTGCTCCTTAAATGTCAACTATTATGTTTTGTTAATACTCACTTAAGCCAGTTCCACACTCAGAGAGAGCAGTAACAAATCAAATTGGTAGTTAATTTGCTAAGACTCACATATGACATTTGGCAATTTATAAAGCCTATATCCACATAATATTAACCCATGATTGTTTAGCACTTTTGTGGGTGCTCATAACAACCTGGTGAGATGGGTTTAGGATAAGGTCAACTCTATTCCTTTATTTACTCAGCAAGGTTTTGATCCCCCTTCTTCTGGTAATTCACTCTAGCTACATTCTTTCACCCTAGGTGTAGGAGCAGGCACAACACCATGCCAGTTAATCAGGCCTCTTGTCCTAAGGTTAATATGGGAACCAGCAGGGCCTATTTCAGGCCTCCTCTGACATACCAGAGAAGGGTTCCGTTTGAATGTGAAAAATAAGCAGTTATGCCTCTGGATTCATGATGCTGAAAGAATGTGAAGTTAGAATTAAGAGTGACCAAGTTCATTTCAAGTTGAGGAGGCATGGCTAAAATGGGAAAGAATGAAGTCAAGCAGAGCTGAGTCAAGAGATGATGGAGAGAGTGAGTTTGATGGTTTTGAGTTCTAATCATAGCATTTGAGGACCAAGTTCCTGTTCCCTGACTGGGTCAGATAGCCCAACATCCCTCCCAGCATTGTGAGCCAGCAGACTTACTTTGTTTCTCTTCAGTTCAGTTCAGTCACTCAGTCGAGTCCGACTCTTTGTGACCCCATGAACCACAGCACACCAGGCCTCCCTGTCCACTACCAACTCCCAGAGCTTTCTCAAGCTCATGTCCATTGAGTCGGTGATGCCATCCAACTGTCTCATCCTCGGTCGTCCCCTTCTCCTCCCGCCCTCAGTCTTTCCCAGCATTAGGGTCTTTTCAAATGAGTCAGCTCTTCTCATCAGGTGGCCAAAGTATTGGAGTTTCACCTTCAACATCAGTCCTCCCAATGAACACCCAGTAGTGATCTCCTTTAGGATGGACTGGTTGGATCTCCTTGCAGTCCAAGGGACTCTCCAGAGTCTTCTCCAACACCACAGTTCAAAAGCATCAATTCTTCGTGCTCAGCTTTCTTTATATTCCAATACTCTTATCCATACATGACTACTGGAAAAACCATAGCCTTGACTAGATGGGCCTTTGTTGGCAAAGTAATGTCTCTGCTTTTTAATATGCTGTCTAGGTTGGTTGTAACTTTCCTTCCAGGGAGTGAGCAAGCATCTTTTAATATCATGGCTGCAATCACCATCTGCAGTGATTTTGGAGCCCAGAAAAATAAAGTCTGACACTGTTACCCATGAAATGATGGGACTGGATGCCATGATCTTAGTTTTTTGAATGTTGAGCTTTAAGCCAACTTTTTCACTCTCTTCTTTCACTTTCAGCAAGAGACTCTTTTGTTCTTTTTCACTTTCTGACATAAAAGTGACTAAAAGTGATTTGAATTAGGTTTCTGTCACTTGCAACTTAATCCTTACAAGACAAATACTGTAATTCACCCATTTTATGCGTAAATAAATCAAGGCTCCAAGAAGTTAAATGATTTGTTTCTTGAAAATAACATTGCCAGTGATTTTCAGAATTTCATACCCTATTTAATAAACCCAAATACTATATTCCAGGGAAGAGAGCAAAGCTGAAGAATTGGAGAGGGAGATGGTTATTAATGAAAGGAGCAGAGAATTTTTAGGGCACTCTCAGGTCACAGCAATTCATCTAGTTAATTCATTCACTGGTTCATTAAATATTTGTCCAGTCACTTATAAACAATCAAAGACAAGTTGTTTAGGTAGAGGAAGTGCGTGGTCCACAGGTACCTTCAGCTGTCCTGGCTGGTTGTCTGTTCTTAGCTGCTATCAGCACAAGAAGCGGGGAGATGCTGCAGAGACAACCTACGTGAGTTTTTCAAGCTGCTATTCCAGTGAATGCAATGTATGCAGAACATGTCAAACACTGGAACCTCTCAGAAAATTGATTACGAAGCTTGCCCCTTCCTTAAAAAGCAAGCTTTTGTTTTTATTAGCATGTGTAAATATTGAATAATTTCTGAATGCAAATATGGATGACATTTTATTTTTCTGACATGTTTGGAAGCAGCCTGGGGCAAGGTGGCAGAAAATCAGTAAACATCATGAGTTCTACGCTGAGAATTCATCAACTGTGCACAAAATTAATGGGCTTATGCCATATGTTCCATAATAGTATGTTTGCTAACATGGGATTGGGCTGCCTGGTTGTATGACAAAGCTGCCACGTCAGTTTCTTGATGTATAGAAACAGGCTCTGCTAGCCAGATGTAGAAATCGAGCAAGGTCATTCTAGGAGTGATTTCCATTTTGTGTGCTTTTTTTCCCCCTCATTGACTGTAAGAGAATGTGATTTGCCTCATTACAATGTGATTCCAGGTGCATAACACAATAATGACCTTTATGCCAAAGTCTGAAGTTCACATAATTGATTAGATAGACTCTCATTCAGCAGTGCTGGAAACCATTAGCTGGGGCAGGAACCATGTTAACTTCTTGGCGTAGGAGGTCAAAGGGTCAAGGTGAAAGCCCACATCTGGACTCAAATGAAAGGAAAACAGTGCTGCCTGGCATCACTGGTGTTTGAAACCTTCCCTCTGAGACACTCAGTGTGTAGTAAGCTGAGGGGAGGCCACTCCCCTTAGCATGTGATGAGCTAAGGGGAGGCCTGGGGAACCAAGGTGGGAATTGATAAAAGGGCAGCAGATCCCACTCCACAGTGATGGCCTTGAGTGATGGGCTTCTCCAAGCAGGAGTACTGTGGTAGCTATCATGTCTGTTCTCTTTTCCGGTCTTTACTGATAACCTCTGCTTCACCTCTGACCCTAAAGTATGCCATCTATATAAAGATTTTTTTTAGTTGATGTATAAGATCAGATCAGTTGCTCAGTTCTTTGAGACCTCATGAATCGCAGCACGCCAGGCCTCCCTGTCCATCACCAACTCCCGGAGTTCACTCAGACTCACGTCCATCGAGTCAGTGATGCCATCCAGCCATCTCATCCTCTGTCGTCCCCTTCTCCTCCTGCCCCCAATCCCTCCCAGCATCAGAGTCTTTTCCAATGAGTCAACTCTTCACATGAGGTGGCCAAAGTACTGGAGTTTCAGCTTTAGCATCATTCCTTCCAAAGAAATCCCAGGGCTGATCTCCTTCAGAATGGACTGGTTGGATCTCCTTGCAGTCCAAGGGACTCTCAAGAGTCTTCTCCAATGCCACAGTTCAAAAGCATCAATTCTTCCACGCTCAGCCTTCTTCACAGTCCAACTCTCACATTCATACATGACCACAGGAAAAACCATAGCCTGGACTAGACAGACCTTTGTTGGCAAAGTAATGTCTCTGCTTTTGAATATGCTATCTAGGTTGGTCATAACTTTCCTTCCAAGTTGATGTATAGTTGATTCAAAATATTGTGTTAGTTTCTGGTGTACAGCAAAGTGAGTCAGTTACATATTCTTTTGTGTTATGGCTTATTGCAGAATATTGAATATAGTTCTCTGTGCTATATAGTAGGATATTGTTTATCCATTCTGTATATAACAATTAGCCTCCCCTAACCACAGACTCCTCCTCCATCACTCTCCCACCCCACCCTTGGCAACAACAGGTTGGTTCTCTATATCTGTGAGTCTGGTTCATAAATAAGTTCATTTGTGTCCTATTTTAGAGTCCACATATAAGTGATATCACTTGATGCTTGTCTTTTTCTGACTTACTTCACTTAGTATGATAATTTCTAGGTCCATCCATGTTGCTGCACATGGCATTATTTCATTCTTTTTATGGCTAATGATGCTAAAGCTGAAGCTCCAGTACTTTGGCCACCTCATGCGAAGAGTTGACTCATTGGAAAAGACTCTGATGCTGGGAGGGATTGGGGGCAGGAGGAGAAGGGGACGACAGAGGATGAGATGGCTGGATGGCATCACTGACTCGACGGGCATGAGTCTGAGTGAGCTCCGGGAGTTGGTGATGGACAGGGAGGCCTGGCGTGCTGTGATTCATGAGGTCTCAAAGAGTCAGACACAACTGAGTGACTGAACTGAACTGAACTGAATATTCCATTGGATATATACTCCACATCTTCTTTATCCATTCTTCTATCCAATGGACAGTGAGATTGCTTCCATCTTTTTATTCTCTTGGATTCTAGACTGTTGGTGTTTACATGGGAAATCAGGGATTTCTTGTGGAGTCTTTGCAATAACTTGGGAAATCTGAGGAATCCATTTTCACCCACCCAGGAATGTGTTCACTGCCAAAACCATGCCTGACTTCTGTCTTTTATTGAAAATGGCCAAATTAAGTCTTTCACTTGGTGATTATGGCAGTATTGACTGCCAGTAAATTAAACACACATTTACAAATGGCACCAGAATGTTCAATAATGCTCCAGACCTCAGGACCCTTGCCATTCTTTCTCTTTCTTCTATTTTCACTCTGATGGAGAATGCAGTGTTTCATATCTCCTACAAATTACAAGAACTCTTACGTAAAAAATAGGCAATGAAAAGAGAAAGTGAAAAAGCACGTGTTATCTGCAACCTGAAGCTTGTAAACAAAGAAAGAAGTAACAACCAGATGAGAATGCATTTGGTCAGAGGAAGAAGAATGGGAGCTTGAAGGTGTTAAGCAGAGGAAACAAGGTGCTTAAAATGATAAACAAAACGAATTGTTTGTTTATATTCCTGGAGTTACAAGTTTCTCTGTCTGACCATAGGTTAATAGTTTTTTAGTAGGAGTCTATTGTGTGTTTTATCAGTGTTTGATTTCCAGAGCTTCTAATTCAGTGTGAGACAAAGGCTCTATCTTTCACTAATGCTCATAGATGAATAATACCTTTGTAAAATATTGCCAATTCCACTGTCATTTCAGAACCCCAGAGACTCTGCTTAATAGAATGGCAGGCAAGCGAAGAAATGAGATGGGTACAGAGGTGGCAGGGGTTAATTTCATATTTGTCACGAGATCTTGCATGATTTCCCTAAAAGATATTTAATTTCCACTGGGCATAATAACTTGCAGCTGCCGGAATATGCTGTATACTAGTGGTGAGTTCTTGTCTTCAGAGATTTATGCAAGTCGTTATTTAAAAATAGAGATCCGGGAGTTACAGCTGGCTAATTAATCTACCACTAAGGAAAGCTAAGCAAGTGACCCACTTAACTGTTTTCAGGAGTTGTGGCTACACTGAAGCAAACTTTCAAAAACTGTCCTGCAGAAGGAACCAAACCAGTACATCCCTGTAGCGTTTCTGTGGTCTTCCCACAGGATGTGTATGGAGAAGAAAGGGAGATGAAGAAGGATACACAGCCTGTACCTTGCATGGACTGGGTTTCCATGCCTTTCTCCAGGGGGTCTTCTCGACCCAGGGATCAAACACACATCTCTTGCATCTCCTGCTTTGGCAGGCAGGTTCTTTACCACTAGCGCCACCTGCAAAGCCCCTTTTTCTTCTGTATGAGCACCACTACTTCAGCCCTCATCCACTTACATCTGAATGGTCCACAATTTGAATTCCTAGGTGCTTCACCACTGGGGTCCTTTCTGAAGATGCTGGTAGGCTCTGCTTCCTTCATCTCCTCTTTCTCTGCATCCCTCACCTACTCGTGTTTTCTACCATCAGCTCTGAGGCTTCTGCCTGACTTCTGAGGGTCTCCTAAGAGATCCAAACCATTTATCTGCCCATATTTCCCCCACTCCCTTCACATGTACCTTCCCTTTCAGGCATAAAGGTCTTTCCTACTGTCCCCTAACCTAGATCACATTTTCCATTCCTCTCTCAGCCTAAACATGGTCTATTCAGCCTACAAATTTTCACTATATCTCTTCCAGTTCACCTTGAGTTTTTTCTTGGGCTTGATGGTAGAGAGTTGACTTAACAAGGTCATGATACAATTTCATAATGTGTTTGTGAGGGACCTGATCTAATTTATTATTTAATCAGTGAATTAATGGTTTTGTTTATTCCTATTCCCTTACCTCTCTCTGTATTAACAGGCATTCTATTACATTTTACATGCATCATTCTTTATTGCATACACCTTTAACAAAAATTTTTTTCTGTTACATGTACATTTATTTCACATAACACAAATATTAAATTTCATGTGTCTCCTAGTTTCTTACTCAGGCTTATACCTTTAAAGTCCCTCCATGTCACTAAATCTAGCTGTTGCTTACTTCATGGTAGGCAACCATCACCTTCAGCTCTCTGCTTTCTCCACAATGTACACACCCACATCCCTCCCACTCTCTCTCTGGATATCCCCTTCTCTGAAAGTCCTTGGGTTCTCTATCGTATTTTCCTACTAGTATTTCATTTTTTCCCCTTGTCTTTGTGTAACTCCCTAGACATCAGGGAATATTTCTTGTACTCTTCCCTCCCTCACCCTACCCATACCCTGCTCCCATCCACTTCTGCAGACCTTCAGAGCTTGGAGCATAATTGGTGCTCAGTAAATCCTTGTTTATTTAGTGAATTGAAGAGCATGACTCCATGAGAATAGACATTTCCTGTCCCTAACCATATCTCCAGGGTATAAACTGGTGCCTGGTATATGGTGTAGGTGATCAGGAAACATGTTTGATACAAATGAGTATCTCACTTTTCACATAAGTAAAGGGGTATGAAATAGTAGAATATATAGGGGTTAGGATGCAGTGTTCTAGTTTCTAATCTGTCACCAACTAGGTGTTCGACACTTAGCACATCATTTGCTGCTGCTGCTAAGTCGCTTCAGTCATGTCCGACTCTGTGACCCCATAGATGGCAGCCCACCAGGCTCCCCTGTCCCTGGGATTCTCCAGGCAAGAACACTGGAGTGGATTGCCATTTCCTTCTCCAATGCATGAAAGTGAAAAGTGAAAGTGAAGTCACTCAGTCGTGTCCAACTCTTAGCGACCACATGGACTGTAGGCTACCAGGCTCCTCCGTCCATGGGATTTTCCAGGCAAGAGTACTGAAGTGGGGTGCCATTGCCTTCTCCAGCACATCATTTAGGTCTTGGTTAAACTGAATGATTTCTTGAGTCTTTGTTCACTCTAACTTGCTGACTTTCTGTAACTTCAATAAAATTTTTCAACATAAAGAGAGTCTTTAATAGGAAATCATCTCATGGAGTACAGTAATCATATTCAAGGCTCTCCTGGGTTGAGGTGTTGGCTAGAGGTGAGAGCATGTCCTAAGGCTTCTGACTCTAGACTCCCAGGAAAGACAAAATGAAGACTACCTGTAAAGTTCTTAGAAGAGTGTTTGACATATAATAAGTGAAGTATAAGTATTCACTCTTATTTTTTGTAAATTTAAGAAAATCTATTAGCGTTTGCAACAATCTCTTTTCTGACATATAGAAATCTAGCCTTCAAGCTTATGTTTCCATGTGCCCAGAAAATGGCTCCAGGAATTCCAATATCATTGCTGAAATTGATAGCTTTCTTTTATAGGACAATAATCATCAGACAACAGTCTGATTTCTTTTGGGCCTGTTCTATTATCTTTCTGTTGGAGAAGGTAATGGCACCCCACTCCAGTAGTCTTGTCTGGAAAATCCCTTGGATAGAGGAGCCTGGTGGGCTGCAGTCCATGGTGTCATGAAGAGTCAGATACGACTGAACGACTTCACTTTCACTCTTCACTTTCATGCATTGGAGAAGGAAATGGTAACCCACTCCAGTGTTCTTGCCTGGAGAATCCCAGGGATGGGGAAGGCTGGTAGGCTGCCGTCTATGGGGTCTCACAGAGTCGGACACGACTGAAGTGACTTAGCAGCATTATCTTTCTGTTAATGGGCAAGTTCTAGTTTTCATGGCTTTTTAAAAGTAAAGCAAAGGAATATTGTCCTTTAGGATCATGCAGCAGCTAATGAAGATGCTGGGACAAGAATCTTGAGTTCTATATTTGGTATCTATCAAAAGCAACAGTTTCCTTTATAGAACAGTCAGTTAGAAATGGAACAGAATATGAATGTGTTAATATTTTATGCAGATGATATTTTTCCCTCTAGTGGGTAAGAAGTAACTAAATAATGTAATTTACTTTCCTTTATCTTTAAAAAATTGACTTCAAGTATTGAACAAACCATTATTAAAATTCTGAACGTCATTCAAATCATGAGCTTTGTTATTAGATGGCTTCTTTTTCTCTAGGTCAAGAGGTAAAGCTATTTGTCTTAAAGAAAAAAAAAAAAAAGCACTAAATGGTATTAGTAATGGGCCACAGGTATATTAGCTTCATCAGCAAAAGTAGCATTTGATACCTATTTTATTCTGCTGGGCAAATGAAATCTTAAACAATGCCTCCGTTTAATGCTCTTACATATAAAATCTGATTTGTGAATTTGCCTAAAATTTTTTTTAAAAAATCAGGTAAAAATACAAAATAAGAACTGAGGACTCACTATGAAATTTTTGAACCAAAAATGGAGTACAACCTCTAATTAAAAGTTTGGAGGAGTAAGTAGGTAGGTAAAATGTTCAGTTACCAACAACAGCACAGGAAAATGGCTTTGAATCATTTATTTTAGAGAACAGACACACTGGAGTAGACTGTAAGAGTTACATACATGGGAATGGTGAATGGGATTTTTCTTTTAAACCTTGTGCTTTTGTTTCTGTTTCTGGATTTTTCTTTTGTTTGTATGTTTGTTTTTTTCTTTTACTCATGAGCTTTATTGAAGGAGTACTATAGTTTCCTATTGAAATAAAGATAGGCTGTGTTTTCTTAACATCTTTCTCAGGTAGCTTTCAGATAAGCTGCCATTTATTCCCATATGGTATAAGTGGAAATTTTAAAAATATACATTTTGAATAGCCAAAAAGGATTTCCATGAAAATTAAAGGAGGTATAATATGTTGGAAGGTGCTCTGAAATACTAAAGTCCTATACACATATTTGTTTCTCTTTATTGTGGCATTCGATAAAAATCAGAAGAGTGCCTGCTTTGTACCAGGAATACTTTGGGCACTGAGGAGTCAGAGAAATAATAGTACTGGTTTTGCCCTCAAGGATTTGTAATTAGGTTGGAAAAGCAGGCATTATAAACAGAGAATGTCAATGTATTTGGTAATAACGGATGCATACCAGGTACTTGGGAGCACAGAAAGGGATCTCTGACTAAGTTTTTAGAGTAAGGGAGGTCAGAGAAAGGGAGAGGAGAGGAAGGGAGTCCCAGGAGATGAAGATGGCATGAATATAGCCTCGAGGTAAGAAGAAAGAGTGTGGTATATTCTGAGTCAGTAAAGGGATCAATATGACTAGAGCTTAAAATATCAAGCAGAGAATAGCAAAAGATGTGTCTTTTTAAATTTTATTTATTTTTTTATTGATGGATAATTGCTTTACAGAATTTTGCTGTTTTCTGTTAAACCTCAACACGAATCAGCCATAAGTATACATATATCCCCTCTTTTTGAACCTCCCTCCCATCTCCCTCCCCATCCCACCCCTCTAAATTGATACAGAGCCCCTGTTTGAGTTGAAAAATGGTACTGAATATGTATCTTTGAGAGGTCAGATTTACAGCAGGGCTGAATACTATGTTAAACATTCAGATTTTACCCCATTGTTGATGGAAACCCAATAAAGCCAGGATATAAGGTGGTCACTCTGGGGGATGAAATGTGGGTTCGAGGGTCAGGGAGATGAGAGAGGAGGGTATTGAGAGTGGGAACTTAGGCAGGGAGAGTCAGATAGAACAAAGAGGGTAATATGAAAAATAGTGAAGAAAGGTAACACAGAGTGATTAATTTTATGAGCTGGTGAGGATTGACTGACTGGATGATTTCTAGTCGTTTATGCACAGAATACTGAGGGAGACTCGGATATATGACCTAGGAGACATGTTCATTTTTTTTATCATGTTTTTCTCAAGGTTTTTGTAAGACATTGGAGTAAAGGTGTCCAGGAGGCAACTGGATATATGGTCCTGAATTGTGAACAGCAGATCTGAGAAGGAAATTCAGATTTGTAAGTCATGAGCATTTTAGTGGTGATTAAAACCCTGAGAGAAGAGAAGCGAGGACAGAAACCTCGGAAGGGCAGAGTTTAGAGAGTATGCCAAAAGGAAAGCTGAAATCCTAGAGAGGACAATGAGATGGTGTGAAGGGACTTGATAAAGCGTCATAGTGCAGAGGCCAGAGGGACAGAAGATCAGGAAAGTGGTGGGGTGCAAAGGAGAACCAAAGCAATAACATTTAGTATAAGGACTTAAGAAGACTCTTTTAACTGTGACTCCAGGTGACTGGATCAAAGCGATCTCACTGCAGAGGTGGCAATCAACTACAATCAACTGAAGACTAAATGTGGGGAGAGTGAGTGCAGGTCTTTCTTTGCAGAGAATTTTGGATGAGAGGGAGGAGAGGGAATGTAGGGGCAGGAGCAGGTTATTTCAGGAGGAGAGAAATTAAGGTAGGAGGATGAAGGGGCTCCCCAGGTGGCTCTAGTGGTGAAGAACCACCTGCAAATGCGGTTGACACAGGAGACATAGAGACGCGGATTTGATCCCTGGGTGGGGAAGATCCTCTGGAGAAGGGCGTGGCAACCCACTCCAGTATTCTTGCCTGGAGAATCCTGTGAACAGAATAGCCTGGTGGACTATGATACATAGTGTCACACAGAGCTGGACATGACTGAAGTGACTTAGCGTGCATGCACAGGAGGATGAAGGGAAGGCACCAATAACAGGAAAAGTAGAAATATGTAAGAAAACAGAGAAAAAGGAGGTAGCATGTCCCCAAATGAAGTGGAAGGGGTGGAGGGGATGGGATCCACAGGAAAGGTTGGCTCTGTGCAGGAAGGACTCTTACACCTCCGAGAGTGGAAGAAAGACAGTGGGTGATGAGGAAGTGGGGGAGGATCTTGCATCATGGCTTCAGAACAAGGTCATTAGTATTAACTCATTCCCCTAAGGACCAAACCCACCGATTTAGCAGGTGAAATCATCTTCAGAAGCCCTTCCTTATCCTTCTCAGGGTTGCTCTCACACCAGCCATTAAAGCTTTCCCCTTCTGCACCCTTGGCTCTTTTGCTGCTCCTCTCCTACCTCTATGCATAAGCTTTTCTCCAGCAGTGCTGTATGAGCCACACCCACGCACACATACACATTGTCTTCCCCTTAAAATATCCCTTGTTTATCTGCCTTTGAGTATATTAGAAACTATTTCATTCAAAGATATAAAGATCTGATATGCAGTCAACTATGCCCGACTTCCCGGAGGCATTCACCCTGAAGACAGACATTCGGACTTCCAGGAGCCTTGCCATATTAAACACAACCCAGTCTTCAGCATTTCTTCCCGTGCTCCATCAATATGCACCCTCTGCTCTAGTCACACATAAGTCTTCCCTTTCCCAGATAGTGAAGCACATGGTAGGAAGGTCACATGGTTGGAATCATAATCAAGCCAGGGAAGATTTTCTGAGGTGTCCCTGTTATCAGGTACGCCATGGCAGTTCTATAAAACAAGGTTGCTGCTGCTTCTTACTTGGCATCTTCCAATATATGTTACTCCCATTCATTAGAAGTTTTAAACTACACACTAGGAGTACTGTTTACCCCTTCTGTTTAATAGAAAGTTCGGAAAATTTGAATTGGTGCTACTTTTAAAAATCAGGCTTTACTGCTATCTGCTAGTTAGTGTTACAATCACACAAAAAAGGTTAAGCATTTTCTTCTTGAAAATAGTGTTTTCCATTATGTCCAAACAATTTCCAAATGAATGGAAGGAAAAAATACCCACAGGTGCTCCTTCAGCTCAGTATCATGCCTGGATACCTTAATCCCAGATGTACTGGCTAAATCCAGGCTGATAGCATGGCTGGGATAATAACAAAAACAGCCCAGAAGCTCTAATCTCTGTGGAGTCTGTATCTAACATGTACAGCTTTATGATTATTGGTACTGGTTTTAGAGTCAAACTGGTTTGCTTCCTGATTACCACTTACAAGCTATGACACAATTCTCATGGAGCTGTGGGGATTAAGTATGATCATGAATTTAAAGGGCTTAGCCTCATTGCTAGTACATAGTAAGTTCTCAATAAATGGAGATTGCTATTGAATTATTGGTATTAATAATTCATGTTTTGACTTAAGAAACTGCCTGGTTTAACTATCTCCAGGCAGAGGCTGCTTCCTCATCCCGCCTCAGTTATGGCTATAAAATGGTGAGTTTCCTCTTCAGATGTGCACACATACTTACTTCACTCTCATCACTGACGCCTACTCTGTATAGTCAATGAATATGGTCAACCACTTAGGCTAATCATTTCCTAAGAACCAAATGTGCTTATATTGAGTGGCACCCACTGTAATACTATTAATTTTTCCAATAATATTCTTCTAGTAGATAGGCACAGTATAAACGAGAAGCATAATGATAAGCTACCTCCTGTTTGCTCATTTTGGAGAGACTCATTAGGGACAGTGGTCCTCAATGTTAATGAAATGACACGATCTAATTAGAGAATGTGCAGTTATACACACTAGTGTCAGCAAGAGGAATTGCTACCTGGAAGGTAATATCACTGTCTGCCTCTTGCTTTTGCCTTCCTTTAGGATGCTTCCACATTAGTCTGACCTTATCCTTTCCTTCGGCCTATTCAGCCACCTTTTGAATGCTAGGAAAATCCTAAGCTATAAACAGCTTGCTTTTCGGTAGGATGATTCATGGCTGAAAAAGTTGATAATGATTTCAGAATTTCTTTTAATTGAGCTTTTAATTACAACACAGATAGCCAATATCTTACTCATGTGAAATTTTAACAGAGATGACAAGCCATTTCATATTCTTCGGAGATCATTTGACAAGTGTGGGAGCCTACAGTTAAGTACAAACTGCCTTATTTTTGGACAAGAGTACCTGACAATTACTCAGGGAAGATCAGAAACTGGAGCATCTGGATCTCAATAAATTATCTGATAGAACAATCCAAGTGCTGTAACACAATCTGCCACAGGGAATCTAAATCTGATTGGTTGGCTCAGAATCTTGCTTTTCTAATTTATAGTCCATAGGTTATGATTTGAGATGCTGTATAGCTAGTTGATATATGGATAAGATTATACCATAAATAAATTTTTCTACCTTTAAACTTTGTCAGCACATTGGGTAAGATACGCAAATAAACTTTTCTAAAATGCAGAGCTTAACCTTGAGATGGGTACCACGTTTCTTTGCTCCTTTTCTCTTTTGACATTTACTTAAGACTTCGAGAGCCTAAGCCCAGACTTTCAGAACTCATGGACTAGAATTAGATCAAAGAAATTGCCATCTCAAAGAGCAGATGACCAGCCCCACTTTGGCTTCTCCCTACTATCACCTCCCACAAGCTTTTAAAGGCTGTTCATGTAGGCCATTATATCCAGAGGCCCAAGCTGAGTTATCTTTTTAACCACAGAGCAGTAATTCTCAGATCTTTGAATTTCAGAGACCGGGAAAAGGAGGAGGGTGCAGGGAGGATCTACTTAATTGGAATCCTATGTAGGGTGGTCACTTTTTAACTTTGCCAAAGATATTCACATTTTTTCTTCCTTTTCACTCATTTGTGAACATTTATTGAGCACATTCTACCTGCAGGTATTAGAGTGTGCCCTGGGAATTCAGTGATAGACATAATCTATGCCCTCGAGTGTCATATAGTCTGGTGTGAGAGGTAATTAGTTATTAATCAATTACATTAAAATATATGAAATTCACAGTGAGGAAGGTGCTATTAAGGAAATAAGTGTGGCCCTCTGACAGCATCTTACACATTAATTTTATAAGGACAGCAAGGGTCAGGGCACTCTTCTTCTTTAAAATTGATATATGGACTTAATAGGTCTCAGACTGTACACGGCCTTGTGGGCCATGATAAGGAATTTGAACTTTACGCTGAGAGTAATATAAAGCAATTAAAGATTTTAAAGCAGGATTTATGTTTCTAAAAGATTCCTCTGTATACTATTTGAGAATGGACTCGAGGGAAATGGGAATGGAAAGAGTGAGATCAGTTGGAGTGAAATTTTAGTAGCAATAGATATGACTAGGGTGACAGCTGTGATGATGGTGACTAGTTGGGTTTCAAAAATATTTTGAAACTACAATTGCTGAAATATATTGATAGATGACTGGGCTTTCCAGGTGGCGCTAGTGGTAAAGAACCCACCTGCCATTGCAGGAGACTTAAGAGACACAGGTTCAATGCCTTGTTCAGGAAGATCCCCGGGAGGAGGACACAGCAACCCACTCCAGCATTCTTGCCTGGAGAATCCCACGGACAGAGGAGCCTGGTGGGCTACAGTCCATACCATCACACAGAGTCGGACACAACTGAGGTGACTTAGCATGCACACATTCATTTTATTGTGCTTAACTTGATAACATATATATGTATATATATATATATATATTTTTTTTTTTACAAATTGAAGTTTTGTGGCAAACTTGTATCAAGCAAATCTATCAGTGCCATTTTTCAAAAAGTCATTTTCTCAATTTGTCTTTTGTCACCTTTTGGTAATTCTCACAATATTTCAAACTTTTTCATTATTTTATTTGTTATGGTGGTCTGTGATCAGTGATCTTTGATGTTGCTATTATAATCATTTGGGGACACCATGAACCACACCATATAAGAAGGTGAACTTAATATTGAAATGATGACATAGGATTTAGAATATTACATAAACTTAGTTGAGAAAGTAGAGTTTGAGAGGGTTGACTCCAATTATGAAAGTTCATGGCATCTGATCCCATCACTTCATGCTAAAAAGACGGGGAAACAATGGAAATAGTGATAGACTTTATTTTCTTTGGCTCCAAAATCACTGTGTATGGTGACTGCAGCTATGAAATTAAAAGATGCTTGCTCCTTGGAATAAAATCTATGCAAACCTAGACAGTGTATTAAAAAAATGGAGACTTACTTTGCCAACAAAGGTCCATCTAGTCAATGCTATGGTTTTTCCAGTAGTCATGTATGGATGTAAGAGTTGGACCATAAAGAAAGCTGAGCAATGAAGAATTGATTCTTTTGAACTGTGGTGCTGGAGAAGACTCTTGAAAGTCCCTTGGACTGCAAGGAGATCAAACCAGCCAATCCTAAAGGAAATCAACCCTGAACAGTCATTGGAAAGACTTATGCTGAAGCTAAAACTCCAGTACTTTGACCACCTGATTTGAAGAGCTGACTCACTTGAAAAGACCCTAATGCTGGGAAAGGTTGAAGGCAGGAGGAGAAGGGGACAACAGAGGATGAGACAGTTGGATGGTATCACCAACTCAATGGACATGAGTTTGAGCAAGCTCTGGGAGATAGTGAAGGACAGGGAATCCTGGTGTGCAACAATCCATGGGGTTGAAAGAGTCGGACATGACTGAGCAACTGAACAACAAGAACCCCAGCTTTCAGCAGCCACCACTTTGATCAGCCAACAGTCATCAACATGGAGGCAAGATCCTCCAGCAGTAAGAAAGATTACAGCTCACTAAAGAGAGTTAGCATTTTTCAGCAATAAAGTATGTTTTAACCATGTATTATGCACATTGTTTTTTTAGGTATAATGCTGTTGCACACTTAATTACAGCATAGTGTAAGCATAACTTTTATATGAATTGGGAAACTAAAACAATCTGTGTGACTTGCTGCATTGTGATATTCCCTTTGTTGTAGTGGTCTGAAATTAAACCTGCAATATCTCCACGGTATACGTGTACTCTATGATTCCAGAAGCCTTTTGAAGGGCGATGATTGTTTTTTACATGATTTGGAATCTCTCACAGCAACCTAGCATAATTCCCAATAAATGTTTGGAAGGCTGAGTATGTGGGTTTAAAATTAGCAGAAAAACTCCTTTAAACTGAGAATGTTCTGAGTGCTGCTGGAAGCGGGCAGGGTAACCATTGAAGGATTAACAAGTGCTTCCTGATCCACTGTTGGCACAACTGTGGGTCTGACTCTTACTTACACATTCTTATTCATGACCTGGATGGAAAAAGGGAAGAGGCTGGATGTTTTTGGAATTCGCTAATGGTTCCAATTTGGAAAGTGTTGTGAGCAGCTCAGGCAACAGAAATAAAATGCAAACAACCTTTGAGACTTGAGGGATGTAGGCTGGGAATAATAACTTTGTGAGCATTTGAAAAAGGCAAGGCAGTGAATACACCTGGGGGAAGAGAATCCAAACATAGAGCTGTTTTCGGGGAAGGCGACACCAGAACGCAGCGATGCCAAAGTAGGCCCAGGGGGCACGGCGGCCGCAAATTAAATTCAGGGCAGCCAGGCAGTCTGGCAGGATGAAAGGGAAGTCCAGGCTGAGGCTGCCTGTGCAGAAGGGCACGGAGTAACAGTTCCTCTGTGGCCAGTTCTAGCTGAGTAGCACCTGGCCCCTCAGGCTGTGTTCCTGCCACCTTGGTTCCTAGGGAAGCACGGGCAATTTGGAAGAAGTGCGGAGAATAACAAGAGTGAATGAGTCCAGGAGCCTGAGGAGAGGACTCGGATGAAAGAGTAAAAAGGTTAGATAGCTAGAGTTTAGTTGCAGAAAGCTGAAAGAGGAGGGAGAGATCCAGAAACTAATAATAAATATACAGGTCTATTCGAAAATAGCCAAGTGGAAACCTGCCAAATGTCTGTAAAATTAAGACTTTTCAGATGAAAATGCACATTTTCTTCCAAGCAGTGGGCTTCTTGCCTGAACCGGCACTCTGCCTACCCAGGTGCGCAGTAAATGCTGTCTTATAAAATAACCCTCGTTTGACATAAAAATATAAGATTCTGGAAATGGACCAGTAGGAAGCACATTAGAAAGTAAGCCAACCCTTTTCTTAATACCCAGTGAGGACGGGATTAAAGCAACTAGAATTTTGTTGTGTAGTTCAAGTCAGACTCTTGTCGACAATGAAGTTGCCTCTTTCCATTCAGACAAATACAGAACAAAATGGAAACCTTTGTAGCACAGGGAATGCCTGAGACACGGTTGGCTAGGCTCTGGTTAAATCCTATCATTGCAATTTACTTTATGTCAAGGGGACTGGGAGATGCTAATTTTTTTTTCCCCTCCTAGGCAGTGGAGGAAGGGATAGAGGAAGCTGTATTTCTGGATTTAAGGTGGACTAGGTAGAGTTCACTTTTAAAAATTCAAGCATAAAAAATCAAGGAAAGTGATTAGACGTTAATTCTTTGTTTTATAGAGACGAGTCTCTGAAAATAGCAACAACCTTCATCTTTGTTTATAGATCAACTGCACTGTTTTTAGCCTGGAACCTGAGAGTCAAATATTCAGATTCCCAGCCAGTTGCAAACTGATCCGTTTATCAAGCTCCAGTGTCAGGGGGCTTTCCTGAGTTCCTCATACAGGCCTCAAACTTGTTGTCCCCTCCTCTGCTGGCCTTGTCACTCTCCCCGTCCCCTGTCCCACACTCCTTTCTGCAGGGTTTGCTACCTCTCACACCCCTCTTCTCAACGTAAGAGTCACATCTTCTAGAAGGTAGGTATTTGGAATGATTTGGGCTGCAGAAAGAAATCTTATTAAAAATGGCTCAAGCCAGTAGATCTTTATAACCTGCTAAAATGAAGTTCAGAGTAAACAGCTCCCGGCCCATACCATGACTCAGCTGCAGCATCAAGAACATATGGCTTCCATCTTCATCATGTCAAGATGTCTGTTCCATGCCCCGCATCACATCTGTGCTGCAGGCAGAGTGGCATGCAAGGAGCTAAGGGAGCAGAAGGGCTCTCTTCTTTGGGAAAGGCGCCTGCCCCCAGAGTCGCCTAACTATATCTAATTGGTTAGAACTGTGCTGCATGCAAGAGAGTCTGGAAAATCATGATTAGCTTCCCAACCTCTGTCGTGGAGGAAAGCAAGGAAGAAGAGGGCATGTGAATAATTTCTGGCAGCCAAACCTGCCACAGCATGTGCTCGCCCCACAGTTATTTAGTCAGAGTTCCCTGCTCTTCCCTTCATGGCATTTATCATGATTTGCAGATGTACATTTTTAATCCCACTGGAATATACTCTCCTTGGTTGGGTCTCTCACCACTGTATTGCCAGGACCTCGCTCTGTGCCTGATAAATGGCAGTTCAGTTCAGTTCAGTCACTCAGTCATGTCCGACTCTTTGCGACCCCATGAACCACAGCATGCCAGGCTTCCCTGTCCATCACCAACTCCCAGAGCTTCATGTCCATTGAGTCGGTGATGCCATCCAACCATCTCATCCTCTGTCATCCCCTTCTCCTCCTGCTTTCAATCTTTCCCAGCATCAGGGTCTTGTCTAATGAGTCAGTTCTTTGCATCAGGTGGCCAAAGTATTGAAGCTTGCAATCCAAGAGACTCTCAAGAGTTTTCTTCAGCATCACAGTTGTTGGAGATAAATGGCAGGCATAAAATAAATATTGCTTCACTCGTGATTTGGTTGGCTTCTCAAAGAAGAGAGAAGCTAGCTCTGAAATCATAATCACAACCTCCTGGGAAAATAGGACTCTGGTTATTAAAATTGTATATTTATAATAACTCCTTTTTATTTATTAAAATATTTCAAATATAAAAAGAAGTATGATTGAAATAAAATACTGATTATTCACATACTCACTACCCAACTCTATCAGATTCACAGATTTTGCCATCCATCCTTGTGGTCTGTGGAGGTTACTGCATTTTGACAAGCGAAACATCTCAGATACAATTGAAGTCCCTGTGTCCCTTTCCCTAGTATGTGCTCCTTCCTTTCTCTCACTGGAGTAAACTAGTATCCTGAATTTGGATTTACCTGTCTAGTATGTTTTTATACTATGACTAAACGTATATCCAGGGCTTCCACAATGGCTCAATGGTAAAGAATCCACCCACAATGCAGGAAATGCAGGTTTGATCCCTGAGTCAGGAAGATCCCCTGGAGAAGGGAATGGGAATCCACTCCAGTATTCTTGCCTGGAGAATCCCACGGACAGAGGAGCTGGCGGGCTACAGTCCATGGGGCCGCAGTCTGACCCAACTGAGTGACTGAGCATTCACATATACATATCCATGAACAGTATAAAACTATAGGGTATTATTATTTTACATGTTTTCCAATTGTTTATAAATATTGTTTAATATATTGGGTTGGCCAAAAAGTTCAAGTTTTTCCATAACATCTCATTTTGGTCAACTTGATACTATGACCATTTACATACCCATAAGCACTATTATTTTATATGTTTTCTAACTGTATATAAATATTTTATTATGGGCTTCCCAGGTGGTGCTAGTGGTAAAGAATCTGCATGGCAATTCAGGAGGGATAAGAGATGCAGCTTCAATCCCTGTTTCGGGGGGAAAAAATACCCTGGAGAAGGGCATGGAAATCCACTCCAGTATTCTTGCCTGGAGAATCCCTCGGACAGAGGACTATATTATAGTATATTTTAATATTATTATATTATATTAATGAATTATGTGAATATTAAAAGTATTATTGCTCAGTATTTCTGAACTATCATGTCATTGGTATTTAACCATATTTTTGTATGTAGCTCTGGAGAAGGATATGGCAACCCACTCCATCCAGGACCCTTGCCTAGAGAATCCTGTGGACAGTGGAGCCTGATGGGCTGCTGACCATAGGGTCGCACAGAGTTGGACACAACTGAAGCAACCTAGGATGCACGCATGCATTGGAGAAGGAAATGGCAACCCACTCCAGTGTTCTTGCCTGGAGAATCCCAGGGACGGAGGAGCCTGGTGAGCTGCCGTCTATGGGGTCACACAGAGTCAAGCACAACTAAAGTGACTTAGCAGCAGCAGCAGCAGCAGTTGTATGTAGCTCAGTAGTGTTTCACTGTATAAATATACCACAATTTAGTTTTATTTTTTTCTCTCAGTAAATATTTTGATTGTTTCAGTCCTTCCCTATTTTTATTCCAAATGATGTTACCCGTGACTAACATTCTTCTACGTATTTCTTTGTCACATATGTGAGAGTTTCTTGTTCTAAGGTATATACCCAGAAATAAAATTACAGGGTAAGAGAGGTATATTTTTTCTGTTTTCTTTGCTTTTGACAAAGTTCTACAAAATGTTGTAGTGGATGAGACAAATTGTGTCTGTATTGAACACTTGGTATCAGATCCTGATTTTTGTCAGTCTGTAGGTGCGAAATGATATCTCATTGTTTTATGGTGTATTTCCCTGACAATGGGGAAGGCTGAGGATCTTTCAAAAGGTTTGTTGTGCAATCAGCTTTCTTTTTATTAAAATTGCCTTCTCACACCCATTGCCCTTTTGAGGGGAACAGGGAGCTAGTTTTTCCTGATTGATTTATAAAGTTCTTTTTATATTCCAGATAGCAATCCTATTAATTTGTAAAATTCTTTACGTATTCTGGATAACAGTCCTTTCTTGTTAAAACACAGTGCAGATATCTTCCCCCCACTGTTGCTTGTCTACTCATGTTGTTTACAATGTAGCTTTATGAATAGAAGTATTGCATTGTAATATAGTAAAATATACAAACGGTGACTTTTGTGGTTTGGGCTTTTTATGTCTCTTGCAAAAAGATCCTTCTTTTTACCTCTAAAATCTTAGATATTGCATCATATTCTCTTTTGTTAAAAAGTTCAAGTTTCTGCTTCCCTATTAGTCCTGGTGGAGCCTAAAGGAATCTTATTTTATGTTTGTCTTGTGGATAACTAACAGTCTCAGTTGAATGCTTCCTTTTTGGTCACTGATTGATACCAAGTTTCCATTTATCCATGGGTCACTTTCTGGTTTTAGCATTATGTTTCAGTGGCTGTTTTTCATCCCCATGTTCCTGTGTATCACCATAGCTTTATGGACTGTATTGCTTATGGTTAGGGGCAGGGCTCAGGAGCTGCTTGGATTTGTATCCTAACTCTGTCATTGCCTCCTCACCTTGGTACCTTGAGAGAAATCCTTAATTCTTTATGGCCTCATTTATTTCTTAACTGTAAAATAGTGACAATAATTGTACCAAACTCGTAATACATGAAAAGGTTTTGCCTGGCATTTAATAAATGCTCAATGAAAGTCAGCTGCTATTATTTTTAGTTGTAGCATCACTATTATTATTACTAATTGTGATATCTCATAGTTTGGGGCACGTTGACCCTTTTCTTCTTGAAAATGATCTTCACTATTATTGACTTTTTGTACTCTTTCAAATGGATTTGAAGTCTGGCTTATAATGTCTCATGAAAAATGCTGTCAAAAATTTGAACGTCATTACCCTTATACATGGCACCCCACTCCAGTACTCTTGCCTGGAAAATCCCATGGATGGAGGAGCCTGGTAGGCTGCAGTCCATGGGGTCGCGAAGAGTCGGACACGACTGGGTGACTTCACTTTGACTTTTCACTTTCATGCATTGGAGAGGGAAATGGCAACCCACTCCAGTGATCTTGCCTGGAGAATCCCAGGGACGGGGGAGCCTGGTGGGCTGCTGTCTATGGGGTCGCACAGAGTCGGACACGACTGAAGCAAGTTAGCAGCACCCTTATACATGGGTTAATTTGAGTCTTCTTATCCATAAACTTGGTATACCTCTCTATCTATTCAGTTCTTTCAGTCAATCAGAAAGTACTTTCATAATTTATTCCATAAAGATCAATACATATTTGCTATATTTTTTCTTAGCTACACTTTAGTTTCCTGTTATTATAAATGAATTACTTCTAAATATTATTTTTCTCAAATGAATTATTATTGCTGTGTAGAAATCCCATTATTATTTTTAGGTTGATCATGTATCCAGCTACCTTGCTGAACATTGACTAATTTTAATGGTCTGTAGATTCTCATGGATTATTTATGCAAACAAACTGATCATTTATAAAACAAAAATACAATTTTGTTTCTTTCCATTATGTATCTCATTTTATTTTTATTTTCTAAGTATGTTGACTGAGACCTCCTAAAAGTATTAAAAACAGGTAGTGATAGCAGGCATCCTTGTTTTGAAAGTGAAAATTTCTCAGTCCTGTCTGACTCTTTTGGATCCCATGGACTATTGCCCATCAGGCTCCTCTGTGTATGAGATTCTCCAGACAAGAATACTAGAGTGGATTGCATTCCCTTCTACAGGGTAACTTCCCAATCCAGGGATCAAACATAGGTTTCTTGCATTGCAGGCAGATTCTTTACCTTCTGAGCCACTGTCTTACTCTGCTTCTAATGGTAACTTTGTAAAGTTTTATTGTTAAGTCTGATCCTGGCTATAGATTTTTGATAGATAATAATGATCAAGTTTAGAAAGTTCCCTTTTATTCCAATTTACTGAGTTAAACACAAATGAATATTAAATTTAAATACTTTTTTATCATCTGTCAAGATTCTCATGGATTATTTATTCTTTATTAATGTTATGTAATATATTAATAGGTTTTCTAATGTTGAAACATCTTTCACTTCTTAAAATAATATATATTGGTTATTGAGAGTATTTCAAAGAGAGACCTGGGTCTTTTTCTAAATTGCAAGAAACCTTAAGGTTTTTAAGGAATTGTTATTTTTATTTTACTTTACATGCATTTCTTTTTAGATCTTTGTGTGTTTAGCTCACGATTTCTTTATTTCTTTCATTTTTTCCATATTTCTACATTTTTAAAATGAAATATGTAAAACGTGTAATAATAGCAAAAGATATGAACAGTGGGAAATGAAGAGGGTGGAAGTATTAGTTCTGCTTATTTTGGACCATGAAATAAGGGGATAGAAGAACTTCCAATCAGCCAGGAATTTCTGAGGTAACTTGATCCAGTGCCATGACCTTTTTTGAGGTGACTCATACTGGCCATTTGCCTACAAACTTGGTGAGACCTGTATCCAGAGTCATTTAGGAAATAGGCCCTTCATTGCTCCGGGTAACTGGGTTCTGCTTGTGAACCAGGAGGGCTTGTCTTCCTAGAAGCTGTCTTGGGTAGAGCTGATGGTGGTGAAGAATGCAACTTCTCTTATTCCCTTAGCACCACTTTTTATTTTTCCTGTTTTTATTCATCTTAGGTAATTGCATCATTTTTGAGACTTATATACATATAAAACCTTTTGTAGTTATGATACTCAGCAAAGAAACTATATTCTGTTCAATAATTAGAGCTTCTATATTGCAAAATTATTTCAGTATAATTGCTCTTGGTGGTAAAATGTCAGGTCAGGGTAGAAATATGGTTGTGATGGTTGTTGAGCAGTCCTGCTTCTGAATATCAATCCTAATTATATGCACATATTCATACAATTATGGAAAAGTTACTGTATCAAGAGAACTGTACACAAATAGTAACAATAATATGATGTCTTGGTCTGTTAGCTTTAAAAAATTTTTCAGAAATTGATTAAAATAGTTAATATTAGTTTCATAGTTTTGTGAATCAAGTACAGTATACCAATTGGCAATGTGTTAGTAAGAGAATATTCTTATCACTCTCTTTCCTTCTTCATCATATAGAACATAGGGAGAAAAATACCAAACTCTTGGGAGTTATAATATCTCCTTACTTAAATATGGATTAATAAACACAGAGAAACAGCAACAATTTATGCAAGTATATACTATATCTCCACCTTTATGGCCAGCATTTGCAATTGTCTTTATATTTGACAGATGAAGTGCATCTGTGAATGTTAAATTTCTCAGGTTACAGTTAAGATATGTAACTAGATTTCAAGATATACTTCTTCCCCCAAACTTTTGCTACAAGGGGGAAAACCCAATTAATCCAGCTTTGGCTAAGTGGCTAAGTCACTTCAGTCATGTCCAATTCTGTGCGACCCCATAGACGGAAGCCCACCAGGCTCCCCCGTCCCTGGGATTCTCCAGGCAAGAACACTGGAGTGGGTTGCCATTTCCTTCTCCAATGCATGAAAGTGAAAAGTGAAAGGTAAGTCGCTCAGTCATGTCCGACTCTTCATGACCCCATGGACTGCAGCCTACCAGGCTCCTCCATCCATGGGATTTGCCGGGCAAGAGAACTGGAGTAGGGTGCCATCGCCTTCTCTGAATCCAGCTTTACTCAGCTTCAAAACAGAAATTCAATGTGAAAATTGGTGGAAGAAGTTAACTAATGAAGACACCTCTCCCCCTTAGACCATGCTACTGCTTGATGGAGGTAATGCTACCTGGGGACAGAGGCTCTTCCTTCTCTGATGCTGAAATCAGGATGTTTACTTGGTTAATAAAGCCAGTTCCTTTAGACATATGAAATGATGCAAGGACAGGTGGAAATTAGCATCTTGAACATTGGTTGCATGTAGTTTTATAGTCATTTATACTTATTGAATGAAAGTTATCTGAGAAACTGTATTAATGCAAATAGATCAGTGAACAGAAGTTTCAATGCTCTGAAGCAAAAATAAATTCCAATAGTGTAATAATCTTTGGGTTGCTAGGAACTGATTCCAGGCTAGAAAAACTTCCAGTAATCATAAGGACTATGATGATAAAAATAACTAATATTTCCTGAGCAGATACCACAGTATTAGGGAGTTTTAAAGTACTCTTTAAATATTAATAAGCATTAACTTATACTCTGTCATTTTATAGTTAGAAACTGAGGTTCAGAAAAGTTGAGTAATTTGTCCAAGTTTGCCTAAATGTCCCCTTTGTCAGGTTAAATTCTTTCTCTTCTGTATAATGGAAACAGACTACTTTATTATTCCCTCATAAAAAATAGTCTTAATGACCATAAAAGTAAAAGCTTCCTTGAATAATATAAGAAGGGACTTCAGGAAGACATTGGAAATGTCAACTTATTAGGTTAAACATATATTTTATTGTAAACAGGCACAGAAAATTCATGCAAAATGAAGTTACTGTATATCTTCAAGAAGACTATAATCAGGCAGATAAATACATGAAAAGTTACATGAGATAATTTTTTAAAATCAATAAATACAACAATGTATTACGTGAGATAATTTTTAACATCAATAAATACAACAATGTATTATGTGAGATAATTTTTTAATATCAGTAAATACAACAGTGCAAAGTAGGCAAATATTTAGAATTGAACTGTTTCCTCAGTTGGAATTGAATTGTTTCCTCAGGACCTCATTTGTATCAGCTGTAAAACAAAGTGATGGAGTTGGTGTAGACTACTCCTTCCCTTTTCTTAAAATGTTCTTCCTGCTTGCAAACTTAAGTTGGTGATTCTAAGGAGCACATATGAACAAATCATGTGTGGAGAAAGGACCCACTGAGCAAAGCAAAAAGGGGCTAGTCATTTAAGGTCTCCTATAGATGTCATTTGAATCAGATCCAAAGAAGGTAAAAGATGTTGATCTGATTTGGGTAAGGGAGAAGGAAGACAGTGAACAACTGGAGGAATGGCGAGAAGAGAGCAGGTACACAGAAGGCGCACAAGTGGTGGGCTGAATAAATGTTTCTAAAGTAGATGGATCAGGGAAATTAAAGGAAGACGTTGACAAAGTACACATGAGGATTACTAGAGATCTATTGTTTTTAAGGCCAAGGTGCCAGAACAAATGAATCAGAAACTCTGGGAGTAGGTTGTTGTTAGGGTTTATTGAGGTATATAGTTCACATTGGGCTTCCCCAGTGGTGCTACTGGTAAAGAACCTGCCTGCCAATGCAGGAGTCACAGGTTCCATCCCCGGGTCAGGAAGATCCCCTGGACGAGGGCATGGCAACCCACTCCAGTATTGTTGCCTGGAGAATCCCATGGACAAAGCAGCTTGGTGGGCTATACAGTTCATAGGGTTGCCAAGAGTCAGACACAACTGAAGAGACTTGGCATGCACACATGTGTAATTCACATACCATAATTTGCCCATTTAAAGTACACAATTCAGTGCTTTTCCCTCTATTTAGAGTTGTGCAGCAATCAGCGCAATCAATTTTAGAACATTTTTTATCATCCTCCAAAAGAAACAGTACCCATTAGCAGTCACTCCCAGTACCCTTAATCCCTCTCAGTTCTAGGCAACCACTAATCTATTTTCGTCTGTATGTGTGTTAGTCCCGCAGACGTGTCCGACTCTTTGTGGCCCCGTGGACTATAGCCCACCAGGCTCCTCTGTCCATGGGATTCTCCAGGCAACAATACTGGAGTGGGTTGCCATTTCCTTCTCCATTCTGTCTGTATATATTTGATTATTCTGAATCTTTCCTATCAGTCGAATTATATAATATGTGGCCTTTTTGACTGTCTTCTTTCACTTAGCCTAATGTTTTTAAGGTTTATCAAAACATAATATGCATTGGTACTTTATTTTTTGTGACAGAGAAATATTGCATTATATGGATATATACCAATACGTTTTATTTATTCATTTATCAATCAGTAGACATTTGGGTTGTTGATACTTTTTTGACTTTTGTGAATAATGCTGCTATGTGCAATCATGTACAAGTTTTTGTGTGACATATGTTTTTGTTTCTCTTGGATATATACCTGGAACTAGAATTGCTGGGTCACTTGCTAACTCTATGCTTACCATTTTGAGAAACTCTCAGATTGTTTTTTGGAGCAGCTCTACCATTTTATATCCCCAGCAGCAATGTATGAGAGTTCCATTTTAGTCAACTTTCATTATTATCCAACCTTTGGTAATAGTCACACAAATGGTTATAAAACATTATCTCATTGTGGGTTTGATTTGTACTTCCTTGATGCCTAATAATGTTGCACAACTTTTCATATGTTTATTGGCCATTTGTGTATCATCTTTAAAGAACTGCCTATTCAAATCTTTTCCTCATTTTAATTCAGCTTTTTATTATTGAGCTGTAATTATTCTTTATATATTCTGCATACAAGTTCCTTTTCAAATATATAATCTAGAAATATATTCTCAAATTCTGTTGGGAGTCTTTCTACTTTCTTAACAGTGTCTTTTCAAGCACAAAATATTTTAATTTTGATGAAGTCCAATTTACTGATTATTTCTTTTGTCATCTGTGCTTTTGGTATTATATCTAAGAAACCTTGCCATAAGCCAAGGTCAGAAACATTTACTTTGGTATTATCTTTTTAAGAGTTTTATAGTTTCAGCTCTTACCCTTAGGTCTCTAATGAATTTTTAGTTAATTTTTGTGTATCATGTGAAGAACTTCATTCTTTTTTATGCAGGTATCCAACTGCCCTAGCACTGTTTGTAGAAGAAACTGTTTTCCCTCTATTGAATTGTGTTAGCTCTCTTGTGAAAAATCAATTGTTATAGCCGTATGGAACAAATTTTGAAACCAAAAAGTATGAGTTCTCCAACCTTCTGTTCTCTTTTTCAAGAGTGTTTCCCTTGAATTTTCATGTAAATTTTAGGATTAGCATGTCAGTGGGACATGGGTTTTTTCAAACTACCCAAGTGATGCTATGTATAGTCAGGGTTCCAAACGACCAATACAGACTATGTATGTGTGTGTGTGTAGCGCTCAATTGCGTCTGATTCTTTGCAGCTTCAAGGACTGTAGCCCACCAGGCTCCTCTGTCCATGGCATTTTTTCAGACAAGAGTATTGGGGTGGTTGCCACTTTCTACTCCAGATTATCCTCCCAGCCCAGGGATTGAAGCTGCATCTTTTGCATCTCCTGCATTGGCAGACAGATTCTTTACCACCTGGGAAGCCCTAACTTGGGGCTGAGAGGCAGGCAAATGACATTTACTAATTAACTACCATGCATCTAGCTTTGCAACTGGGTAGCTTACATTTTTTAAATCATTTGATCCTCACAGTAACTCTGTGGGAGAGACAGTATTATCTTTAATTATAGGTAGTAAATCTGAATCTAAGAAAGGTGAAGTCTTGTCCATAGTTAATAGTGATGTTGAGATTCCATTAGGTTTTTGCATTGGTTATCCTAACTCCTTTCCCAAGAAATGTAGATCAGATAAGGTAGAGACTAACTCTTGCACTCCCATGGCCTTTTTATCACTATTATGCCATTAAAATTGTATTTGAGTTTATATGTATGCTTCTGCCATTTGGAGAATGAGATTGGGTGGGGGCGTTTCTAGCCAGAAGCAAAGAAGATAAACTAAGTCATGTTTGTTCAGTATGCTGCATCATAAGGTGTGTAGGAGGAACAGGACAAGAGATGAAGCTTGTCAGGCAGGAAAACTCCTGATATTTCACAAATGACAGACTGTGGTAAATATTTCCACCAGTACATAGGAACATAAGAAAAAAAAGGGCAATCTGCTGAGTTTTTAATAAAGCTAAATTTACTTAAAATATTTGACTTCTGACATTATTTTCTTTCCTGATGTGTACATCTATATAAAATATATTCTTGTTAAATTATGTACAGAAAGTAAAAATACTATTTACCTATTGCACTCTTGAATAATAATAAAAAGCTTGCAACCCTAAGTCTTCCAAAATTATTTTACTTTGCTGGTTCATGGGGTCCAAGTCTAGAAATCACTACTATACTCAACAGTGAACTACTAAAGAATTTTGAGTGTGAAATGAAATGAAACTATTATACTTATGTTTAATAAAGATCACCCTTTCAACAAAGGATGCTAGTACAACTGTATATCCACGTATAAGAGAATGAAGTTGGACCCTACCTCATACAATAAACAAAAATTAACAAAGTGGATTATAGACTTAAACACAGGAAATAAAACTATAAAATTCCTAGAGAAATACACAAGAATACATTTTCATGATCTTGACACCAGAAACATTAGCAACAACAATAGCAAAACAGATAAACTGGATTTCATCAAAATTAAAATTTTTGTGCTTGAAAGGACACTGTTAAGAAAGTGAAAAGACAATACAGAGAATGGGATAAAATATTTGCAAATTATTTATCTATTAAAGGACTTGTAGTACATATGTACTTGTGGTACTGGCACAAAGACAGAAATATAGATCAATGGAACAAAATAGAAAGCCCAGAGATAAATCCATGCACCTATGGACACCTTATCTTTGACAAAGGAGGCAAGAGTATACAATGGAGAAAGGACAATCTCTTTAACAAGTGGTGCTGGGAAAACTGGTCAACCACTTGTAAAAGAATGAAATTCAAACAATTTCTAACACCATACACAAAAATAAACTCAAAATGGATTAAAGATCTAAATGTAACAGCAGAAACTATAAAACTCCTAGAGGAAAACATAGGCAGAACACTCTCTGACATAAATCACAGCAGGATCCTCTATGACCCACCTCCCAGAGAAGTGGAAATAAAAGCAAAAATAAACAAATGGGACCTAATTAAACTTAAAAGCTTTTGCACAACAAAGGAAACTATAAGCAAGGTGAAAAGACAGCCTTCAGAATGGGAGAAAATAATAGCAAATGAAGCAACTGACAAAGAATTAATCTCAAAAATATACAGGTAACTCCTGCAGCTCAATTCCAGAAAAATAAATGACCCAATCAAAAAAATGGGCCAAAGAACCAAACAGACATTTCTCCAAAGAAGACATACAGATGACTAACAAACACATGAAAAGATGCTCAACATCACTCATTATCAGATAAATACAAATCAAAACCACAATGAGGTACCATCTCATGCCAGTCAGAATGGCTGCTATCAAAACATCTACAGACAATAAATGCTGAAGAGGGTGTGGAGAAAAGGAAATCCTCTTACACTGTTGGTGGGAATACAAACTAGTACAGCCACTATGGAGAACAGTGTGGAGATTCCTTAAAAAACTGGAAAATAGAACTGCCATATGACCCAGCAATCCCACTGCTGGGCATACACCCCAAGGAAACCAGAATTGAAAGAGACACGTGTACCCCAGTGTTTATTGCGGCACTGTTTACAATAGCCAGGACATGGAAGCAACCTAGATGTCCATTGGCAGATGAATGGATAAGAAAGCTATGGTACATATACACAATGGAATATTACTCAGCTATTAAAAAGAATGCATTTGAATCAGTTCTAATGAAGTGGATGCAACTGGAGCCTATTATACAGAGTGAAGTAAGAAAAACACCAATACAGTATAATAACGCATATGTATGGAATTTAGAAAGATGGTAATGATGACCATATATGTGAGACAGCAAAAGAGACACAGATGTAAAGAACAGACTTTTGGACTCTGTAGGAGAAGGTAAGGGTGGGATGATTTGAGGGAATAGCATTGAAACATGTATATTAACATATGTGAAATAGATCGCCATTTCAGGTTCAATGCATGAGACAGGGAGCTCAGGGCTGGTGCACTGGGATGACCCTGAGGGATGGGATGGGGAGGGAGGTGGGAGGGAGTGTCAGGATGGGGAACACATGTATACCCATGGCTGATTCATATCAATGTATGGCATAAACCACTACAATATTGTAAAGTAATTAGCCTCCAATTAAAATAAATAAATTAATTTACAAAAAAAAGAATTATTACAGCTCAATAACAAAAAGACACATTACCCAATTTAAAAATAGACAAAAGATTTTAATAAACATTTCTCCAAAAATTATATGAATGATCAATAGCACATGAAAAGATGTTCAACTTCATTAGACAACAGAGAAATGCAAATAAAACCCACAGTAAGATACCACTTCATAACCATTTGGATAACTATTATCAAAAGATAGATGAGAGTTGGCAAAGATGGAGAAACTGGTATCCTCATACATTGCTCCTAAGGATGTGAAATGGTACATCTGCTCTGAAAAACAATCTGACAGTTTCTTAAAATGCTAAACATACAGCTGTATATGATCTATTATCTCACTCTAATATAATGAAAGCTTATGTTCTATGCTTAGTCACTAAGTTGTGTCCGACTCTCTGCGACCCTATGGATTGTCGCCTGCCAGGCTCCTGTCCATGGGGACTCTCCAGACAAGAATACTGGAGTCGGTTGCCATGCCCTCCTCCAGGGGATCTTCACAGCCCAGGAATCGAACCCAGGTCTCCCTCATTGCAGGCGGATTCTATACCGTCTGAGCCACCAGGGAAGCCCATGAATACTGGAGTGTATAGCCTATGCCTTCTTCCAGGGAATCTTCCTGACCCAGGAATCACACTGGGGTCTCCTGCATTGCAGGCAGATTCTTTACCAGTTAAGCTAACAGGGAAGCCCAGTGAAAGCTTACTTTAGAACAGAAACTTGTACATGAATGTTCACAGTAACAGTGTTCATAATAGCCCCAAAGTGGAAACAACTTAAATGCTCATCGATTAATGAATGGATTTTTTAAATATGGTCTATACATACAATAGAATATTATTCCTCAATAAAAAGTATAGACCAATGCTACAACATGGGTGAACACTGTAAACATTCTGCTAAAGTCAGTTACAAAAGGCCACATTATATAATTCCACTTATGTGAAATAGCTAGAACAGGCTGATCTATAGAGGCAGAAAGCAGACTGATTAGTTGTCTCCTAGGGCTGGGATAGGTATGAGAAGTGACTGCTAATGGGTACGGGATTTCTTATGGGGCCGATAAAAATGCTCTAAAATTAGGTTGTAGACACACAATTGGCACACAACTCAGTGGATGTACTAAAACTCACTGAACTGTATACTTTAAATGAATGAATAGTATGATATGTGAATTATAGCACAACAAAGTTGTTAAAAAAAAAAGAAAGGTTTTTAAGTGTCATTGTGGAAGACAGGTTGTCAGAGACTGTATTGTAGATAAAGAAACAAGCTCAAGAATGTAGATAGAATTCTAAGACATGATAAGTAGGGCTTGAAATAACATAGTGGTAATGGGGATGATACAGTGGGAACAAATGTGAGATTATAAAGGGGTAACCAGGCAGGCTCCCCATTATCATCCCTGATGTTTGGTTAAATATCCCTCTATTTTGAAACACCCAGAGCTGAAGCCTCTGTCCATCACTTCTTATCCTCCTGCTGACCTAGTCGGAGAATCATTTTAATTCATTTTGTTGTTTTGAAGCAAAATTTACTTTTCTGCCTCATCTACCCATTGTCTTTAATTCTGCCTAAAAACAGATATTTTGCTGTGATAACTTTGGAAAACTTTATTTTCCAACTATCAGGATCTGTTGTAGATTATAGAATGTATATATGTTTGTACAATAAAGGTCAGAGAGATTAATTCTCTAATTAGAATTCTATTTTTAAAAAACTAAACTGCTAATCGGATGTGCAGATGACAGGATCAAACCCCCATGTGGTGCTCACCCAGCTCTCTCACCATGAACACATCTGGGCTGTGCATAACAGGCATAGCAGCCCCCATGCTACATGGGACTTTACTGACGGCATCTCTCTGGAATACTAAGAAGGTACTATCAATACTCCTGACATTCAGCTTAATCAAGAGATGACCCTTCCAGGCAACCTAACAATATGTTTACATTACACAGACAGAATTTTTCTCTTAAGATTCCATTAAATATTTAACTAACCCCACTAAAGAAAAATATAGCCAGCAACCTAGCTGTATCAAAATGGGAAATCAATCAGTTTTCAATCTTGTTTGGTAACCTGCTCAATAAACCAGGCAGGTGGGGAGACCCAGGGAAAGGGAAGAAGGGATCTTAGGCCTTGAGCCAGAGATGAAATTAGATCTTGTTGGCCCATCTATTTTAAAATCTGCATCACTTCCATCAATTCAATGGACATGAGTTTAAGCAAACTCCAGGAGTTAGTGAAGGACAGGGAAGCCTGGCATGCTGTAGTCCATGGGGTCGCCTAGTCAGACACGACTGAACAACTGAACAGCAACAAATCAATTCCCAAGTGCTGACAAAGGGACAGACTGAGAGAGGCAGATGTCTGATGTCTCTTTTGTCTGGAGAATCAGGAGTCATGCTAGAAGTCATGCTATTGTTTCCAGTACTTTCTTTAAAATGTTTTTCTTTTTACCCTTGCAATTGGCTCCAGGATTCCTCAAAGGAAGATAGTTCTTAGGATTTCAGAGTCCCAGCAACACCCTGAAGACAAAGTTAGGCATATTTACTAACCAATTTAACTTTCATACCCCAAAGCAATAGAAATAATAGCAATAATAACAATAGTAAGCATATTTTACATTTATTTAGCAGTGTGCAGTTATAAAAGTACTTTGCATATATTGTCTTATTTAATTTACCCAGTGGAGAAAACTGTACTGTTTTGACTGTGAAATATATGCTTCGATTGATTTTATTATGAAAAAATGTGAAGCAATAATTTTTCCTCCATGGAAAAATACAAGCCATAGAAAGGATCTTAGCACAGCTTCCATGAGAGAGCTCAGCCATGTTCATTCTTCTTTCTGCCCCTGCAAACTGCAGCTATGAAATTAAAAGATGCTTGCTCTTTGGAAGAAAAGCTATGACCAACCTAGACAGCATATTAAAAAGCAGAGACATTACTTTGCCAACAAATGGCCATATAGTCAAAGCTATGGTTTTTCCTGTAGTCATGTATGGATGTGAGAGCTGGATTGTAAAGAAAGCTGAGTGCTGAAGAACTGATGCCTTTGAACTGTGGTGTTGGAGAAGACTCTTGAGAGTCCCTTGGACTGCAGGGAGATCAAATCAGTCAAACCTAAAAGAAATAAGTCCTGAATATTCGTTGGAAGGACTGATGCTGAAGCTGAAACTCCAATACTTTGGCCACCTGATGCAAAGAACTGAATCACTGGAAAAAACCCTGATGCTGGGAAAGACTGAAGGCAGGAGGAGAAGAGGACGACAGAGGATGAGATGGTTGGATGGTGTCACCAACTAGATAGACATGAGTTTGAGTAAGCTCTGGGAGTTGGTGATGGACAGGGAAGCCTGGCATGCTGCAGTCCATGGGGTCACAAAGAGTCAGACACGACTGAGTGACTGAGCTGAACTGAAAGAGTCTTTGGTTAAGAGTCAATGTTCTTAATAACCTTTAGCAGAAGAAGAAAGTAATAATTTCTTCCATTCTGTGCAGGAAAGAACTATTAAGTATCCTATGTCCAGGGGGAAGTAGATACGTGGTATGGGAGGGAGCATACAGTGAACTTGACAACGTTCCCCTTTCTCTAATAAGGCCATTCATAGAAAGGAAATAACTACCTCTTCTGGTCTGCTGGTTTGCCTGTAAGTAGACCATAGGCGTGGGCGGCCCAGGCGGCGCAGGTGGTATAGAATTCACCTGTCAGTGCAGGAGACGAAGAGACTTGGGTTCAATCCCCAGTTTGGGAAGATCCCCCGGAGAAGGGCACATCAACCCATTCCAATATTCTTGCCTAGAGAATCACATGGACACAGGAGCCTGGCTGCAGTCCAGTGGGTTGCAGAGTCGGACATGACTGAAGTAACTTAGCACACATGCATAGAGATCATAGACTTAAACTTGCAGCGTAAGTTCTTATAGAAAACAGAGTAACATACTGGTATAAACTGAGAGCCAGAGATTTAGCATGAAGCTAAAGAAGCTTGGGCATCAGGGCCCCCTTCTTGCATGGAGTAAAGAAAAGGAACTAAACTTTGATGTCTTCAATAATTTGCTGTGATTTATTTGTTCCTTCTAAGTATTTCCTTTCATACCTAATTTGTGTTTGTAATTTTATTTTTTTGTAAGACCTTCATGGCCCCAATCATATCAGCTTTAGGCTTCATATCACCTGGATCCATTCTTGCAGAGAATTTAATTCAAAATAATTATTCAGAAACTGCAACAAATGACTACAAACTTCACAGGCCAGATGTGGATTAAATACCAAACTAGTGGTAGATCCATTGGTGATATCAAACTGGTGAGATCTAAAGGTAACATGCAGGTTCAAATATGCAAAGAAAAGGTGGCATGTTTATTTTTCTGAAGCTGATCTAATCTTCATGAGTTTTTACCTTCCTTCTGAGTAGGAGAGAAACTTTACCTTGACAGTTCTGTTTCTTCTTTTTCATTCTATTTAAAATACTCCTTTCTAGAAGTTCCCTAGTTGTCAGTGGTTAAGACTTGACGCTTTCATTTCCTGGCCCCAGGTTCAATCGCTGGTTGGGGAAGTACGATCCCATTAAGGCCAAAAACAACAACAACAACAAAACTTCTTCCCAGGAAAATGCTCGACCTTTTCAGAATTTTTCCTTTCCCTCATTCTATTCCCAAAGATGTAATCTGGGTATATGGGGGTGAGGTGGAGTGTCCCCTGTTCCTGGTTTGGGATGGGCAGAGGGCTCCTCTGATCTCATTGATGATGCCGGCACTTTATTCTGGGCTCTCACTGGGTAAACTTCACCAGGACTTGCCACACTGGGAACAAAACAAACCCAACTGAAAGCATTCCTGCCTCAGAGCTTATCACACATCCTCCTTCTGCAGTCTTCCAGAGTATAGGAGGAAGTTTCTGGACAGCATCTACATCAACATGAGTTGAGGAAGATTCTGGAGAGCTGAAATGGGCTGTTTTGCTTTGGCGGGGCCACCATGGCAGTCTCCTCCCAGAACACAGCGGTCTCCCGGGAGACACCAAGACACACACACACACGTTCCCATCAGTTTCCCCAGCACTCTCCTCCTCTTTCTTCCCAATTCCTCAGAGAAAGGGAAGGCCCTTCCATTTTATCTTCCTCCCTTGAACTAGCTTCTTCTAAGTCAAGTGTTTTTTTTCCTGGAACATATAGCCTCACAATTCATCTGAAGTGTCAGAAAGGGTGTCCTCTCTACATTACAGAAAAAACCACAAGCATTTCTGATTTGTACCTCAGGCCCAGTTCTTGATGTGTTCATTGAAGCTAACAGATTTTAGAAAATCCTTCTCATTGTCAACAGGGTGTGTGCTTAGTCATGTCCAACCCTTTGTGATCCTGTGGACTATAGCCCACCAGGCTCCTCTGTCCATGGGATTCTCAAGGCAAGAATACTGGAGTGGGTTGCCATTTCCTTCTCCAAGGCATCTTCCTGACCCAGGGATTGTACCATGTCTCATTGGCAGGTGGATTCTTTACCACTGTGCCACCTGGGAAGCCCATTGTCAACAGATCTAGTTGTTAAAAATTATTGCTTTGCCGCCTGTTCCAAAGATCTGAATATCCATCTCATCTTTCCCCTGATTTTTGCAATCCTGCCCTAAGAAAAATCTTAATCCTCTCTGGAGCAAATGGATGGCTCTGGAACAATATAGGGGGTATGCACAGAGGAATGAAGAGGAAAACAGCCCATTAAATCATAATTGTTATCTCTCCCATTGGACTATGAAAAGTCCTTTTTAAAAAGATTTTCTTGTGAAAGTGTTTCTATTTTGATCAGTGTTGTATTTTTATTTTATTTCAGTTATTGTTCTAAGTGAGAGTTTGGTATTGTGACATACTTAGAAATTAGTCAAGTGAGTTCATGTTTATATTTAGCTAATGAATAACTTTGTTTTTAAAGAAAAGATGACTTCTTTGGATAGTCTGTCTATCTCATGGACAGAGTAGGAATGAGGTAATAGTAAATGACAGGTACCATCGAGATCCCTAAAAGTTAAATTCCAAACAGCAGTATCTCCCCGATTCCGAACCAGAATAGTGGTGTGCTATATCTACGTATTTATCTATTCATCCATCCATCCATCCACCTATCTATTCTATCCATCCATCCATCCATTCATCCATCCATCTAACTATCTCAGTCCATCCATCCATCCATTCATCCATCCATCTAACTATCTCAGTCTGGCTTGATATATAAAGTAGCTTTCAAAGGGGCGTGGCTTAATAATTAGAAGGTAAAGAACAGTTCATACTCAAAACATCCCAATAATAGAGGGACTATGGCAAGAACTTCCTAACTTGTCTTCCTTCTACCCTTTTCCCCTATGGCTTATTTTCTACACAGAAGCCAGAACCTTTCTTATAAACTCAGATACTCCTCCAGTAGCTTCTCGCCAGACTCAGAGTAAAAGCTCACCTTCTTGTAGGTGTCCCAGCCGGTCCCCCATCTCTTACTCCCTGTGTCCTCTCACTCCATTCCAGCCAACCGGTCTCCTTCTGTTCTTCCCACCCTTCCACAGACGCCTGCCCCAGGGCCCTTCCTATTACTGGAGTCCTCATTGCCTCTGCAGTCCTCCCTTATTTCCTTCCACCTTGTTGAAATGTCACCTAACCCAAAAGTTTTTATTAGACTACCAGAAATAGAATGAGTCCTCTCCTTGCCTTACCCATCACTTCCTCTCTTATCCTGTTTCATTCTTCTTCCTAACACTTACTTGCTTTGTCAGAATTAATTTTTGGTCTCTCTTCGTTGGAAAATATGCAGCATGAGATGGAATCTGCTTTATTTATTACTAAATGCCCAGCACTGGGAATAGTACCTGAACAGATCAGGCTAGGAGCTATGCTAGGTCAATTAAGAAACCACCTCATTCTACTTTGTTTGGAAATTTGAGCTGAAAGAAAGGAAATGAAAAGAAATGTTGAATGATAGAAAGGGAAAAAAGGAAAGAATGAAGACAGGAAAGGAGGGAGGGAACTAGGAAGAAATGGAGGGAGGGAGAGAGAGAGAAAAAGAGAGAGGAAAAGGATATTAATACTTATTTTTGTGGAAAGTAAAAGAGATGTTTTTGCACAGTTTTTAGGAGATGCCTGGATCAAATTAAATATGTTTTTAAAGCCTTGAGACCCTTTTTTCTTGGTTTTGATGCTTCACAGTACCATAACACATCTGATTGGAATTTCAATTCCAGGTTTAATATACTATGCAAGCTGGTGTAGGCTCTATAATTGTGCATATTCATGGGCACAGTCATGACCTTACTTTTGATATGACTGGCAAAGTAAGGTACCAACAAAAGAATAATAATCAAAGAAACAGGGGAAACCAATTGTTATTTACCTCTGACATTTTACTAGAAAAACTCAAGCAAAATAAAAGATTGTTTCCAATGATGTATTAAAACTAACAAAACAATATTATAAAATGCCATTTTTTTCCTTTTGCACAATAAAACATTTTAAAGCTGCACCACTAAGCAGTCACTCTGTAAGACACAGTAATATCTAGATGTGAGGTAGCTAATAATATTCCAGTTTTAATTCCTTTGATATTGCAAAGATATCCTTTGAACTGCCCAAATCAAGTTAAACAGGTACTTATGGAAATACATACTTCTCACGAATCCTTATGCTGTGGCTCTAAGAACCTACTGTGTGTCTGTCTCTTCTGGGTATGTTTCAGTTATTTACCTTGACAAGTTTCCAGTCACTCTTGGGTGGGTGTGTAAATCTGTAATCAGTTTGTGGCATGTGATAAGGGAGGACCTGCCTTCCTCGGCTTGGAACTGTCAGCTGGGTATCAGGACCATGTGCTCTCTATGGAGTATCTGTTGTATTCGACTTTAAGCAAATAGTCGTATATCTCTCAGTGGTTGCATCAGTTTGGTAAAAATAAGATTATTGTCCCTTGAGGTCTTATGACAATGAGAGAAGATGCTTTAGAAATTAAAGAAAAAAACAAAACACTTGAAACTCAAGACAGGAATCACATCTTATCATTTTGTATCCCAGGTGCCTCACAGAATGCCTGGATAACTCACAGTGGGTTTTAGGAGACTGCTTATCTGTAATGTCATTCCATCCTGTAAGCCCTCCTGTGAAGTGGGTGTTACCACAGACTCCTATGAAGCTCAGAGAGGTTTGGCGCTTGTCCAGAGCTCAGATGGCACGTAAAAAGTAGAGGCACATTTCGAACCCTGTACTTCCAACCATCATCTGGTACACATCCCAAGGCACCTGTGCACTGTTTCCAGCGATTGAACTGATTTATATGTTAAGCATTTCACCTTGTTTTAACACACCAAAACTCATGTACAAAAATGTTATGGAAGGTTTGTGCCCGAGCCTGATTCTGAATTGTATGTGTACCTTCTTCCTGGCACTCACTCAGACCATCTCATTCCCAGCATGAGAGGTGTCTATAAACCCTGTGCGGTCGCATTGTAATTTGGAATCTCTGCAGGAGCCCGACTACATTGAACTGATGCATGGATTAACACCTACTTCAACACACACAACCATTCCCCACCTACACTGGCAGTTTGTACCCAACCAAACAATAGCAGACTGGGGTTCTGCATTTGGAGATGAGACGACGGAAAGGCACAGTGCAAACACTGACACGCTGTACATTACTTAGTGCGGGTGCATTAATGAGGCCTGCCTCAAATCCCAGGTTGGCCAAGAGTCTCTTGCTCATGTATCAAAGCAGTCATCTTGGGTGTGAGTGGAAATGTTAGTAATGTTCATTCCTGCCTAAATATTTCCTGGAACCCATTACAAAAGGTTCATTTTCCAAATGGATTTTGTTAATTTAATTTATTGTGTTCCTGTTGTAGCTGGAAACTTAGAGGTAAATTGAGAAGAATAAATAGGTTAAATTGCCCCAGGGGAGTTTGTCCACGGAAGCATCCCAGGTATACTGAATGGCCCTTAATGAGTACACCTTGTCGAAAAATCTGATATACATTATACAGAATAAAATAACTCCTTTTTTTTTTTCATTTGAGAAACCATTCTCTAGGGAAATGAATGAAGAGCATATACTACTCTCTCTGCTGCCCAAATATACACTTGTTTGAGGTGAAGGCAGCAAAACTGCTAAGTCGCTTCAGTCGTGCCCGCCTCTGTGCGACCCCAGAGACGGCAGCCCACCAGGCTCCCCCGTCCCTGGGACTCTCCTGGCAAGAACACTGAAGTGGGTTGCCATTTCCCTCTCCAATGCATGAAAGGGAAAAGTGAAAGGGAAGTCACTCAGTCGTGTCCAACCCTAAGCGACCCCGTGGACTGCAGCCCACCAGGCTCCTCCATCCATGGGATTCTCCAGGCAAGAGTACTGGAGTGGGGTGCCATTGCCTTCTCTGGAAGGCAGCAAAAACAAGACAATAAAAAATAAAATATGGATTTCTCTAGTTTCAAGTTACCTTTTCCTTCCAAGACCTATTGTATCAGTACTAAACATGTTATGTATTTGCAAGGAGGAGGAAAGATTCCAGCCTGAAAAGGGATTTCAGCCTGGTAAAAATGAATGAATAGAAACATGGCAAGTCAGTTATTCAACCCAGCCCAGGGGGCTGCCAAATTAACCCTGTGTGAGCTGAGACAGCTAAAGAAAATTCTGTTTGTTCTGCTGCAAAATTAGCCCAGGCAAATCAAAACAAGACTCCCTGGCAAATCAAAATGACACTTTCAAAATAAAATCATGTTAATATGGGTTGCAAATGCAACTTTATTACCAAATCAACTTTGGAAGTGCAGTCTGAATGTGAAAACCTGATTGCTTGGGGAAAAAAACCAAATAATTACTATCCTAATAAGACTACAATTAAGATCACGTAGGACAGCATTTAGGGAGCTTCTTCCTGCTTATTTTCACCCTGTATATTATTTATGCCTGCAGGTTAAGTTATATTCCTAAATATCATATTTCTCACCAGAAACAGCACTGAGTAATTGGATGCTGCAGGGCTTAATGTTCGGTACTGACTCATTTTGATTAGACCCATATTTTATCACTTGCGCTATTAGCATCAGAGATTTTTTTAAGTCATGAAACTTCTGTGTTCTTGGATTTGATGTCCTTAAATTTAGGGAAATCAGTTCCTAACATCTCAAGATAGCAAGTGACTTACTGTCTCAGCCATGTCTAGGTGGTTCAAATCATTGATCATTTTCGGTCTGAGGTTAATATAAACCGAATCCACTTTCTGTAATGAAGCAGCCCTTAAAGAAGGGCTGAGCTATGCTCTGAACTGTGGAAATAATGGATCTAATAGTTAATTCAGTCATTTCTGAATAGCATGCACTTATATTGGTTTAGTTAATAATGTCCATCTTAAATCAATGTGAAATTTAAAACTTTATGGACTATCTTTATAAAGTATAAACCTTTATGGAATATCATTAAAACGTATGTATTGAAATGGGCAGTTCTTCTGTGCTTTGGATCCTCAGAGCAAAGGTCCTTCTTATTTTGCCTTCCTCTGTCCTTCCCTTCCTTCCTTCCCTCCTTCCCCACCCCTCTTTCTTCCTTTTATGCCTTCAATTACTTCTCTGTACTAATTTTTCTCCATACAGCCCATGAAGTTGCTTAATTCCATCCATTTTTCTTATTTTTTATTTTCTCATTCTCATATTCTCCTGGGTTTACTGTGATAAACCTCTAAAATATTTCATATTAAAGTACTTCAAAGAGGTGTGTACTTTCCACGTTCTCTCCCTAAGTTTTCACTGACTCTGTAAACCATTCAACTGGTTTTTCTTACTGCCACACCAATATGCCTACTGATGATGTTCTATGTTGCCAAAGTGCATAGATATTTTCTTTTGTTTTACTTCTCTTTCCGGGGTATTTGACACATTTCCCTTTATCAAAAGGCTCTCTTCTTTTGCCTTTGAGGACATCACTGTCTTTTCTTCTTCTTTGTTCTTTTGTCATCTCCTTCTACAGATTTTCTTCTTCTTAATCCAGAAATAGTCTCCCTAGGACTTTATTTTTCCCCGGTTCTCTTCTCATTTTATGTGTTATCCTTAGGGGACTAAGGACATGCTCGTGGCTTCGGGTACCACTTAGATATTTGTATTTTTAGCCTATGCTTGCTGAGACCCAAATGTCAGTTATCTGCTAGATGTCTCTGTTTCAATACTCTTGAAGAAAACTCAAACTTCCTGAAACTGAACATATTCTCTTTTCTCCCCAAAATGTCCTTGGCTTATTTTTCCAAAAGAGCAAAGATGAGGCACATCCTTGGTGATGAACAAGGCTCCATTCTTTTCAGGCTTAAAACCAGAATCTTAGTTATTTAAGATCCTTCTTTCTTGTTTACCACATTCAATGTTATATCAAATCTTATCTGTCTTACCTCATTACTGGTAATTGTTCTGTTCAGAGTTTCTATTTCTTCCTGACTCAGTATAAGAAGGTTATATATTTCTAGGACTTTGTCCACTTTTTCGAGACTGTCTGCTGCTTCTTTAAGTCCAGAAACATGCTCACAGACACACCTGGAAATGATCTGTATCCAGTTATCTGGGCACCCCTTAATCTAGTCAAATCACACATATAATTAACCATCACACTTTATTGTATAACTTCTATGGGCATTTTCTTTGCAGTTACCATGGGGCTACATAAAATATAAAAATCTACTTTAAGCTGATAACAACTTCACTTGAATACACAAACTACACACTTAACCTCTTCTCCCACATTATCTGTTACTGATATCACATTTTGCATCCATTTTTATTGTATATTCATTAACATAATTTTGTTTATAGTTATTTTTGATACTTTGGCTTTTTCCTCTTATACTAGAATTAAAGGGGGTTTATCCACCATTCTTTCAGTAGTGCAGTAATGTGTATTTTTTAATATATTGACCTTTACCAATGAGTTTCATACTTTCTTGTGCTATCTTATTGCGTTTAGTGTCCTTTTGTTTCAATCTGCAGAGCTCCCTTTAGCATTTCTTGTTAGGCAAGTCTAGTATTTGCCTGAGAAAACCTTTTTCTTTCCTTTATTTCTGAATAATTTTTCCTGATAATTCTTGGTCAACAGGTGTTTTTTGTTTGTTTTCAGCACTTTGAATATATCATCTTGCACCCTTCTAGCATGTAAGGTTTCTGCTGAAAACTCTGCTCATGGGTGTTCCCCATGGGTGTTCCCTTTTATATGACAAGTCAATCTTGTCTTGCTGTTTGAAGATTATCTCTTTGTTTTGACCTTTGACAATTTTATTATACTGTGCCTTTGTGTGGATTTGGTGGGGAGGGGGATGTCATCTTTTTGGGGCGGAGGATCTTTTGAGAATCCTGGATCTCAGTGTCTATTTCCTTCCCCAAATTTGGGAAGTTTCCAGCCAATATTCTTTAGAATAAGATTTCTTTCCCTCTTGCTCTTCTCCTAAATAATAAACACATTATACACCCATAATGTGTACACTGATCTGCTTATGGTATCCTATAAGTCCCTTAAGCCACGTTTACTTTTTTCCTTTCTTTTTCCTTGTGCACCGTTTCTAGACCCTGGCTTAGCAGATGAGACTTTTCTTGAACTTGTCCTGAACTTATCTCCAACCTACCTGGCTCTTTCCTGTCTCTGCTGCTACAACAAATGACTTTTACTTTCACACGTACATTATGTTTTTGCTTTTTTTTTTTTTTTATCAGTCTGTGCCTTCTCTTTGCACTGGAGAAACTTCCTGTATCCCACCCCCTTTCTCTTATAGCTATGTCCTACTCATTCTTCAAACCTTAGACCCATTATCACCTCCACTGAAAAGTCTGATCTACTCCCTCTCCAGTTCATGTATCCTTCTTTTAGCACTTACTAAATTTTGCTGCAGTCATTAATGGTAATGTTCTACTTGCTTTCATAAGCCTTGAACTTCTCATGCTACCTACCTCTTGTGAGATGTTCAATAAATTATTTTAGAAAAAATGAGCAAAAGAAAGTGAAAAGTTAATAAATGACTGAGCCCTTCTTGATTCCTTAGATCAGAAAATGTGGGCTACTTCTGTAGCATCTGCTTTTAAAAGACGTAGCATCCATATTTATAAAGGCTGGTAATCCTTGTAATGCACCAATACACAAAAGAGCTCTATAAAAAAGATCTTCATGACCCAGATAACCACAAGGGTGTGAGCCAGACATGCTGGAATGCAAAGTCAAGTGGGCCTTAGGAAGCATCACTATGGACAAAGCTGGTGGAGGTGATGGAATTCCAACTGAGCTATTTCAAATTCTGAAAGATGATGCTGTGAAAGTGCTGCACTCAATATGCCAGCAATCTGGAAAACTCAGCAGTGGCCACAGGACTGGAAAAGGTCAGTTTTCATTCCAATTCCAATGAAAGGCAATGCCAAAGAATGTTCAAACTACCACACAATTGCTTTTCTTACATGCTAGCAAAATAATGCTCAAAATTCACCAAGCCAAATTTCAGCACGACATGAACCATGAACTTGCAGATGTTCAAGCTGGTTTTAGAAAAGGCAGAGGAACCAGAGATTAAATTGCCAACATCTGCTGGATCATGGAAAAAGCAAGAGAGTTCCAGAAAAACACCTATTTCTGCTTTTTTGATTATGCCAAAGCCTTTGACTGTGTGGATCACAATAAACTCTGGAAAACTCTTAAAGAGATGAGAATACCAGACCACCTGTCTTGCTTCCTGAGCAATCTGTACGCAGGTCAAGAAGCAATAGTTAGAACTGGACATGGAACAACAGACTGGTTTCAAATAGGGAAAGGAGTATATCAAAGCTGCATAGTATCACCCTGCTTATTTAACCTATATGCAGAAAACATCATGCAAAATGCCCGGCTGGATGAAGCTAGAATCAAGATTTCTAGGAGAAATATCAATAACCTCAGATATGCAGATGACACCACCCTTATTCAGTTCAGTTCAATTGCTCAGTCGTGTCCAACACTTTGAGACCCCATGGACCACAGCACACCAGGCTTCCCTGTTCATCACCAACTCCCGGAGTTTATCCAAACTCATGTCCATTGAGTCGGTAATGCCATCCAACCATCTGATCCTCTGTCTTCCCCTTCGCCTCCTGCCCTCAATCTTTCCCAGCATCAGGGTCTTTTCAAATGAGTCAGTTCTTCACATCAGGTGGCCAAAGTATTGGAGTTTCAGCTTCAACATCAGTCCTTCCAATGAATACTCAGGACTGATCTCCTTTAGGATGGACTGGTTGGACCTCTTTGCATTCCAAGGGACTTTCAAGAGTCTTCTCCAACACCACAGTTCAAAAGCATCAATTCTTCGGTGACCACCCTAAGGGCAGAAAGCAAAGAGGAACTAAAGAGCCTCTTGATCAAAGTGAAAGAGGAGAGTGAAAAAGTTGGCTTAAAACTCAACATTCAGAATACTAAGATCATGGCATCCAGACCCATCACTTCATGGCAAATAGTTGGGGAAACAATGGAAACAGTGACAGACTTTATTTTGGGGGGCTCCAAAATCACTGCAGATGGTGACTGCAGCCATTAAAAGACTATTGCTCCTTGGAAGAAAAGCTATGACCAACCTAAACAGCAAATTTAAAAGCAGCAACATTTCTTTGCCAACAAAGGTCCATCTAGTCAAAACTGTGGTTTTTCTAGTAGTCATGTATGGATGTGAGAGTTGGTCTATAAAGAAAGTTGAATGCCAAAGAATTGATGCTTTTGAACTGTGGGGTTGGAGAAGACTCTTGAGAGTCACTTGGACTGTGAGGAGATCCAACCAGTCCATCCTAAAGGAAATCAGTCCTAAATATTCATCAGAAGGACTGATGCTGAAGCTGAAGCTCCAATACTTTGGCCACCTGATGCAAAGAACTGACTTATTTGAAAAGACCCTGATGCTGGGAAAGATTGAAGGCTGGAGGAGATGGGGATGACAGAGGATGAGATGGTTGGATGGCATCACCAACTCTATGGACATGAGTCTGAGTAAGCTCTGGGAGTTGGTGATGGACAGGGAAGCCTGGCATGCTGCAGTCCATGGGGTCACAAAGAGTCTGACATTACTGAATGACTGAACTGAACTGAATCCTGTACAGTTGAAGGATTTTCATAGCCATGATTTTTTCAAGGTTGTAGAACTGAATCCTCTTCTTAAAAAAAAAAATGTGTTTTGTTAGAGGACTATGCTTAATTCTTCACTTCCATTAACCTCTGTTTTAAACCTTCAGAGGACTAGAAGTGTTTACTGTCTTAGAAATGCAAAAGATTCTTCTTCTTAGCTAGAAGAATAGAAAAGAAGAGCTAGAATTTTATATAGGAAAGAAAGGTCCACTGTGCATGAGTGAGTTGGTGCTGTTTATTTACTGTACATAAAGGGTGACTGAATTATCATCCTATTATGTACATTTTAATTCAAAACCGTTGTGGCTCTCACTATGTAGTTTATACTATTTGGTTCTGCTAGTTTGTAAGGTAATGATCTATGCAAATTCCACATGGGTTTTCCTAATTCTCCTATTAAGGAGAAAGAGGGAACATTTCTATGTTCTCTTGTAGTAACTCTCTTAGAAGAAATTCTTCCCCTTTTAATAAAAATACATAATGATAACATCACTTTGTATCTTCTACTGTTATCATGTTCAGTTCAGGTCAGTCGTTCAGTCATGTCCAATTCTTTGCGACCCCATGGACTGCAGCATGCTAAGCCTCCCTGTCCATCACCAACTCCCAGAGTTTACCCAAACTCATGTCCATTGAGTTGGTGATGCCAACCAACCATCTCATCCTGTTAGGCATTATTTCTCATCATGCTAGGCATTATTTACTAAGCAAGTTATATTTTTCTCATTGAAAAATGATTCTTTTCAACAAAAGAAATCAGCCAGAATTTTTACTGTAATTCTTTACTCTTTTTTTCTTTTTCATTTTTAAATTGAGGTATAGTTAACATACATTATATTAGTTTCAGGTATATAACACAGTGATTTTACATTTATATATAGTATGAATTGATCACTACAATAAGTTTAGTAACCATCTATCACCATGCAGTTATTACCATATTATTGACTAATTCTTCATGCTCTACATAATGTCTCATGACTTTATTTATTAATTTCAATTTAATTTTCTCTTTTTGCCACATCATGAAGCATGTGGGATCTTAGTTCCCCAATCAGAGATTAAATCAACGTCCCCTGCATCAGAAGCTCAGAGTCTTAACCACTGGACTGCCAGGGAAGTCCCATGACTTATTTATTTTATAACATGAAATTTGTACTTCTTAATCCTCTACACCTATTTCACCTATTGTTCTTTTGATTTGCATTTCCTGATAATTAGTGATGTTGAGTATCTATTCATATGTCTGTTGGCCATTTGTGTATTTTCTTTGGAAAATGTCTGTTTGGGTACTCTGCCAATTTTTAAAATCAGGTTATTTATTTTTTGATATTGAGTTGTATGAGTTATTTGTATATTTTGTATATTAACACCTTATCAGATATGTAATTTGCAAATATCTTCTCCCATTGAGTAGGCAGCCTTTTTGTTTTATTGACAGTTTCCTTTGCTGTGCAAACACTTTTTATTTGATAAAGTCCCATTGTGTGTTTTTGCTTTTGTTTCCCTTGCCTGAGGAGAGATATCCAAAGAAATATCGCTAAGAATGATATCAAAGAGTGTACTACCTATGCTTTCTTCTAGCAACTTTTTGGTTTCAGGTCTTACATTTAGCTCTTTAATCCATTTTGAGTTTATTTTTATATATAGTATGAGAAACTGGTCCTGTTTAATTCTTTGCATATAGCTGTCCAGTTTTCCCAATACCATTTGTTGAAGAGGCTGTCATTTCCCTATTGTATAGTCTTGTCTCCTTTGTTATAGATGAATTGACCATATAAATATAGATTCATTTCGGGGGTCTCTATTCTTTTCTATTGTTCTGTATGTTTTTTTGTACTAGTGATTACTATAGTTATGTAGTATAGTTTAAGATCAGGTAGTATGATATCTCCAACTTTGTTCTCCTGCCTTAAGATTTATTTGACTGTTATCATTAGTATCCTGACAGGGCTTGCATTGATCGGTAGGTTGCTTTGGGCTTCCCTAGTAGCTCAGACAGTAAAAAACCTGCCTGCAACGTGGGTGACCTGGGTTCGATTTCTGGGTTGGGAAGATCCTCTAGAGAAAGGAGTGGCTACCCACTCCAGTATTCTTGCCTGGAGAATCCCATGGACAGAGGAGCCTGGTGAACTACAGTCCATGGGGTTGCAGAGAGTCTTTGGCTCAAATGGGTATTTTAATAACAGTAATTCTTTCAATTCGTGATCACAGTGGCCATCTTTTCATTTTTTGTGTGTTATCTTTATTTCTTTCATCAATGTCATGGTTTTCAAAGTACAGATTATTCACCTCCTTGACTAAATGTATTCCTAGGTATTTTATTCTTTTTGATGCAATTGTAAATGGGATTTATCTCTTAATTATCCCTCTCTGATAGTGCATTGTTAGTGTATGGAAAAATAACAGATTTCTGTACACTGATTTTTTATCCTGCAACTTTACTGGACTCATTTATTAATTTAAATAATTTATTAAATAACGTATTTGATGGAGTCTATAGGGTGTCTATATGGGCTTCCCTGGTGGCTCAGAGGTTAAAATGTCTGCCTGCAATGTGGGAGACCTGGGTTCAATCCCTGGGTCAGGAAGATCCCCTGGAGAAGAAAATGGCAACCCACTCCAGTATTCTTGCCTGGAGAATCCCATGGATGGAGGAGCCTGGTGGGCTACAGTCCATGGAGTCACAAAGATTTGGACACAACTGAGCGACTTCACTTCCACATAGGGTTTCTGCTATATCACATCTTTGGAAAATAGTGATAGTTTTATTCCTTCTTTCCAATTTTGATGCCTTTCATCTCTATCTTGTCTGATTGCTATAGCAAGGAGTTCCATTCCTCATTTTGCCTAACTCTCTCTGTTTCCATATATGAAGTTTATTAGCTATGTCCTCCCAGTCCTGAAAGAGAAACCTTATGTAGAGAGAGTCCCGAGGGGCCCAACGGCACAATTCCCCTGGTCTCCAGAGCTTGGTGCTCCAGTGGTATCTCCTGTGTGAGTTATTCTGTTGTGATTAGGCTGTGATTGCTGTGAGCCTGCTGGGGCATAGGGTTGTCCTCCAGGCTGGCTGTCTTCAAGGTCCAACTGCAACTGCTGTGAGCAGGCTGGGCCCCCCAGAACAAGAGCTGCTTTAGAGAGGTTCCAGTGCTGGTGAAGCCAACTGCTGAGCAGGCTGGGACTCACCTTCCAGAATAGGAGTCACTTTATAGGGGCACCAGTGCCAGCCAGGGCTGTGTCCCAGGTTTGGTGGGCTGGTGGAAGGAAGCTTCTTTGAAAGGGGACGGCTGGGGTAGGTTCTCAGGAGAATGCCAGGACAGGGTGCATGGTGGTAGGTAGGTTAATGGAAAGTAACATAAATGGAGCCTACCAGCTCCAGGCCAGCTAGGTGGAAGGAAAGGGGAAAAAAGTCACCCACCAGTGCTTCTGTCCCCAGAGAAATTTCCACCATATCCCTGTATCTACCAGATCCAACATGTGCCCTAACAGTAACCAATGAATCTCCATCTCATATGACTGAGATGCTTTGCAACTCACTGAGTATACACCAGGACTGGAGACAGTGAGCTTGTGAGAAAGCCCTTCAATTGCAGAGTCTCAGGTTCCCACAGTCTTCTGACTCTCCCCAGCATAAGCCCTGCTGGTTTTCAAAGCCAGATGTTTTGGGGGCTCATCGTCCCAGTGCAGGTCCTGCAGGATGGGAAGCCCAGTGTGGGACTCAGATCCCTGCTCTTTGAAGAGGGCCTCCACCTGTAGTTCTGATACCCCTCCCACGTATGCGTTGCTGTTCTAAGGCTGTGGGTTCTGACTAGACTGCACCTCTGCCCTGACTGCTTGTCTCTATGTGGACTTTTTTTATATTCTTAGCTGTAAAAACCTGGTATCTGTTCTACTAGTCTTCAGGTCATTCTCAGAGATAGTTGTTCTGTGTATTTGTAGTTTTGTTGTGTCCATGGAAGAAGGTGAGCACAAAACCTTCTTACTCTACCATGCTGATCCAGACTCCCTCTTTTTAAAATGTTATGCCCAAATAACCAGTGGATTGACTGGCTATACAGTTTTTTGACATGAGCTTATTTTTTTTAACCTGTTCCAGTGATAGCCCAACATCTAATTTATGATTTAAACAAAATTAAGATTTTTTTTTAGCCTTATAACATACCTTCTCCTCTTTGTATAATAGAAAATAGGTGACTTTGAGGTGGCTGAAATGGTGCCTGACATATAGTAGATGCTCAAAAATGTTGTATGAATGAATGAACTCAAATCCAGGATAAAAAATAAAGAAAAAATCAGAATGAGGCTGTGATTAGTTTGTTTGTTTGTTTTCATATCCAACACTGCTTGGTAGTTTCCCAAGAATTGTTAATTGTCCATGTGACAAGAACTTTATATCCTTATGTCACCTGCTTCTACTCCCTACCCCCACCAGTTTTTGAAATAATTTTACCAGACCACCAGATGCACTCTTAGCTACTGAAGAATCTCTTGTCTGTCTCTTTAGCTTCTTCATAAATACACACATTTCTTCATTTGTTTTTGAGGCAATGCTGTGTGTGTAATCATGTGCAAATCTTTATTGAACACTTATGGAATGAGCCACCTGTTCTTACAAATTAGCCGAGTTCTCAAGAAGGCCCAAATTAGTGAATTAGTTGATGAAGGAAATTTGTTGCAGAGACAGCAGGCAGCTAAAGAATTTTTCATCTTGTCAAAAGTATTGTTAGTCTCATAGCTTGGCAAAGAGACAAGAAGATACCATTTTAAACAATTCTATAGTGACTTAGTACCTTCAGCTCACCAGAGAAGAAAATGAAATTGCTTGTCTTATCAGTTAAGAGAAGCTTGGCTGATCTCAGACCATAGCCCGGAAAGTTAACTAAGTTTTGTAGAGGTGGATAATCTTTTCTCAGTGATCGATGTAGCAAGAGTAGAACTGTGTTGCCAGGGGAGCTATGGGGAAATAGGTTTCATTGTTTTACTTGTACTTCTGGCTGAAAGCAATGCTGAACAAACCTTAGAAGTCCCTTGGCCAGGTCTCATCCACGGAGTGTGCAAGGCATCTAATGATTTCTACAGGCACTTTTTAAAAGTAATTACCAGTCTTTGTCAGTGAAACGGCCTTTCAGGTCCTCTCACAAGCATCCAGTTACTTGTTGAGGCATCAAAGCAATACAAACCCTCTGACATTCCTGCCTCCTCCTTTCACATTACAAATCCTGTTGCTGATTGACAGGCAGCAGCATCCATCACATATATTTCAAACACCCAGAGGCAGTGTTCTTATTTTCAGGGAAGCCGGGCTCTGCATGCAAGTTGCACAATTAAGGGGCAACTGTAGACTGGACCCTGTCCTGATCCAGGGAACCCAACTGTACAGCTTGTCTCTGCTCACACCTTTGTGTGACTGTGAATTAGGTCACATTGCCTGGGCCTCACCGACACAGAGAAAAATGGAAAACATCCTCCTGACTCCACATTTACAAAGATGCTGCCCAGATTTGTTTTCAGGCATGACCAGGGTGGGATCTTTTTCCTGTTCCACCTCTTTTTATTTTGGGGTCACACTGGTAATAATTTAAGAAAACCCATTAAAAATGAAAAACCTAAAGAAAAATAAACATATTCATAATATACATACTGTTACCATTTTGTATTTATCCTCTGGTTTTATACTTTTAGGAAATAATGAGTGGTCTGGTCATGTTCTTTGAGTATTTAATAGAGCAATTATGTTCTCTATTTAGAGGATTGAGTGGCTAGTAGAAGCAGTGGAGAAGGATACAAGGAAAATATTTGCTGTAAACAGATACCTTTTGCTTTGGCTCCATCCATCCCTTCATTCTTTCTGGAGTTATTTTTCCACTGATATCCAGTAGTATATTGGGCACCTACCGACCTGGGGAGTCCATCTTTCAGTGTCCTATCTTTTTGCCTTTTCATACTGTTCATGGGGTTATCAAGGCAAGAATACTGAAGTGATTTGCCATTCCATTCTCCAGTGGACCACATTCTGTCAGACCTCTCAACCCTGACCTGACCATCTTGGGTGGCCCCACACGGCTTGGCTTAGTTTCATTGAGTTAGACAAGGCTGTGGTCCGTGTGGTCAGATTGGCTAGTTGTCTGTGATTGTGGTTTCAGTCTGTCTGCCCTCTGATGCCCTCTCTCAGGGCCTACTGTCATACTTGGTTTTCTCTTACCTTGAATGTGGAGTATCTCTTCATGGCTGCTCCAGCAAAGCGCAGCCTCTGCTCCTTACCTCGGGTGTGGATGGCTCCTCTCAGCCTCACTTGTGCACCATCACAGCCCCCCATGTTTGTGCACCATCACAGCTGCCAGGCTTGTGCACCATTGCAGCCAGATGGTCAACATCGAAATCAGATTGATTATATTCTTTGCAGCCAAAGATGGAGAAGCTCTATATAGTCAGCAAAAACAAGACCAGGAGCTGACTGTGGCTCAGATCATGAACTCCTCATTGCCAAATTCAGATTGAAATTGAAGAAAGTGGAGAAAACCACTAGACCATTCAGGTATGACCTAAATCAAATCCCTTATGACTATACAGTGGAAGTTAGAAATAGATTTAAGGGACTAGATCTGATAGACAGAGTGCCTGATGAACTATGGATGGAGGTTCATGCCATTGTACAGGAGACAAGAATCAAGACCATCCCCAAGAAAAAGATGTGCAAAAAAACAAAATGGCTGTCTGAGGAGAACTTACAAATAGCTGTGAAAACAAGGGAAGCGAAAAGCAAAGGAGAAAAGGAAAGATATACCCATTTGAATGTAGAATTCCAAGGAATAGCAAGGAAAGATAAGAAAGCCTTCCTCAGTGATCAATGCAAAGAAATAGAGGAAACAATAGAATGGTAAAGACTAGAGATCTCTTCAAGAAAATCAGAGATACCAAGGGAACATTTCATGCAAAGATGGGCTTGATAAAGGACAGAAATAGTAGGGACCTAACAGAAGCAGAAGATATTAAGAAGAGGTGGCAAGAATACACAGAAGAACTGTACAAAAAATATCTTCATGACTCAGATAATCACGATGGTGTGATCACTCACCTAGAGCCAGACATCCTGGAATGTGAAGTCAAGTGGGCCTTAGAAAGCATCACTACGAACAAAGCTAGTGGAGGTGATGGAATTTCAGTTGAGATATTTCAAATCCTGAAAGATGATGCTGTGAAACTGCTGCACTCAATATGCCAGCAAATTTGGAAAACTCAGCAGTGGCCACGGGACTGGAAAAGGTCAGTTTTCATTCCAATCCCAAAGAAAGGCAATGTCAAAGAATGTTCAAACTACCGCACAATTGCACTCATCTCACAGGCTAGTAAAGTAATGCT